>NW_008351881.1:2501502-2526316 GCF_000622305.1 Nannospalax galili | reverse complement strand
AATTACTGCATATTCCATTCTTGTGATTTCTTAAATTTTTCATCATCTTTGCTTGAGTGGTCTAGTTCTTCCACTTTATCTTTCAGTCTTGATATTCTGTTTTCCCTTTCATTCATTTTATTGGTAAGGCTTTCTCCTGTCATTTCTAATTGGCTTACTGTGTATTTCTCTTCCTTCTTCATTTCAGCCTGAGTATTCTTCAATATTTCTAACTCTTTTCTGAATTCATTCAGAAGTTTATCCCTATCTTCCTTCAGTTCTTTGATTTCTTTTTTTGTGTGTACTTTAAATTCACTGAATTCTTTAATCATGTTTATAATTGTTCTTTTGAATTCCAAGTCCTGTATTATCTCTAGGGGGTTCTCATTGTACTCCTCTAAAGGAATATTGGTATTTGGTGGGGATATGGTATTTTGGTTTTTCATGTTATTATTTTTTCTCTGTAATTTTGACATGTGAATTTCTTTGTAGGTTCTGATTCTTGTGTGAGACTCAGGCCTTCAAGTTTAGGTCTGCGTCTTTTTGTGAATTTTATGTGTCTTTGTGGTTTACTTTTTGGGCATGAAAAGCTGGTTCGTCTAAGCTTCTGGTTCTCTGTTTTGATTTTATATTGGAGTGGCCAGATTTTGTCTTCAGGAGTTCCCACAGAGGCCCAATTCAGATGAGGGTCAGATGTTTTCAGGCTTTCTCCTAATGTCTGGATCCTTCCAGAAACGATTTTGGCCTCAGGAATTTGAGGATTAGGCTGGCCTGGGAGCCTGGCCCAGAAATGATGCTGGTCTAGGGCAGCTGGTGGCTGTGCCACCCAGAAATGCAAAGGCAGATGGGTCGGGAAGAGGCCCCAAGGGCTCCTTGGGACTGCACTGAAGAGCTGTGTTGGTCTGGATGCAAAGGATCTGTAAGAGGAAAGGTCAGCCCCTGTGACCCAGAAAGAAGCTGGTGGGTGGTGCAGCCCCAGGGAAGCAGAGGGAGGTGAGGGCGGGGCCAAGCCCAGAAGCAGTGCTCCTGGGGCCCAGAGAACACACTCGTTGGTCTGGATGAGAAGGATCAGGAAGCAGTATTGGTTCCCCAGGTATCTGGGGCCCCAAGACAAGGAATGGGGCAGGACCCAACTAGAAGGAGAGACCGACAGGAGAGATGGCAGGGTGAATGATGCTGAGGGAGTCAAGGCACGGAGGGTGCAATGGACTTACCCCTGAGAGAGGCCTGCGGGTAGGAGAGAGGCTTGCGGCAGGTGGTGCAGGCCCAGGGAAGCAGGGTTTGTTCATATTTTTAATCAAATGGCTTTTATTTTGTCATGCTTTGCTTTACAGATGGTTTGTACATTATTTCTATGATAGATTAATATGAGAATCATTCACTAGCTTGTGGATAATGAATACATATTTTGGCAAGAAGTGTATAGAAATATAAAACACCTGGTAGTAAATCTGAAATTTTTAAATTGCTAGTATGGTCGTGTAGAAATGTTTTATATCTGTTATAGCCTGCATCAAGATGATTATTATTTAATTGTGAATACACAAACATAGTACTTATTGCCTGTAAATGTCAGAACACATATCCAAGGTATACCCGGATATAACCAGGATTCAGTAGCACAGTCAGTCCTCAATGCATGTGAAGTCCATACTAATTAGCTTATAAGTTAGACTGATGCTTGAATTTATTTGGGCCAGAAAGACTGCCTACTGTCAAGCAATCAAGCACTACCCCTTTAATTGCAATTTATTCCAAGCAGCACAATATATTGATCCTAGCATACACTTATGTCCCAGCAGCATCATTATTTGACTTCGCTTTAACAGCTTCAAAAGGTTATAAAGTTAGAAACCACTGTGAAAGAGACCATTAAAAAGCTCAGCCACCAACAGTCTGTGGCTGAGCAATGTTAACTATATATAGGATTAGATTAAGTGATAGGGGGAAATAACTAATGATATGGACTAGTGCTTACCTATATCAAATATTATTTACAAACCAAAACACAAAAGCAGAATAAATATGATTACTTGCCTTTTAAAAGTAACCAGTTTCTTAGAAAGATAAATTTCCCAAAACTCTGTTAATATGCTAAAACCCCTCTATCTGACTCCAAAGCACATGATTCACATCTTATATATATCATATGCACTAGTCCATGGTATTGTAGTTTTGTGGACGTAGTTGGTGATACTAAAATTGTTAAGACACAGTTCATGCACATGAGCATGAATCCAGGATACTTGCTGAATCGCAAAACATCAGTGTCTATTCACTGCCGTTTACTCCATTTTATAACGGTTAGAAGCCAGGATATAATTTCTGCTTTTATGTTCTGCACTGGTAGACCTTCACTGTGAAACTTGCAGTAAACCTAAAAATGTACTTACTCAGTGAACGTGCTATGATAATTCTGGTGCTGAAGAGACTTCCATTCAGGGAGTACAACATGTCTTAGAGTCAGCACTTCATACACACCCACACACAGAGATGTACACACACACACACACACACACACACAAAAGCAGGCATATGTCACACACTGCTGTACACACACGTACACACATGCACATGTGCAAACACATGTACTCTGAGTAGGCATGAGTAACTGATTAACTGCCAAATCTCTCCCAGAAACATCGATTAACCATCTAGCAGTTAAATGAGTAACTACTGAAATATGGATGCACAAAGGTTCTTTTGCCTCATTTAGGGCAACTGTGCTTCAAACCCCTTCACATTTCCCTTTCAGTATAGTTTCATTCATAGAATAAATAAACTAATAATTTAAATTAATTCATAAGAACATGGATGAGGTACGGTGTCTTCATTTTTGCAGGTAAAGAAATGAAGAATCGAAGGAAAGGACCTGCCTCAACATCACAGGACTAGTAAGTAGCCACTGGAGACCCAGTCAATCATCCTGCTGTTGAATTCTCCTCATTGTGAAACAAGTTTCTTATTCCAGATAAGATAGGGAGGGTGTGACTCAGTTCTTATTCTTATGTGCACTGTATTGGACCAACAGCACTAATTTTGAACACCTTGGACTTATTGCATTTTCATTTGGATCAATGTCCCTAACTGAGGTTCACACACACTTCTGAAGAAGGGTGTTGCAGCTGAGAAGCCATAGCAAAAGAAAAGCATGAACATCCAGCTGAGGACTTTTTGTGTCCTAGGTTCTGAAGGTGATGCATCCCCATGTAATCCTCAAAATATTGCAAGGGAGGTGAATTTCTCTAATTTGGAAGTAATCTAAAGTTCTAAAATGGTTCCTAGTAAATAGAGATATTTAATGTCAGAGTTACATTTCAATAGTCAATCTCTAAGACTTCAAAGATGTCAGTGTATGGTGTTATATGATTGTGCACAGAAGCAAAAAGAATAGGAGCAGTGATTACTGAAATAGTGCAGACCCAGTTCAGTGGAATGTAATTGTTTTCTACAGTATGCAGGACAAGATACTTAGAAAAGTGGAGAACAGTGGGTCACTTGAGTTGACACTATGCATGCTCTAAGACTGCTGTGTCCTTCCTGTGGTCCCAAATTAGCAACACTCTGAAATACATAAACAATACTCAGTATAATGGTATCTGCAAATGAGAGAGAAAGCATTGATTGACACATGTGCATATCCACATCATAGGCAGACAGACAGCTTGTCAGGTTTAATGGAAGGAGCATTCTGAAAGGAGAGTCTTTAATTGAGCTCTTCTACCATGACAGATTTGGTTTTAAACAGTAATTGACATTGTGAACTGTATGAGATGTAGGTGTGTGGAGTTAGATAAAAATCAATGGTGGGGAGGGAGAGACCGGGGGGAGACAGACAGAGAGAGAGGGCATAGAGGTGAAAATAAGTAGAGACATTTTGGTAATATACACTAGACTGTGTGAGAAATTATAAGGAAGAGTTGAATATTATTTCAAAGGCTTGGGCAGAGGTTTATTGAGAGAAATCTTTGAAGCCTGATCTAAAATGTACTTTATCAACAAGAAGCAGATTTTGAAAGTGTTGAGGATATATTATAGTTGCTTTTGGCTTCTGTTTAGTGCAGTAATCAGAGTTGTGCCTTTGGAAAAGTGATGGATAGACTAAAGGATAAGGATCACGTCGATGACAAAAATAGTGGGAGGGACTAAAGTGGAAGACACAGTGTCCCTATTTAACTCTGACTTGTTAAGAATAGCAGGCTTTCTCTCTCTCAAACAGACACAATTACTCAGATTTCTTTAGTAACTTTGAGAAAGATCAAATATCTCTTTCCGTTCCACTTGTACTTCACGTCATAAATACTTGGTGAATGAATAAATGTCTTCTTTCTATCATCTTCATTGACCCTGAAAACCTCTGTCACATAAGGAGAGAAGAGATAACACTACATTTTGTTTCTGGAATATGATTTCTTTCTAAAGAAGTTTGTGAGAGAGAATCGTCTTAGGGTTTGAAGTTTCTGACTACCTGAAATTTGTAATTCAGGAAGAGGGAACAGTAAGCTGTGCTTCCGTAATTTTCACCTGAAGACCACAGAAAATTGTACGAAGCTGTTAGCCTAAAGCAGTTCATTGCGCTACCAAAGACAGACCAACCATGAAATGTCTTTATAAAAATAAGAATTATTAGGCAGCCATGGCAGTACATAAATGGCTTTATTCCCAGCACTTGTGAGGCAGAGGTAGGCAGATCTCTGTGAGATCTAGGCCAGCCTGGTCTCCATAGTGAGTTCCAAGCCAGCTGGGGCTACAGGGAGACCCTGTGTCAAAAAGATATACAAAAGGAACACTTTGGTGTAGGGTGCTAATCAAGTACATCATATATACAAATTTAACATGCTATTTGTTCAGGCATCTGTAATGAAAAGATGAGTTTGAGACCGAAGAGGCAAAGAAAGGTAGCATCACAATGTTATCTACAGCTGTAATAAAAATCCAAATGAGCCAGTCTCGTGAGAGTTTGGTGTGAATAGTGTGTACCCTTGTACATGCCTGCCAGTCAGGCAATATTTGTGGAAGTGTCTTGTTAGATTTTTTGTCTGTCTCCTTCATTTATTTGGAAAAGTACTTTCAGTTAAAAGTTACATGCGAACAGAGGACAATCGAGCCTCGATCTGTTCAGTCATCCATTTGCCCGAAGGTGAGTTGTGTGGGGACTGAGCCAAAGCCCTCCTGACTCAACACAACTCCTGGTAGATGACTGTGCTGAGATCTGGAGGTGAATGTGTTCTAGGCATTGCTTTCTGGTTTGATTTTTAGCATGGACAGAAGGAGCCAGTGGTGTTCCAGCTGCAGGCTTCTATTGGTCTTGCAACTCAAGGAGGTTCATGTGATAAAAATGAACCTAACCATGCTTTTTTATTTTAAATATCTGTTATGGAAAATGAGAGTAAATATTTATTGTTTTCCTTAGAAAGATAAAGTAATGCATTTCCCAGTTGTATGAGCTTTATGAAAATCTTATTGTTGAAATATAATTTAAAATCAAAGCTTTTTTTTTTTTTAATGTGAAAGACATGTTGGCATAGGGGCCCAGAGAATAAACTCTGGAAAAACATAATATTGGTGACAATGTGAGTGTATTATTTGCTGTTTGTAGGACATGAACAGCTTTCCAAGTGTCTCTGTGCTTTTGTAAATGTGGCCTTCAGAGGTTTCCTATGAATTAAATACAGATTGTGATGACTCTCATAGATGAGCATGCAAGAGTTTGCTCTGTGGTTATTTTCATTTTGTTTTGATTTTGCCAAGATGCCTGAGAGCTGAGCATAACAGGACATACCCATAATCTGCATTTGGCATAATTGCTGGGAAAAATTAGAGATCAAACCCATCTGGGCTACATATGACTTCAATTAATCAATCAATCAACCAATCAATAACTGCACATATATAAATAAGAAATAAATAAGCAGTCTGGGTTATGTGAGTGTATTATTTGCTGTTTGTAGGACATGAACAGCTTTCCAAGTGTCTCTGTGCTTTTGTAAATGTGGCCTTCAGAGGTTTCCTATGAATTAAATACAGATTGTGATGACTCTCATAGATGAGCATGCAAGAGTTTGCTCTGTGGTTATTTTCATTTTGTTTTGATTTTGCCAAGATGCCTGAGAGCTAAGCATAACAGGACATACCCATAATCTGCATTTGGCATAATTGCTGGGAAAAATTAGAGATCAAACCCATCTGGGCTACATATGACTTCAATTAATCAATCAATCAACCAATCAATAACTGCACATATATAAATAAGAAATAAATAAGCAGTCTGGGTTCTTATACAACTTTATAACTATATTGCCTACACATTAAAATGCTAAAACTTTGCTTAGGATGTATTCCTGGCTGTTTTCTACTTAAATTTCTATTTCATCTCAGAGATATATTTTGGGATCTCTGTCTAAACCCACATAGAAAACAGCATTTTGAACACTAAATTACACTTTGTTAAAATATATGTTTATATAGCTGTACATCCATCATCTATATGTCTAATCTTTTTACCAATCTATCTACCTCAGTCTTCTCTTTTTCAGAAATTTCAAATTTTATTTCATTTCTACTTTATAATAAAATGTATACAACATAATGTGGTATAGGGAGAGGATGTTGTGTTTTATAAATGACAATATCAAACATTTAAAAGTTCAATGTGGTAGTTTTTTTCTTGTATTTAACAGACCAAAACCAGATCATCAGTTTTCACAATTATAAAATTCCAAACCTAAAGTAAGAAGGGAATTTGATAATCTCCTGAAGCTCGATACATGCAATGCTCTTGCCACAGCTGCTGGAGGCCAACTCCCCTGGCCAAGCTCATCTGATGGCTCTGGCGCGGCACTCTGTCTTTAATGTCTCCTCATCTTTCTTTTTACTTCACATCTGGAATCATTACCTTTCTGTGTCTGGAGCTGACGTGCTTGATTCCTACTTCCCTGTTCTAAAACATCACATGCACTTTCCAGTGTCATTTAAACAAATCTCTTAAATTTAACTTCTAGAGTAATTTCTCATTCCTGTGCATGGCCTCATTTCCTTTTTGTCAATAATGTTTCTGACCTATTACTATTTGCTTACTTTTTCACATCCTCCTTTAACGACAGAGGATGCCCTTACTTTTTCTTTCTATCATTCTTTTCCCTGTTTGCCTCCCAGCCATCTGTAGTAGACTTACTTCACTTGGATGATGGAAAGCCCGTTCCTCTTGACCCATTCTTTTCCTGTTAAATTCTTTTTTCTTTCTTTCTTTATTTACTTTTATTTATTTTATGTATATGTGTGTATTGCCTGCATGTAGATAAGGGCCCCCATGTCATGCAATGTCCATGCAGGTCAGAAGAGGCTGTCAGATCCCCTGGGACTCGAATTACAGACCGTTGTTACCTGCTATGTGGTTACTGGGCTTCAAACCCAGGTCTTCTGCAAGAATAACCAGTGTACCCAACCATCGAGCCATCTCTCCAGACCATCCTGTTAAATGCCTAAGTGGGTAAAAACTCTGGCCAGTGCCAACTAAGCAAAGTTGCTTTATAATTTTCTTACCAGGAAAGTCTCTCCCATGATCTTCCATTCATTTACCTATGCTGTGATATACCTGGGAGACAGAAAACCTTTGTCCTAACAAGCCTCTTCCAATTTCTGTTCTCTTTGTCTGACTACTTAGTAATCTCTCCATTGTTTGGATATACTCCAGCTTATTCATTCACATTTAAAGGACATTTGGTTGTGTGCAAGTTTTAGCAGTTATAAATAATGCCTCTTTAATCATCAGTAGGCACATTCTTTTGCAAACATGTGTTTGCTGTCTTTGGGCAATTAATGAGGAGTGCAATGTTATATTTAATATTTAGAGAAAACATCAAACATAATCTTCCAAAAATTGTGTTGAATTTTGAATGCCCACTAACAATGAGCAAAGGGCCTCTGATGTGCCATGTCCTCCTTATGTTTTCTATCTCACAAGTTTTGGACACTGTAATCGATTTGTATTGATTGTATTGATGATGAAAATTGGTATCTCAACAATATTGTGTCTTCCTACCATGAATATAAACTGTCTCTGTATGTATTTAGTTCTTGTATTTCTCTCATGAGTTTCATAGACTCTGGTCATATTTTGTTGGATTGACATTTAAGCATTTAATTTGTGATACTGATATATATATATATACATATATATATAAACAATATGTTTTTAAAGTAAGATAGTATACATATAATGACAATTGACTTGACCCTTGTTATAATTGCTAATTAGTTCCTACAGGTTTATTGTTATTTTCAATGATGATTCTTTCAGATTGTCTCCATAGGTGATTTGGCCAAACCAGCTTCATTTCTTCCTTACAAAACAATATAGTGTTTTATCCTGTTTTAAATTTCACTATATCAACAAACACTTCAGGTAGGACAGTGAAAAAAGGCGTGGGGAGAGAGGACATCCCTGCCTCATTCTTGTTCACAGGAAGTGTGACTGCTCTGAGCACAGCACTCTCTCTGTCAGAAAGATTTCACATGAATGTTTTTTAATTTTTTTTTTTCTTTTTGAGACAGGGTCTCCTTGTAACCCCAGCTGTCCTGGAACTCGCTATGTAGACCAGGCTGACCTCAAACTCACAAAGATCTGCTTGCCTCTGCCTCCCAAGTGCTGAGATTAAAGGCATGTGCCACCACGCCCAGCTCACATGAGTATTTTTACCAAGAGCATGTTTTTTGTATATCTAATTAACTTAACGTTTTTGTCCATGATTTTTTTTTGCCCGTTTAAGTGCTTTCTCTGCGTACATACTGATATGGTAATTGAATTTTCTTCCTTCCTATGTTTTCATGATAGGGAAAAACTAAATGCTAAAGTTTGATTTAATATCATCAGTCTACCATCTTGTAAATTTTAATCAGTCTTTTAGACCAACTAAGTTGTAGAGCTATTTTAAGGATTCTCCCTCTATGGTTTATCATTACTCTGTGTACCATACTGAGATTGTTAGTACTTTAGTATTAGCATCACAATATCCTAAGTAATAATTGCATGTTTCTCCACATGAATTACATTCTACAGCAATCCCGTACATCATTTTGCATGTTAAAAATTAAATTAAGGAAAATTTGCATTGAATTAATTAACATTTGGCAGGTGGAGAGAATTTTTCTTAAATAGCAGAATATATAAATATAAATGCTTTGAGGCATTTGATCAAAAGTTGCAAAGGTGAGCAGTCTTGGCAAATGCAAAGACAAAGATGCCTTTTCTACAATTATGGTGCAATGGCTGGATATAACAAGTCCAAAATAGGAGAAACATCAGACTTTTATAAATAGGTTGTGCCCTTGCTATTTAGAAGAGCAAAGCACTTTAGAACGAATGACATAACATTATACAATAGAGAATTCCTATGACTTTCGAAATTCCTTTGGTCTAATGGCAAAGTGAATCGGATACAAATAATTTCATTAAGACTTTGCAGAAATGACATGAAATCATCATAGACATACTACCATATGCATGGAAGTAGCAGACCTTAATTTACTAGCCTGCCTTTAAGAATCCTTTGTAAGAGTTTACCTTTTTAAATCAAAGTATCTTTTCATATCCTTGTCCCCCCCCAAAAAATAGGAAATTTTAAAAAAGCAGATTCCACTTTATCAAGGCACCTAATTAAGTGGCTAGAGGTGTCTATTTCTGTGTCGTTTTCAGGAACAATTGTATCATTAAATTGCTGAAATTGTAGTGTCAGCAGGAAATAGAGCAAAAGGCTGCCAGAGGGAGAACAAAAAAAAAAAAAACGACCAATGCAGCTACTTCACATCTTCCTGCCCTGCTTTCCGGGGTCTATTGCTGAACAAGCTATAAACAAAATGTAGGGGAGCAAAATGAAGACTGGTGTGAGGAGCCTGGCTCAGCTAGCCGGGCCTGGCACAGCCAGGCTCACTGTCTTCTGCTCCCACGGTGTGCCTCTGAGAAACGGCACTACTCAGTGCTCCAGAGGGCCCTCTCTCGTCCTAATTACCCTTTCTCTCCAAATGCTGTTCATTCATTGAATGCAAGCTCCTACCCATTTTAAAAAGAAGGTTCATTTGTTCATTCCACAAACACCATCTGAACGCCTACCTTGCTATGGCACAACTGCAGACTGATAAAATAATACAGTGACCATCACAGACGAAAATCCCCTGCTGTTTACTTTACTTGGAAGTGTAGAAACAGAGAGTCAAATACATGTATAAAATAAAAATTTCAGTTATATATGTTAAAAGGTTGTAAATAGAGTAGGGAAAAGAAATAATTAAGGAAATTGCAATTTTAAATCTGTGATGAAAGATTTAAAATATTTTATTTATTAATTTTATTTATGTGTATGTGTGCAATGCCTGCATGAATGTAAGTGCACCTATGTCGTGCAGAGGTCAGAAGAGGGTGTCAGATTCCCTGGAATTGGAGTTATAGATGGTTGTTAGCTACCATGTGGGTGTTGGAAACTGAACCCAGGTCCTCTGCAAGAGCTCTTAACCCCTGAGGCATCTCTCCAGCCCCCAGCGATGAGAGATTTAAAAGGAAATGTGTTGTGTTGTTGGTACAGACAGGCTTCTTGTACCGGAGAAGAGTAGGTTTGATCTGGGTCCCCACTCTATCTTACACTTACAAGCTATCTAATTTTGGGAAACCTTTGGTTCTCCACGTTGCAGGTTCCTCACTGCTAATCCAGGGATCATGCGAGTATCTACTGAGTTTTAATTCCTGTGAAGGACGCAGAGCACTGAGAAAGTGTGACTGCAGTGACTGGATGACTGGAGTGCAGTCCCACTAAAAAGATTTCCACAGCATTTTTCTCTCTTGACGAGTGGCTGCATCAATTTAGAGGCCTGAGAGTTCAAAACTCAGGGATATTTCTTCTACCTTCACTAATCTGAGTGCATGACCAAGCACATGAAGACACCCTTGACTGTTTAGAGGTACTTATTATCAGCAAGTTGACCCGAAGCCCCACAATTCTCCACTACATGCCACGCCTCTTTATTCCTCTACTCTAAAACCACTGAGCATGCTCTTACAATGTTGGCTGGCTGGTGACAACAGCATCCTGCATCTTTCATGACATTTCCTATGTAGAAATTGTGCAGTGCTGTTTCTAGAGGAAGATTTTAGAGGCATAACGCAGAAATCAAGAAGGGAATACCAGATTTTTTTTTTTAAATCATCTCCTACTGTTGAACAAACTGTTTAAGTTGAGATGCACAAGCCAACTCAAAGACCAGGAATTCAGTCAGGGCAGAAAGGGAAAGGGCCGCCTCTGGGCGACAATGCTTCCTGTTTTAGAAGAAAGATTCAGCTAGAGGAAAGATTCTGCTAGAACTTCTCACTGACTACTGCCTTCAGGCGGGTCAGGCTTCTTTTAATAGTCCTCTTTGGGTTTCTCAGCTTTCTCATGTGGCCTGAACCCAAAGGCCTGACCATGCGGGTTTGGGCATTGCGAACTTCAGTGTTTATATTTCAGTTGCTCTTATAGTATATGCCAGGTCTATGTTACTTAGTCTTTATTATGAGAAACAGAGTCACTATGGTGATATGGAATAAAGGGTTTATTGTAGGAGTTGGACCTTATGGAGATATATGACCCTTATGGAAATGAGAACTTACTGAAAGCTTGGCATCTGAGTTGGTGTTGAATGTGACGTACCAGAGCAAAAGCAGAAATGAAACCCAGGAGACCAACGGTTCATGGAGATGGATCAGAACTCAGGTTTTTCAGTCGCCATAAATAATGGCACAGGTAACCTGTAAACCACCAACCTGATTCACCATTAGGGAGTTTTAAAGAAGACAGTGAGCCAAAGCTTAAGAAATTACCTGCCACAGCAATGCCCTGTGCCAATAAAGTGAGGCAGTGGACTATGGGTGTGTGCGTCTTCCTGAGGCCGAAATCCTGCATCTTGTGTTTTCTCATTAGATAGTAAAATTGACTTCTACCTCCTCACTTGCCAAATCATCTGCATATTTTCTGTGGCCATATACAACTGGAAACCACATGGGAAAATTATATTAAAGAAAATGGCATTATCCCAGATGACACACGCCCCATCCCAGACACTCAGTACAGCAACTAAGACCAGTATGCTTGCTATAAGAGCCTTTCAACGTTGATTCCATTGATTATATGTAAGCTTTTTAAGTTATGATCCTTCAATCTGAGGAAATGGGCAGTAAATAAGTAGAAAAAATATTAGCAAAAAGGCAAAAGTTCTTAATTTTTCTTATAAAATCCAAGAGTATAAATCTGTGTCATGAATGATTTCTAGAAGAAACTAGTATTAAGCTTCCTCTCTTTCCACTGGACCTACCACCACTACCTTGAGTTATCAGAGGCATAACAAAACTGTCAGGTTATTACTGCCAATTAAAATTTACCAAGAAGTATGTAAGTTTACTGTGATAAGGCTAAGTTTGCACTATGCAGTCTAACAACTAGCATATTAACTATGTAGGTGGAAAAAGGAAAGAATATTTCTAGAACAATAAACAAATATAATAATGGATGTCTATTAGAGAGCAACTTTTATTTCTAATTCAGTGATTTTTAAATTACAAACATTAGTACAATGAAGGCAGTTTTCTGTATGATTTAAATTATTAGAAATGTCAAAATGTAACTTTCATAATAATACATAAATTTTTATTGCATACAAAAAATACTTCTTGCAAATCAAAACGGTTATGAAAGATTACATAATGTACAAAAAGCATATGCTATCACATAAAATAGAAAAGCCAGCCAGGTGTGGTGGCATATGGCCTTTATCCCAGCACTCAAGACTAGAGGCAGGCTAATCTCTGTGAGATTAAAGCTAGCTACTCACTGTATAGTGAGTTTCAGGCTAACTGGGGCTACAGGGAAACCTTATCTTCAAAACAAAACAAAACAAAAAGAAACATAACAATATAATAAAATTAAAAAGGAAGCAGAGACAGGCAGAGCCCTGGAGCTAACTCACTGGTCAGCCAAACTGGCCAAATCAGTAGGTTCAGTGAGAGAACTTTGTCTCAAAAACGTAAGATGCAGGGGCTGGAGAAATGGCTTAGTCGTTAAGAGCACTGGCTGCTCTTGCAGAGGACTCGGGTTTGATTCCTAGCACCCACATAGAGGCTAACCACCGTCTCAAAAAGACAAAAAAAAAAAGTGATTATTCTCTTACATTTACTGTCTTATCCAACTTGTATTAAACATTTAGGAAAGTAGATATTTAGAGGAAATAGCTTCTGAAAGTTATTCATTATCCAACGAACTTCATTTGTTGTCAGTCAACATCTAAGATAGAAAAAACTCCCATCAAAATCACAAATAGAATAATCATAGACACATTTTATGATCTCACGTGATATCTAGTACATTAACAACTATTTTAGCATGTACAGTAACTTTTTGAACATTTTAAAGATTTATTATTTTAATTTCTTTATGAATATCATACATGGACAGAGGCTTTGCACCATTTCCACTTACTCCTAGGCTGCCTCTGACAGCTCCCACACACACCCACCCCTCATTCTCCTGTCTTCTTCCTTGATTACTGTAGTTGTATATATTACGCAGAATTTGCCACCACTCATGTGCACTCATATTTAGGTCTGAGCATTTGGACTTAGGTAACATCTCAAAGGGTTATTCCTTGAAGTAAACTGAGTCTTCCACCCTCAGTAGCCATTGATTGCCTATAGCTCTTCATCTTAAGGGAGGACTCCTTGAGTCTTCTCCACCTTGATATGTCAACTGGTTTTGTTATTATATGTAGAGACTGTTAGACTATCGTACTGTGGCCTGTGAAGAGTTCATTGGTGCAGCTGCCTAGCCTGTCAAGAATACTCTAAGTAGCAGCAGATGTACTGCCCCTTGGACTCTTACATTCTTTCTCCACTCCCCCCAACAATCTGTGAGGTTCCTTGAGGCTTAGATGTAGAGCTTGCATTGTAGATGTGCTAGGAACATCACAAACACTTATTCTCTGCATTTGACCTGTTATGAAACAATAATTGTCTTCATCTGTTGTAAATAGAAGATTTGTTTGATGAGTAGTGAAAGGTCCCCTTGGCTGCAAATAGAAGGTACCTATTTAGACTACAGTAAGAAATTACATTAGCCTAAGGGTGTTACAAAAGTAGATTTTTCTATAGGATCTATGCCACCTTCAGCCATGTGTACTTAGCTGTGTTTAAAATACCATGCATGGGGGCTGGAGAGATGGTTCAGTGGTTAAGAACACTGACTGTTCTAGCAGAGGACCTAGGTTTGAATCCCAGTACCCACATGGTGACTAACAACTGTCCATGACTCCAGTTCCAGGAGATCTTACATCCTCATCTGACCTCACATGACATGGGTGCACTTACATACATGTGGACAATACACTCACACACAGAAAATAAAAATACTAAATAATATATTTTAAAATACCATGCATGAGTACCCTCCCACTGAGTGGGCCTTACATCCAAGCAGACAGCTGTCGATTACCCCGAAGGTGAAATCGCCACTGCTGCACCAATAGAGATTATTTGCTGGGCTGGTCATTGCTGTGGTATGTAGGCTTTAGAGCTGGGTAGGATTTTTGGTGTGGATGTGTTTTCTCCATTGGTAGCTTGCATAGTATCTTCTGATGTGATGACAGCTAGTCTTCAGGGACGAGGCTACCAAATAAGACTAATTTCTCCCTATCATATGTCAGAATGATCTCGTCTTCTGCCATAGTGTCTTACCTTCAAATTCTAGGAGGCCATCAAGGCCTGTGATTTTTGTTATATTGCCCTCGGCTATACAAATGCACTCACATTTATATAGTATGTGTATTTATCAGTAGGTTTTTGAACTAATCCATTTCCATCAGGTTTTTCACACGACCTAAACATGTTTATCTATCTTTCCTTCCCACCAAACATATTTATCTATCTTTCCTCTCACCACCATATACCCCCTCCTTAATCACTCCTCAGCTAAATTATCATCTATTTTCCCTAGATCCCTCTTAATAACACCTTTCTCATACATCCCATCTTCTTCAGCTCCTTCTTCCCCTGGTTCCTTTCCATTTTCCTGGCTCCTGCTGTTACATCAAGATACAAACTCACATCCAAGTGAGTGGATTTGTGAGCTAGGCTCCACAAATGAGAGAGAACATGCTTTACTTATTGAAAGTCTGGGCTACCTCACTTGCTAGTAACAGTCTCTAGTTACCTGAAATTTTCATTTTTTTTTGCCTCTGAGTAGAACGCTGTTGTGCCATGTATCACATTCTCATTATCCATTCATTAGCTAAGGGACATTTAGGTTGTTTCCATTTCTTAGCTATTGTGGAAAGAGCAGTAACAAACAAGGCTGAGCAAGTATCTCTGTGGTAGGACACTTAGTCCCATCCAGCGTGATCAGGATAGCTTTATTCTAGAGATGCAGGGATGGCTCAATATATGTAAGTCAATAAGTGTAATAGATCATTAAGTGGACTTGAATAGAAAAATCCCACGACCATCTCAATAGATACAGGAAAGGCCTTTGACTTATGGAAATTGTTTTAGAAGCTGCACTAATTTTTCTTAAAACCAACTTACTAAAAAATGTGCTTTTAGGGGCTGGAGAGATGGCTCAGCAGTTAAAAACACTGGTTGTTCTTGCAGAAGACCCAGGTTCAAATCCCAGCACCCACATGGCAGCTAACAACTGTCTGTAACTCCAGTCCCAAGGGATCCAAAAGCCTCTTCTGACCTCAGTGGGCATTGCATGATGCACTTACCTACATGCAGGTAATACACGCACACACATCAAATAAAAGTAATAAATAAAATATTTTTAAAAGCTGTTTTTAGAAAGTTTCTATTAAGCCTCACTTTGCTTTATTGAAATAAGTTGTGAACTTCACAAACAACAAAGAGAATTGCAATTAAAACAAAACAGCAAGTAAAACAACAGTGTCAGCCAGGTGTGGTACCATATGGATAACCCCAAGAAGAGAATGTCAAGTTTGGCATCCATCTGGGCTTTACCCAGAGACTATCTCAACAAATAAACCACACCAACAACCACAAAAGAAACAGCCAGTGTGCTTTGCACTTATTATTGATCAATAAATATTACATCACAATAATGTCTATGAATATAATACTATGTTCATCAAGAGTTTTTGAATATTAAAAATTATAAAATGCAAAGATAAAAGTAAAACTTCTAGAAATCTGCATTCCTTAGTAACAAAAATCAGCTTAATTTACAGTGCATATGATGAGTGCTCTAAAGTAGTGAGATTAGTCTAGCTTTATCGACGAACAGCAATCTGACTCTGAGCACAGACGGATCATGCTTTCTCCATAATACAGCTGCATTGAGGACATAGCAAGGACTTCAGGTTCTGCTGAAAGCTTAATAGACAAGGCTGCCAACTCCTGCTTACATGATATTTGACTTTGCATTTAAAGCTAGAGGAGAGAGAAACCATAAAACCAAAAGAAATTGGTTTTAGAGTTTTGATAGGGTGAACTTGTATGTTCATATAACTTCTTCTTTAAATTAAGAAACTGCTTTTAGGAAATAGAATTGAATTTGTTACATTTGATGACCTGAAATCATAGAATGTATATGCAAATATTTCTCTAAGCGCATAATATTTGGAAGTCTTACCTGCAGTGAGTGAGTTAAATTCTCATGGGAAAACTATTGACAATAGCTGTGTACACTTGATGCTAGGAGATAAAATGCCTTTATTTAAGGGAATTTATTTTTCTCAATGTATTTATCTAAGGTACTAACAAGTTCCTACAGGCATAGAGGTCTATAGCATGTGTGTGTGTGTGTGTGTGTGTGTGTGTGTGTGTGTGAGAGAGAGAGAGAGAGAGACAGAGAGAGAGACAGAGAGAGAGACAGAGAGAGACAGAGAGGCAGAGAGAGACAGAGAGAGGCAGAGAGAGACAGAGGTACATTTTAAAAGATAGCTTCTTCTTATATTTCATATCTTAAATGCTCCAAAAATTGTTCCTCTCTTCTTTTGTTATTCTATTCAATAACCTCTTGTTCAAATGTATTTTCAAGGATCAGGTATAATTGGGTAGACAGCATCAGGAAAACAAGTGATGGGGTCCTGGGGAGATGGCTCAATCAAAACAGTGTGCTTGTTCTGAAAGCATTAACCCTAGGTCAAAGGCCAGCATGGTGGCATGTGTCTGTAAACCCAGTCCTAGGAAGCAGGGAGAGCTCATTGGCCGCATTGCACAGTGAGTTGGTGAGCTGCGGGTTCACTGAGAGACTTTGTTTCAAAAATAACAAAGTGGAGACCAATTGAGAATAAGAACTGTCGTTGATCTCTGGCCTCCTCCCACAAGTATACACATGTGCACATAGGTGCATCTGCATGAGTACTTGTATGCACACATAACACACACACACACACACACTCGAATGAATGATTCTCAAAATTTGTTAGAATTTATTTTTCTGGATCTTTCTAGGGCCAATGAAATCTGACTTGGGTTTCCTTTTGCTTACAGTTGATTTCATGGTAAGGTGATAGCCTAGCTATGGGGACAGAAAGTTCATGTCAGAAAATACAGTGATCTCTCTTTATTATGATCTACTTCATCTAGACACAAAAGAACTTTTGTATTCAGGCTCCTAGAAACTGTGGTTGAATGTAATAAGTCCCATTTTCCAAGGATCCAACAGTTGAAAAGTATCTAAGAGTGTTATAGGTCTCTATAGGAGTCCTAGGGGCAAGGTGCAGCCTGCACAGTGGACCCACTTGGCAAGCTTTTGTGCTGTCAAAATTGATGTGTTGACATAAAGGACAGGAAAATGATCAGTGACTCCATGTACTTGCTCAGAAGTTTGGGAAATGGTAAAATAGTTTCAGTAGCACTGCTTGTCAAGCTCTTAAGCTTTGGCTGTGGAATGATATTCTCTTCCTGAAAACATCTCTAAAAATGCTTCATAATGTATTCACCTCATGCAATAATCTTTGTCCAGAAAAAGAATTCCAAAATATTGTTGTTATATAACAAATTATAGAGATTAGTACAAAACTGGTCATAGCTCTCATTCAGTATATGTGGTAAATGTAAGTATAAAATATTCTCACTCTTACCATCATTGGGAGACAGTAGAAGACAGTCTGCAGAAACAAGCTTAATACAGAAACAAGGTCAATACCTTGCAAACAAGGTCAATACCTGTGTTAACTCTCCAAACTGAAGTGTGAGAGGGTCATTTCCAATAGATCAATCTATGCCATGAGAGTTGCTCAGTGGCATATTTCAGGAAAAATATTCAATTCATTCTAAATAAAAAGAATTGTCTTGATCTTCATTGTCTTTAGAAGTTTAGGATTTACATAATAGAATGCTATCATATTGGTACTATATGAAGTATACCTGACATGCTTAAATATTCATTTGCTTGTCTTCAGTCTCTAGTGACCTTCCTAGTAGACAATCAGTTAAGTTTTGACTCAAGTTAATTAAATGTTATTTTCAACTGCAGAAGCCCTATGATTGCCGTGATAGATTGCATATATTGTCAGACGTGCAGGTGTTTCCGAGCAAAGTGCTTATTGATGGTTCCGATCCCCTTAGTTCTTTTATATTACAAAGAAACTTTGCATTCAAAGAGGTCTTTAGAGAGCTCATCTTACTAACATTATATTCATGATCATAAATGTAAAGTTGTTTAAAGAACATTTTACAAATAAAAACAAAAGATCTTAATAAGCCATTATAGAGACAAGGTTCTATTTAAAAATCATATAACTGAAATACTGCAACATCCTCAAATACAAAAATATTTTTGTAGAATGTGTACAAGATATTTTATGACAATAGATTTCATAAGGTTATTTTCTTTTTCATATGTCTGTGTGTTTCCTAAAATTTCAAAACTTTTGTGTATTACTTTCATAATTATTATGCTGATAAACCATAGTTGGCAATTTTCAGGCAAAGACTGAATCAAGTATATGTCTTGGTTAGAAATAGTAGAAGCAGAAGTGGTGTGTGACAGTGTTTCTGAAGACCTGAACAAACCTCTACTCATTCCAGATAAGGAACCGATGATAGACCAAATGAAACTCGTTGAACCAATGGGTTGTGGGGGGAGATTACTTGCAGGAGTATGGATGAGGAGGTACTTACAGGGGCAGAAATGACTCAAAGACAACAGCATCACCTAAAGCCCACCATCAGGGTGACAGCTCACAGAAGCTGGAAACCAGAAGTGGACTGCAAGCTTACACGTAGCTTTACAGGTTGGAGAGTCTCTTCTAGACGCCTCAGTTAGTCTAACGTCTTCTAGGAAGCTGGGCATTTCTGAGAACCTCTGAGAAGTTCCTTCTGTTTATATACATGTGGGCACTGAGGTGCCTAGGTTAGCTCATCAATTCCAGGAACTTTCTAAAGCCTTTGACTCATTTGCTTCCTGAGCGTAATAAGCATGTTCATCTCCCTATAGAATATCGCATGTGTCAAGGATCATTCCTGAAAGGTGAAGTGCCTTACCTCCTCTTAGAACAGCCTGTGTTTTGCCAGCTTCCTTCTAAGATGATGGTTTTATCTCAGAGGATATTGCTATAAAACAAAAAGCAGTCTGAGATCAAATGGCTTCAATGAAGCTAGTTTCTTTTTGTTTTTTTGTTTTTTTTCAGTATTTTGTTATTTTTACTGTAGTGTATGTGTTTATTGCCTGTATGTGTGTAAATGCACCCATGTCCTGCAATGCTCATGGGTGTCAGAAGAAGCTGACGGATTCCCCTGGAACTGAAGTTAGAGATGGTTGTTAGCTGCCATGTGGGTGCTGGAAAAGGAACCTGGGTCTTCTGCAAGAGCAGCCAGTGCTCTTAACCACTGAGCCATCTTTCCAGCCCCTGAAGTTAAATTTCTGTTAAATGACTAATATTTAAGTCAGTAGTTGGAAACCAAAAATCTAAAAAATAATTTACCTCTCAGATGCCAGCACCTTAGTAGCCTATTTGAACTAGCATTCTTAGATATGATATCATGTCAAGCAATCAGCCTGGTGCTGTTGTGAATTTTCGTTTGAGTTCTAATAATCACAATAATTTTGGGTGTGACTTCATTAGCATATTTTAAAACATCTTACCCATTTTTAATATTTGTATCTCCAACTCCTCTGTTATTAGGGTATTTTAAACATTGCATAGGTAATAAATAAATTTATTCATGAAAAAACATCAAATTAGTGCTTTGCAAATTTTATACAGTTAAGGCCCCATGTTTATTACCTAGTGTCTAACATAGCCATGACACCACAAAGAACCTCCTAATTGTACATAGGCATTTTACCTATATTGTTTGGCAGTATTTTATTAAAAAACACAAAACTTGTTTAGTGTACCTGATTAAGGATTCAACAAATTTCCAGTTAAGCATTATACACTGTTTTTTGGCTATTGTTTTGTTGTTTGTTTGTTTAGCTTTAAAAAACACATTTACATAAAGAGAAAAATATGCCAACCTCAGAATTAATCAGTAGATTAAAAACTTGAAAACTTTTAAGATTAAATTTAGAAAACTTTTGCTTTTGAATATTTGCTGTGATATAATACTCATTATGTAAACAAAATTACCGCAAAGCAGTTTTGTTTGTTGTTTGAAAATTATCATATTTTGGGGCTGGAGAGATGGCTCAGCAGTTAAGAGCACTGGCCGCTCTTAGAGAGGACCCAAGTTTGATTCCCAGAACTCACCTGGTGGCTAACAACCATATCTAACTCCAGTTTCAGGGAATCTGTAGCCGTCTTTTGACCTCTGCGGGCATTGCAGGACATGGGTGCACCTACCTACATGCAGGCAACACACTCATACACATAAATAAATAAAAAAAAAAAATATTTTTTAATTGTCATACTTTAAGATGTAAATTTTATAGTCAAGCTTCTAAGCTACTCTGTTAGGTGAATTAGTGAAATGACAACCTCTGCTTACCCTAGATTTGGCACCAAGGACAGAGCAATGAAAGGATTGCACTCAAGTCCAACTTGGCAGACCATTCAGTTTATTGGTCTTATTTACAGAGCACAGGGGAGGGGTTACTTACAAGAGTAATGGATGACTCAAAGGTAGTTGCCACAAAGCTCAGCCCAGCATGAAAGCTGCATTCCTTACACTCCCTGGAAGCACCACAGGCCTGAAAGTCTTTTCTCCTAAGCAACTGTGATTGCTTAAGTAAGCTTGGGGAGTTGCCCTGTAAATCTTTCAAATTTCTCCTTTCTCAGAGTTCTAAATTTTAATTCCTGAGTCACATGAACTTCTCTCCTCTTCAATGAGGGAGTGTTTCAATTTGGAGGAAATAGATACACGAGATAAGTTAATGAAAAATACAAAGGCTGATTCATGAGAAAGTTACCGTATACATCTATAATCAAATTGGACCAGTAATTTTTAATACAACTCAGTTTCTCTCTTAACGGTAATTCTAAAACCTCAAGTAACAATCAAATTATTATTATTAAAGAAAATGTATATTTCATATTCCGAAAAGTTAACGCATTTAAAATTATTCATAATTATATTTACTTATTTGTGTGTGAGACAGTGAGGGTGTGTGTGTATGTGTGTGCACTCGCATGCATATCATACATGTGGAGGTGAGAGACAACTTGCAGTGGCCAGGGCTCTCTTTCCAACCTGTGTGTTCCAGGTATTAAATTCAAGTCATCAGGCTTGACAATCAGTTCCTTTATGGAAAGCCAAAAAAAAAGCCCTTTCTCTTTATAGTTTGGTAACTTTATAATATTCGCTATAAACACGGAGGGCTAAGAGACTAAACTGATCTCTTAAAATGTGTTGATTCTTTCTGTTGTTAGACACAATATATAAAATATAGAAATAATTTATGTACTCTTATTTTCTATGAAAAATTAAAATATGAATATACAGTCTGTAACCAGACAGAATTAAAAATCAGAACTATACAGGTACTGCTTATTAAACTATAGAATTTGTAATTTTTAAAGTTATATAACTAATTATATTTTTCAGTAGATTTCCTCACCACTGCATTTCTAACCCTCCATCTCTGCCGAAGCATAGAAAGAGTTGTAGTTCATATTTTTGTCTTATTTTGCTTGGCAAACAATAATTGCATATATCTATGGAGTACAACAGGTATACAGTGTGGAATAATTAACAAAGCTATTTAGCATAGACATCAATTGAAATATTTATTATTTTTCTGTGATGAGAGCATTAAAACCATCTTTTAGCTGTCTTGAATTTTAAAATGCAGTAAAAAATTAAAAAAGCTTGTAGAAATAATTATTTGAACTCACAGTTTTAGAGGATTCTGTCTTGAGGTGGGGGAAGACAGCAGAGACTAGCACCTCGCAACATGGTGGGCAGGGGCACAACATGGGATTAAACAAAGGAGGTCATAGTTCCAAGAATGTGTCCCAATTACATTCATCATGCCCCATATCCATACCTATAAGTACTCTATTACAGAACAGTTCTTTACATTGTGCTTGATTTCCCCAGGTCCCAACCCTAAGTAACCCACAGCAGCACTTTACTACACATTTCCAGATAAGGTCTTTCTTCTCAACCTCTTACCGTGCACATTTCCTTGTGTTTCCCAAGTCTAATGCATCTGCTGCTTGAGTCTTTAAACTGTGCCATGTCCTTGTGACACTGCTTTGAAGTCTAAGAGGTAAACCAAGGGGGACTGATGTGCAAGTTGGTCTATGTCTTAGTTGCAATCTTGCACCTTTTAAAAGTATATATTTGCTTTTAAATTAATTTTCAGTATTTTAGCACAAAGGAAATTTCCATAATAGAGATTTCCAGCAAAAACCGAAAAGCACAGATTAAGGTTTGAGTAAGAAAACTGGCTTGCCAATTTTTAATTGAAGCTTAATGGTAGATACAAATAATTCAAAGTGTAGCCTAGGCATTTATGCTCAATTCACTGTCGAGTTTAGTTTTGTTGTATCGGCTGAGGATACAATAAACTGAGTTTTTCTAACTGTGAAACAGTGAGATTTAGGGGTTAACCAGTAATCTCCAGACTTACTCTGCAAGAATATTTCATAAACGCAGCTTATCTTCCAATTAGTTTTAGCTTATATGTGTCATTCTATGATTTCTTTATTTTTATTTTTGCTTGCAGTAAGATGTGTCAACATTGCACCCTTTTATGCATAATCTTTATGGGTTTGTCACACAGTAAATTGTAAGATGTTAATATTCATGATTGTGATGGTACTTGCTGAACTTTCACAAAGCAATCAAGTATGTACTGAGGTTTTGGTTGGAGCTTGTTGGAAACATTAATGTAATAACTTGTACTTAGATTGCTCAGAACACAAATTCTCCTCTGTCTGTATGGATGCATTTGGGTGCATAGAATTATCTTCATATTAGCATTTCTGTCATTGAATTTGACTTGTTACTTTTAATATGTATCCGTAACTGATAAATCTTGCTTCTTAAAATTTTTGACACGTATTTTAAAAACTAAAATACTAGAATGAATGTAAGTGATGCTATCTTCAGGAGGCAATGGCAACATTTAATTTATAATATTGCATAATGTTTCTGCAGTTATCCTTTGAATACCTTAGGCATCATCTCCTTAGGCATCATTTTGTCTAATCACATAGCTCTTAATTATTAAAAGTAAACCACTTAGAAGAGTTGTCTCCATCTTAAAACCTTCATAAAGAAATATCATCCCACCATAATAATTTTAAATAAAATAGTAGAAGTAAGATAATCTTGAGCTTTTTATACTATTTAATATGTATGTTATATTTCAACCTCTGTCATTTCCAGTCTTAAGTTCCCAAAAGTCCTCTCCCTTCTCTTATTTGAAACAAAATCCATGTGCCAGCAATCCACACCATTCTATGTTGTTCCATATCCAGAATAACAGCTAGTTGCAAATCTAGTTTCTAACTTTTGTATTGTTAATTTAATATTGATACTTAAAATTTTTCCCATCCTCTTTGGAATCCTGTATTTTCTGTGTAGTGCACTGCATCTCACTTCGTACTTAGAATTCTTCCCAATTCTGCCTTATGCCAACCAGGGCTTATCTCAGTCTTTATATTCCAGCTCAATGTTTCGGTCATCAAGAGGTTTTATCTGATATGCTGTTTCTTTCTCAGTATCATTGTCTGTACATTCATGACGGTGCTTATCTTTTCTTTAGAAGAGTTATTATTGTAGGTAACTGTTTACATGGTTACTAGCTTTGCACATGTGATTATTAGTGTACAGTCACTTTAACAGAGCTGAAGAGAACCAAGTCCATCTAATTGTCAAATTTAGTTTCTCTCAATAGTAATTTCTAAGAACTTAAGAAGAGAAAACATAATTTTTATTGTCAAAATGTGGCTTATATCACGTCTCAGTGGTTTATATTTGAATGCTTTGAGTAATTCTTGAATATTTTTTGTGCTAACCAAAGAGATATTTCAATATCAAAAAGCAATGGCTTTCTGAAGGAAAAGATGACCAAGTGCCCGACAAGTTACCCAAAGTATTCTGATGTTCTTTCCTGATATTTCAGAAGGAATCCTGGCCAGTCTCTGCCAAAGTCCTGATCCTTGGATTAATAAAGCTTAGGATAATTGAGAGACAGGATTTTTGAACTTATATAGTCAGCTGTTTCTTCTTAACTGTGAGAACTGCTGATTGAAGAGAGGTTGTGACATTATTTATCAATATTAAGTACAGGAGCTTTCAAACACTGGCTCTTCATAATACAAAGTACATGGGTAACTGGAACCATTATTTAGGACTCAATTGATCTTTGTGGCATATTGTGCTAAATACTTGCATTGAAATGTAAATTAT
>NW_008351881.1:2492200-2501448 GCF_000622305.1 Nannospalax galili | reverse complement strand
TACTTCCAACCACAAAGTACATGGGTAACTGGAACCATTATTTAGGACTCAATTGATCTTTGTGGCATATTGTGCTAAATACTTGCATTGAAATGTAAATTATTATGTAAAAAATCAAGTCTTTGTGACATGAAGCAGAAATCCATACTATGTAAAGATTTTAACATCTCAGTTGACAAGATACTTACTGATCCACTGAAATATCAGGTAATGCATTTGGGGCATTTTTGTTACAGTTTTCATAAGAAATGACATTTGTGGTTGGAAGTATTTCATTAGAAAATATATGATTCACTTTGATGTTGATTGAACTGATAATGGAAACATGAATAGGATGATAATATGAAATAATTATAAAGGAGGAAAAACCTCATTGTCGAGCATTCAATCTAGAACCTTCATCTTCAACATACTATTGGATAGTTATACAATTTGAATACATATCTATTTCACATGATCTCTGTTTAAGTGAACTTTATTGTAATAAAAAAGTTTTCATTATTGGGGCTGGAGAGATGGCTCAACAGTTAAGAATGCTGGTTGTTCTTACAGAAGACTTAGGTTCGAATCCCATCACCCGTATGGCAGCTAACAACTGTCTGTAACTCCAGTCCCAGGGGATCCGACAGCCTCTTCTGAACTCCGCAGGCATTGCACAACACGGGTGCACTCTCAACCACCGAGCTGTCTCTGCAGTCCCTCATAGTCTTATTAATAAAACAATTTAGAGGGCTGGGCGTGGTAGCACATGCCTTTAATCCCAGCACTTGGGAGGCAGAAGCAGGAGGATCTCTGAGTTCAAGGCTGGCCTGGTCTACACAGTGCATTCCAGGACAGCTGGGGCTACAGGGAGACCCTGTCTCAAAAAAGACCAAAATAAACTTCATTATTATATTTAATAATGCCATATAAAAGTTTATAAACAGCACACCTCTGAGGGCTTTCATTATCCCTCACCTCCATCCATTTACTAAATAAACACCTTAGTGTTGAAAATTGATTCAATATTCAAGCTGGCTCTCCTCAGCAAATCATAATTGAAGAAGTTATAACCCATCTCAAATTTTCAACTTTTTTCCCCTTGAAAAAGATACAATCCAGAGACCTTTTTAAATCAAACTGAAAATTCTTGGGAAGTCAGTTTCAAGAGAACATTCAATTCATAACCTATCATTCCTATTGTGGGGTAGACAGAGCCCCACACATGCCGTGAATTTCAGATACACTTATTAATGAACTGAATTCCAAACGTGACACCTAAAGCATTCACAGGTTGAAAACCAGGGCATAAAATGATCACTAAGCATCAGCTGGGAGAAAGTTGTTAAATGCAGTTGTTTGCAAGCTTGAAGAAGCAGACTGAGAAAGTAATTGCGCTTTCAGAGACAGATTAATAATGCAGTGCAGTGGAGGTAGGCCCTTTCCCTGCCCAGCCTTTGAATTATTCTGCAGCAGCGTGCGCTGTGGCTGCCAACAGATGCTGCTTACTTTGCCTCACTTCTATTTTTCGATAATGAATGATTTTTAAAGCTTTGGTCATAAAACAGACGTAGGAGAAGTACAAGGATGAAACAAGAAAGGAGACTCCGCATTAAAATGTTTTGAGTCTGACCCATGGCCCTAAGTGTTCAGGTGCTTAGCGGCATGTCTGGATTGAGAAGTAGAAGTCTGACAGAAGGCAGATACTATAAAAGCCTCCTGAAAACTAAGCAACGCTCTGCTCAAAAATACTCCTTCCCCCTTACTCCCATATGGCAACCAAAGGCCCTTTTTGGGTGGTGAGAGAGTTGGGTTGGTTTTCTTACTGAGCAACTGTTGGGATTTCCAGGCAATTTAGGTTTGTTTTTTTGGACTAGAGACAGGGTCTCTCTGTAGCTCCAGGTGGCCTGGACTCACTATGTAGACCAATCTCACAGAGATCCACCTGCCTCTGCATGGTGAGTGCCATGCCTGACCTATCTAGACTATTTATGCCCTTTGCCATACCCTCATGATTGTTTTCTGCTTTTTGGTAGCATGCCTGAAGTTAAAACAGCTGTCTTGTGGTCATAAGAATTAAAAGATCAGAATTAACAATCTGACAGGAAAAGTTCAGTTAATATGGATTGTTGATGATCTTCTGAGGAAACTGTGCAACCACACCTTGTCCTGTGTCAGGAAAAAAGCATCCCCCTTGTTACAATGCTCCTGTGGTAGGCTTATTGCACACAGCTGTGTAAGTTGTTCAGCATCTGCCCTGTTATGATTCTTCGATGATACACTTACTGAACACAGCTGTATGAAATGTTTAGGCACATAGGTAGGCAAAAAGGAGGAATTCAGGAAAAGCATCCCTTTATGCACAAAAATCACGAGTCAACAAACAGGCATTTGTTTAGTGAGAAATATAAGGCAAGTTTGAAAACTTGGCCTCCTTTGCAAACTTGGGTAGAAACCTCAGAAATAGGACAGATGTACACCTATCTGCAATGACTAAAGAGACAAATTTTCAAAGAAAATATTCCAGCAAAGAAATATTTCATAATAATTTAAATATCCTATCTTGAGAACTAGTGAAGTGAAGCTGAAATTTAGGATGTAATAGCCAGAAACTAAAAGTCATGATTATATAATATATAGTATATGGCTTATATTTACATATTCGGTAAAGGGAAATTTTCTGGTTTTACTAGAAATGCTACAAACTGTACACGGCCTGTTTGAAGGCCACATTGAAAAAAAATCGTATCAGCCCAAATTTTTACTCTCTTTTTGGTGGATATTTTTTTCCCTAAGATTTCATGTTACTTTTAAATTTAGATGAATAAGTTGACCTATTTAAAAATCAAGAGGTTAGGGGCTGGAAGGATAGCTCAGCGGTTAAGAACATTGGTTGTTCTTGCAGAAGACTTGGGTTTGAATCCCAGCACCCATATGGCAGCTAACAACTGTCCCCAGGGATCCGAGAGCCTCTCTGACCTCGGCGGACATTACACAACACGAGTGCACTTACCTACATGCAGGCAATACACACATACACATAAAATAAAAATAATAAATGAAATTTTAAAAAAAATCAAGGGATTGAGGGAAAGAATCAGATGTTTCTATCTGTTTTTAAGGAACCAAGGACTTGGCGGCTCTATCCCACTCAGCTGCTTTTCCGTCGCTGTAAGGGGCTCCTGCACACGCCTTTGCCTTACTGAGTCTCTTCCATTGCTGGAGACACTAAGTGCACCCCAGCTCTCAACTCTGCTTGTCAAACTATCTGCTTTTCTGGTACATAAAATATTCAAAACCTCAATACCTTGTTTTCCAAATGAAATTTTTATTTAACAATACCATTGTGGATTAGGCCCAGGAGAAAATGTAAAGTGAAATATCTTAATAGTATAATCTAGAATGTTTCTCATCAACATTTAAAAGTAGAAACTAATTCAAATCCAATATCAAATGATGCCTTTAAAACCTAATTAGCTGGTTAAATTAGATAATATCTGGGAAAACGCTGCCTTATCTCAATGTCTTGTTTTAGTTACTGTTTTCACTTCATTTGACAACTCTGTACAGCCTAGACTTTCCTGTTAGCTTTCCTGTACAGTCCAACAAGAGAAACAATGTAGTCCATCTCTCTGGGGGGAAAAACCTATTGTGTGTGGAATTACATTTTGAAATTGTGCATTAGTAAACTAATAGGAATCTCTGAACACAGTATGTGCTTACTTGAAGAAGTCATACATGTGTTGATTTTCTTTTGCTTTTTTCTCTTCTAATATTTAGAGACTAAAGAAAGAAAACTTTGAAAATGGATTTGAGATCTATAATTAAAACACTCAGAATAAAGTGTAGATTGTGAGCTTCTAATTCACCTGGGAAATTCTTTTACTGTTTTTGAATCTCTACTTGTCCTGCCAAATTGAAAACTTTCTAACTACTATCCTAAGATTAATACATTTACAGTAATGTGCTATATTTTTATAGTAATTTTCAGCAGTAGAGGGAGAGTTATGTAAATACATGTCAAAAAAACATCTAGTGAAATGGGCTTTTAACTTAAGAATAATTCTGAATTCTCTAGAAAAGTGCTAGATCCAATAAAATATTTCATAATTAAAATTGTAAATAGGGACCAAAAGTACACCGTTCAGATTTCTTCCAATTTGTTTTCTGTTTATTTGTTGCTGGGTCTGCCCATCTCCCACTGAGTTTGCCTTTGAGTAATGTCACTGAGGCTCCATTTCACCAAAGTACAATAACATTTAAAACCAACAGTATGTCACATGCTAAATAATTGAGAGTATTATACTATTTCATTGTACAGAGTGATATTTATTAGTCATGTATATCACATGGATGCAGTACTAAGAAATTCTCTCTCTCTCTCTCTCTCTCTCTCTCTCTCTCTCTCCTATTTTGGAAATTGATTAGCACTTCCCCTCATAAAATTTACTAAGATTTGTCACTGATTCATGGAGAGAATTGTTACTTAGGTATTTATTTTCTCAATATGGTATTTGCTTTGAAAATCATTTATATGAAAACAATTAGATAATATGATTAATAATAGTATGTTAAGGAGTAGCAGAGCAATCACCATCATAAATTCAAAACTACAAGCCCACTTTCTATCTTCAGACAGTTTAAAAAATTTTCATAATTCCTAAGTAACTTCTCTTGATACAAAACTTTCTGATGACAGTATCATAAAATTAAGGAAACCCAGAGGAAAAATATGATGAAATGGATGCAACAAGAAACCCTCCTGAAAGGGAATCAATCGGTGCTGTAAATATGGTGCTATAAATGGTACAGGCCACCTGCTAACAGCTGGGCCACTCTCTAGGGATCAAGTGGCTTCAGTGCAAAATTGGTGGATACTGCAGATCCTGTTCTGTGGTTCCACAAGGGCTGGTGCTTGCCCCTGAGAAACTGTAAAGGGCTAGTGTAGCAAGGGAGGTTTTATATTTACCCACACAAATTATTTGGTCTACCTTAGGGGAATGTTAAGAATGAACTTAATGTTAGACGAATATTGTGATATTAAGTTTAAAATATTAAACCCTATGGAGTAAAACAATACAAATGCATCATTTGGATATTTCAGGACATTAATTTTGAATTTTCAATGTGTTCTATGTAGTACATTTAAAACTATCACAGCAGAAATGAACCTCTATTGTTTAGCAGTTTAATTGCTTTGTTCCAATCTGTATTTACAACTTCATATATTAGTTATGGTTTCAGAAGGCAAAAAAGGTATTACAGAATATCATGGGCTCAGAATCTTCATCATGCTTAGCACCTGAGCTGACAAAAACACATTTCTTCTGCTTTTTATTTGTTCATTCCTAATTCGAATGGATGCCTTACAACAGTTCTCCAATCATGCAACATATAATTGACCTTATTTAAAAAACAACATACCTGGAGTGAATCTGAAATGCTCAAATGATAACAATTAACACAAACATCATCAAAGGTATTCATTCTGACCTCTCAAATAAAAATGAGTCATAATTACACATTTTCTAAGTATAAAAATTAACTCTGTATGCATTCATTTTAATGACAAGCTGATATTGGTCCCTTACAGCTGTTTCAAATCTTTTCAGTTTTAAACCCTCATTCCATGCCTAGATGCATTTAAATTAAAGCAAGTAGAATTAGGGAGTAAAAATTGCACAGCTCAGCATCAGGGCCCACAAACTGATTGTTAATACCTCAAATAATAGTATATCTACAATTTGGTCAAGAGGAGTATGATATTTAAATATCTGATGTTGTTAAAAGAGAGAATTTGGGCTTCATAGATAGGGTCAACTAGCCTTTTCTTAACCATTTATTAAGTATTCATGTTAATGCCCTGGGCACTAGGCACTGCTGACCTCACAGTCGCTCAGTTGAAACTTCTTTTGATTCCATCACAGATTTCAAGGATGCATTTTCTACTATCCTGTTCCCTCCAATGGAATGCAGTAGCAAAAATTCAAGCTGTCTATGACAGATCTTAACTTATTGATTAATCTTAGCCCACCAAGTCATCTTATTCTTATTTACATATTTTTCTCAACATATTTTTATTCTTCCAGATCCAAAATTCCATCATATTCTTTCCCCTGTAACTCTTCCTGGGTATCTAACGAGGGATAATTACTGATGTTTCTGCTCTAAATTATTTTGAATTTTCTCCTCTCTAGTCTATCTTATCCTGGCTGAAGACTCTTTTCTATATTCCATAATAAACTCCTATCTGTTCTTCACATATCTAACACAGCTTTTCCCAAACAAATGCAATTTGTATATAATTACTATACCAATATTCTGATAGCTAAATTAGAACTGTCACTCCTCTGCTCCATAGCATTCTGAATTTCTCCTCTCTATGATAAAGTACAAATTCTTTCAACTAATGTCAAACTTCCTTTCTATGTAATTGAGTCTATTTATACAGTTTTATTGCTTTCTACCTTAGTTTATCTTTCAGTTTTTGTTCATGACTCTTGTATTTCTCTTATTCTTTGATACACAAATCTCATTGTTTAAGGGATAAATAATAGGTACTAAATAATTATAAAAACTTAGAAACCTGGGTTTTTCAGGAATCCATTTCTATATCCAATAAAGGACATATTAAAACCATTTTAAAGTCTCAGCTTATACATTGTAAACATTTTGTCCATGTTTTAATAAAATGCGTGATTATAATTTCATATATAATTATCCATTTTATACAATTATAATAGAAGGCAGATATATATTCTACCTCAGATTATTAATATTAAATATCTTCATACTGATAAACACTAAAATACTATCTTAATAGCGTATGTGCTTATTTATCAAAAACAAAATCAGTCTTAAGGAAATCAATAACTTACAAAATAGACTCTTTCAGGGGGAGGAGTGAATAGCTAAACACACAGAAATGCTTGAGTTTGCCCTTGATGCCTATGTTGCCACAGTAGTATGTAATGAAAATCAATTATAACATGAAATTTCTTTTATCACATGAAAGTTCAAAGTTAAGTCTGGTTACTGTCTGCTTTCCGTCTCATTACACTCATTATTTTACTTCCTTTAAGTAGGATTGGCTATCAGAACCACTTATTAACAGTGAAGTGAGAGATTTTGGCATTTGCTGTAAGATATTTGAATTAGTAGCTGCAGAAACTAGATATGTCTGGGAATGAGGAAGTGGAAAGGAAAGGACAAAGGTGAACGAATGACACCTCTCTCCAGGGGCCAGTTCTGAAACCTTGGTTTATGTCTCCCACATAAAGCTCTTCTGAAAAATCGTTGCTCATCAAGAGAATGGTCTGCAGCACAGTGTGGTCAGCCCTGTTAGCCTTCTATCATCACCTGCCCTCATTCTGCAGACAGGAGTCAGAGTATGTGCAGGGATAGGACACTACCATGACTACCAACAGCCTCACAATAATACAACATACACGGCTTTTCAGCCTAAAGGTAGTTTATATTTTTTAGTTTTCATTTGATTATCATAACAGCTTGGTTTGCAATGAGTAGCAGAAAATAAATAATTGAATGGTAGATGTATAAATGAAGGATTGAATGGGCACACAAAAAATCCCGATGAAATAGCGAAATTGAATTAATCTTGATTTTGAAAAAGAGGAAATTGAGTTTCAGAGCAAGATAAGTATTTTCTAAAGATTACTTGGCAAAATGAGTAGCAGAGGCAGAAGAAATGCTCAGTTCCTAGAGTCCTAGAGCCTGTTAACTTTTCTGTTTAGATTCTTGCCAGTTTTTCCAACTGCCATTTTTCACTGACGTGAAGGTAATTAGAGCAGCCTCCGTTCTTTCATAATCAGAGTAAACGTTGGCCTTGAGCTTGCAAGAAAGCACTGCGGTAGCTAAATGTTTGCCTCCAATTTGGAAGATTAAGAAGGAAAAAGACAAGACAATTTAAGAATAACCAGTACTTTTATTAGGGAAAAGAAAAGGAGCTATACAAGGTAAGTAATAAATATAAAACACCACCACATATACATAACACGTCAGCCAGGCATAATTCAGGAAAAAAAAGCAGACATTCATACACTCAGTTTGGACATGGCCACTTTGAGGATCCGAGATTGGTTCTTGGACCCATTTTAATGGTGAAAGGGCAAAATACATTTTGCAAGCAAAACTAGTTCCCATTTGCTGCGCACACTCCTATGACAATGGAAATTTTTATCAATATGGTTCAACAGGGGACTGTTCAAGCAACTTGTTCTTAGGTTTGGTTTGCCTCTGACAAAGGCATCCTTTGTCCAAGGTAGCAACATATTAATGGAGAAATCATCATTACAGTCTCTTACATTTAATGATTGTTGAAACTTGTATCATTTCCAGTTTCACTGTCCTTTCTTTCATGATACCATTACAAAGACATCAGCATAAGTTCCCTGAAAGGCTCATTGACATATAACACTCAGTAGAGTTTTGGTCAAGAGCTTCAGAGTCCACTGAGGCTATCAGCCATGTTTTCTCCTAACACCCAGGAAGGTTTGAGCTCCCATTATTCTCCTTCTATTCTAAAACAATTGCAGATTTTTAGTATCTATGCCTTTTTAATTCATTTAAAATTTTTGTATTTATTTTTATTTTATGTATATGAGTGTATTGCCAGCATGTATGTAAGTGTATCTGTGTTGTGCAATGCCTGTGCAGGACAGAAGGGGGTGTTCAGGTCTGCTGGAACTTGAATTACGGAACGATAGTTGTTAGCTGTTAGCTGCCATGTGGATGCTGAGATTGGACCTGGATCCTGTGCAAGAGCAGCCAGTACTCTTAATTGCTGAGTCACGTCTCAATGCCCCACCTTTTCAATTCTTGGCTCATGTCCATCCCCTTCCACTCCCAGAGAGACAGAGAAATGATGTTAATCTCTCATCTTGTCATCTATTTCTATTGTTTTGTTCGATTTTTGTTTTGTTTGTTTGTTTCTTTTTTTTTTTTTTTAACACAGAGCTTCCCTGTAGCCCCAGCTGGCCTGAACTTAGTATAGAGATCAGGCTGGCCTCCATCTCACAGAGATATGTCTGCTTTGGCCTCATGAGTGTTGGGATGCTGGGCTTAAATGCATGTGATAACAAACCCAGCTTATCCTATTTGTTAAACCTCAAACTTACTGGCATGCATTATTATTGAACTTTAATAGACTGTGTATCTGTTTGCTAAAATAGATCTGGATAATAATGGAGTGTTTCTCTTTCATTTCCTAAGTCTATGTCCAGAAAGCCTATTTTTATATCAGTGGGGCT
>NW_008351881.1:2461028-2492084 GCF_000622305.1 Nannospalax galili | reverse complement strand
AAACACACTACAAAAATAATGAATAAACCAATGGAATGTGAGTTGAATACTCTGATAAGACATCAAAAGAAGCATACAAGTGTCCAACTGGTATATGAAAATAATTCACCATTGCTAATAATTATCTCAAAAGAATTATATTTTTGATAGAATTTTGAATCATAAGATTTATGTCTTGTTGCCCTTTGAGTAACAAAAGAGAGGAAATAAATCAATGATCCCCATTTATAAGTTGTCAACAAAATTCTGAACAAAGTTCTCAAACTCACCATTTAAAAATGACATCCTTACCATAAGTTTATTCTTTCCCTTTAAAAATTAATTTTAGTTAAATATAAAATCATTAATGTAATATATAGTATATACTGTGCACTGTCTTTTAGCAAAAGAGAATAGAGTGTTAATTGTAATGAAGATGAAGATATGATTAGGAAGTAAACAGGTTTCAAACACCAGTATAATTATAATTAGAATGCTAAGAACAGATAATTCATCTGCAGAAACTTCATGGATGAGTATATTTACATCCTCATCATGTGTCACATATCATCTTCATGAAAAGAAGTTGATACACCATGCAAGCTAATTCAGGACTAGTAACAATGTATTCAGACTTGGTATTGGTGTAAAAAACACAAGATATTCTTAAGTGCTTCCCAGCACATTTGTTATTTTAATTATTATGAATTTTATGGAAACATTGCTTGAATATTATTTAAATTCTAGCTATTTAACTTAACTCTACTTATTACTTTCCACATAGTCATCTTATATTTGAAAAGCCTTGTTGTGTGTGGTGATAGACTAATTATATAAACTAAAAGTTCTCGCCTTGCTATTAGAATTTTAACTTAGGTATTCTTTATTTGCTTACAGATATTTTTATTTAACAGATGGTAACATTTTTGACACTATTAATGGAAGAATAGAAATACTTAGAATTGTAAACCTTTAAAGTTGGTCTAATTCTAGAGACCATAACCAATGAGAGCGCTTATGCAAAAGATTGCCTCTTCAGAATTATATAATGAACTGTAGACAGAAAACAGGTTATATTTATATACATGCATGGAGGCTACCTTGGTAATGTTTGGTTATTAGTTTTAGTGTGTATTAATAAGATAGTGAGTGAGGTGTCATTGGTGTAGAAATAAAATACAGCAGAGTAAATACAAGAAAATCAACAATAAGACATGCTGTCCCATTCCTACGCAAGCATTCAGTCTCCCTGTGAGAAGCCCCAGAGTTGAACTGATCTATATATCCTCTGCCATCAAAACAAGCCATTATGACATGTAAAGATTTCAAACTTAACCCACAACCTTCTGATGAGTAGTCTCATGTGGTTGATGGTCAACTCACTGAGAAAGCACTATTCTGGATAATGTGAACTTGTTTAGCATTTATATGTAGAATTTACCTTTAGTAAGCCAGAAAGACTTTCATTACAAACACCGGCCTTAACACAACCCTCCCACACATACTCCTGGAGAAAACTCTGTATCCAAGGTCTTCTTTGTACTTCTGGGGATTTTAAATTATCAGTTCTCTAGAGGTTATGGTTTGTTTTATAAGGGCACAGTGATCATAGGAGACAGATGAAGATAATAGCTACATGTCCTGCTCCACAGAAAGGTTTATTCTGAGGTCCAGTGACATGAATTTCAGAGTTCTGAGAATGCTGAATCAACACTTAGGAAAATAATCAATATTCCAAAAAAAAAATCCGCATTAAATAGATTCTCAGTGATATTTTATTTTCAATGATAATGATGATAATAATTATACACAATGTTCATTACAGATGATTATATAATAATCATTAAAAGTTATGAGGAGATCAATTGTAAATTATTAGCATTACAACAATGGATAAAGAATTACCAATCAAAGATGTGCTCAAAAGGATGATGAAAATATTTGAGAACCCTCTGGTCTCTACATGCCATGATCAGATACACAACATTCTCCAATGTGAAGGTAAATGTCAATGTCACAGGAGTACCAGCAGACGCCTTTCAGCAGCAGGAATACCTCAGTGTGTGGTATGTCTTTCCAACTATATTCATTGGTCTTTTTAAATTTCATTGCTCACTTTGGTTGAAAAGCGATATGACATTAATGAGAAATGAGTTTTTCCTCTATTTTGGCCAAATCATCAAATTTTATTTCAGGGATTGCATAAAGTAAATATTTTTGTCTGAAAATAACAGCCATTAAAGTTATAAACTGAATGCAACGAAGGTAAAGCGGTCGTTTAAAATCTATTCTCTGAAAATTCTCTTTGACCTTCACTCTAGCATATTTCTATATCATTATTGTAAATTGAATGCTCAGCTTGGCAAGGAGGACGTCTGTACTGTAATTCCAAGCACTGGACTCTAACTTGGCACACAGGCCTCTTTCTTTAGCAATGGATATTCCACAGTGTATTGATGCTGAAACCTGCAATATGTTCTTACATATAACTTTTCAGGAGGAATAACTGACATCTATTTTAGAACACAATCAGTTATTTTTCAGGGCAAAACTTTATTAGAAATCCTTACAGAGAAAAAAGGAAAGGTAGCTATTTATTTAAACGGTGGAAAAGTAACTTGAGACATGTTTTTACTATTTCTTTTGCTTAGTGCAGGAACTCCAAAATTAAAGGGCAACCTTACACTGCCATTTTCCACATCCTGCGCGTATTCTAGAAATCTTGCGAATTGCTGACATTCGGGATCATTGCATCCATTCATGCCATACCGTATTTTCATGTCAAGAATGCTTCCTGCTATTTAAAGTGGAGCCTACATAAACGGAATTAGGCATTCAAGTATTCAATCATCACACCATTTTCTATAGTACTTTCCAAAAGCTCTAATGAGGGAGCTAAAGTTGAAAGTCTTTCTACCCATTGCACACTGCCAAGAACTAGTAAGAGTACATGGAATGAATGGTTACTGATTTGTTTTTATTTCCATGTACATGAACTTAATATGAAGTCTATATCACAATCTGTATATTTTTAGAAAAAACGACAACAAGATGAGGGCAAGCGACCACCAAACAATAAGCAAGACTGTTGATGCAGCTAACTCTGGAACTTTCCTTACAGGAACAAACAATCTCTACACAAGAAAACAGCATAAAAAGATAGGTCATCTAAGCTTCTCTTCTTTTCCTTAGGTGCACATTGTCCATACTGCACATGCTAGAGGATTCGTAAAACTGGAAAAAATGGGGGCATTCAGTTATTTGTCTCGTTGCTATGGCAATGCCAGACAAATGCAGCCTGAGGAAGGATTGGGTCTTCTTGACTTACAGTGCATTACAGAAGAGGAAGTGTAGTGGGAAGGGGAGAGCTGGCCACACAATGTCCATGGTGAGGGAGCAAAGAGAGGTGACTGGTACCTGGCTCCCTTTCTCTTTTTTATTAAGAGACCCTAGTGCTTGGAATGCTGCTCATATTTAGTGGGGATCATCTCAACACAATGAACTTAAAGAAAATTCTTTGCAGACATGCCCAGAGAAACATTTTCTTGGTGGTTCTAAATCCTGTGAAATTAAAAATCAAAATTAACCACCATGGCTCCACACCTTGTAAACACAACACTCAAAATCAGCACTTTCAAACCATAGCCTTTTATACCTTGCCTCCAAAGGCTCGTGAACCTTTCATAATGTAAAATATATTCAGCCCAACTTCAAAGTCCCTGCAGTCCTTGAAAGAGTTCAAAATCCAAGACTCTAGGAAATCTCTTAATTGTGAACTCCTTTAAAGGCAAATATAAATTTATAGAGTTCCAACGTGAAAGGGCACAGAATAAATATTCCCGTTCAGGAATGGAAAATGGGAGCAAAGCAAAGAATGATTAGTCAAAGAAAGACCAACACTGAATCTCTCCCCCTAAGCTCCAATTCTTTATGTTCCATGTCCATCATCTCAGGATAAGGAGGAAATCGTGAGCACCAAAGAGTTTGGGTATCCCCCTGCTTCCAGGTCTGCCGCTCCGACACACACAGCCGCTGTGCTTCTGAAGCTTTCCTCAGTGAAAAACATCGCTCTGACATCTCCAATATCCATTGTAACTTGGGCTTTTAACCTTTTCTTTCATTCAGAGGAATTTTCAGCTGAGGATTTCTCCTTTCAAATGAATTCACATTTTCACAAGATGGGGGTCTTCGATGCTTGGTGTCCTTAGGACATCTTTGTTTAGTTCTGGTGCAAAGTGAGTAATGGTTTCTCATTAATACCATTAATCTATTTAATAGTCACAGCAACTTTCAAACCTGCTGGGTTTGTAAAGCTAAATTTTCTTACACATTTTTATTGCCACACTGTACATTTGTGAGTATCTTTCTGTTTCCCATGCAGCTGATTCTTACCACAGGCCCGGTTGAGAGCAGTTAGCAGCAGTTCTGGTGCAGCCTGAATACTGTCAGGTCTAGTTCTTTCATCCACCAAGCAAATCAATGCATTATACCTGCATCACTGAGCCTCACTCAAGTCTCTGGACATGCAGAGGAAGGAAGTCAGATTCTTTGTCAAAACAACAAATGAATGGACTCTAGACTACACCGTGATGGAGTCTGTTCTGAAACCTCAATATCTAAGCCTCTGTTATTCATCATTCTCTGGTATTCTGATCTTCCCTCTCCACCAGAATTACCCATAAAGCTCTGCTTAGAGACTTTGGAGCTTTTGTAGTCAAGTGTTCCAAACTGTACTTCTTAAAACTATTTCCAAAAGTTTAAGAAACACACCATGAAGCCAGTCACAGTAGCCATGCCTTTAATTCCAGTATATGGAAGGTAGAAACTAGGAGAGCTCTGTAAGTCAGAGGCCAGCATAGTCTACTTTTTGAATTCTTGGCCAGTTGGGGCTACAGGGAGTTCATGTTTTAAAAACTCCCGAACTAATTGATTAGTTAATTATCATGTGGCCAATTTTGTCACAGCAACAACCCCACCACTGATAGCGGTTCTTCATTGGTTACTTGTCTCATCACTGTGGAAAAATACCTGACAAAAGCATCTTAATGAGGACCGGGCTATTCTGTCCCGTGGTTATGGGGAGATGCAGTTCATAGCGGCAGAGAAGACACACAGTAGGAGCAGGACATCGCTGGCACACTATGACCACAGTCAGGAGCAGATGGCAAATGCTGCTACTCGCCTCCTTTCCTCCTATTTGGTCCAGGACCTCTGTCCATAGAATGATGCTGCTCACACCTAGGGTGGTCTTCCATCAGTACTGACCTAACCTGGACATCTATTACAGACATATTCAGAGATTTATTCCCATAGAAATCCTAAATCCTTCCAGGTCAGCAGTCTAGATTAACCATTACAGCTGGTATGGCTTTGGGGAAATGATTTTTATTTGCATTAAAAAAAATTGGAGAAAGTGGCGTTATAATAATACCCCAAGTTGAACAAAGATACAAAGAATCTTCTTCTCTTGTAGAATCTTCAGCTGTGCTTCATAGGCTGATGAACCTCAAATTCGCCGTATGTGATTATTATGGGTATTAAAAGGATCATCAGCCAAAATGTTGAGCTGTCAAAGATGGGCAACATTGATTCATTCTGTTAGAACGATGGAGAGAAACAGTGCAGGCGTGATTAGTAGAGAGGAAATGCTCCAACTCAGAAAATTCAGAATAAACTAAAGTGGTCAATAAAAGTTAGGAAATCTAAAAAAATGTTGGGTCTAAAACAAATCAATCCTCATATTTATGTCTTTACTACTTCAACATAGGTGTATAAGTGAAGATGTGTCAATAAATCAACTATTTTAAACAGAGTCCGTTCTTGTGTGAATGATATTGCTAGGTGAAATAGATTTTTTTCCATCTGGATATGATCTGAGAGTCAGAAAATAATGAAGTGGGAGAGAAAACAGTCCATCTACAACTAAATTGATTATGTATTCTTCCATGAGATGAACACCTGTTTCTGTCTGGTCTGTGAAAAAAGCTGAACTGGAAACAATCATTTATAAAGCTGTGTGTTTGTGTGTCTCTGTGTGTGTGTGTGTGTGTGTGTGTGTGTGTGTTAATTACTTATAAGGCAGCTTACATTGAGAAATTGGAGATCATTCTCTATTAAGGTACACAGTGTGTGATTTGAACTAAAAGTCATTTGTTCTGCTGCCCAGGGTCAACCTTGAAGTAAATATCTAATTTTCTTATTAATTTTGGTAATGTGTGCATCAAAAACCAAGTTATAGTCTCCTGCCACCCCCCCATGTAAGTAAGTTAAGCAATACGTATATCCATGACAAAGGCCGTGCTCAGTAGTAGCAGTACGGGCAATGGTCTGCTGTGCCTTACAGAGTGATTTTCATTATTATGGCATTTCTCTCAGTACTAACATTATATGAAATTGGATAGTTTTTCTTTTTTTTGGTCTTTTTGAGACAGGGTCTGGAGAGACCTATATAGGGAATCATGTGCTTTCTTTTCCTTCTGCCTGACAGGATGTTTCAGTTCTAAATTCATGTCCAGATATTTTAACTTGTTACACCAAATTATGAATATTCTGTTCTTTCCTATCCTATTTTTATGCTTGGTAGGTTCTGTTTGCCTCTGTCTTCAGATCTTATTTTAGATTTCTTTTATTATAAATCAGCTCATATCATGCTTCAAAGGTAAACAAATTACCTTAAACAAGATCAAGAATGTAAAATGATGGAGCAGCTTATTCAATAAATAAGCTTGCTACTTTATGAAAGGAAACATAAGAGACCACGTGCAGAACCAGGAATAGGCAGTACATGCCACAGAGACTAAACATAGCTGTGCTTACTTGTATTCAAAAAAGTGTATGGTCTCATAAAATTTTCACAAATTTGGTGGCAAAAAATTAAAAATTCATTACCTCGCAATTCTACTGGTGTGAGATCTGGGATGATTTGTTAGTTCTTTTCCTTTGGTTATTAAAAGCCAAAGTCAATACATTTTGCTTTTGAACTCTTCTCTGAACACCCAGGAAAGAATTGTCTTTTAAGATCATCATCACCATTTGAGAATTCCATGCATGAGCACTGTGTCTATATCATTTTCAGTCCTCACACAGCCTCTGCATTTCCAGCTATGTGCCTCCCACTATTTCTTGTCCCCTTCTGGGATCCTTGTCACATGTGCATATATATTTGTAAACATATATATATATATATATATATTGCACCTAATGCATTTAGTGGTGTTTAAGTGTACACTTTCAGATTATTTTTAATATAATAATTTTTACTAATTTCTTGAGAATTTCATTTATTATGGTGTATAATATATGTATATAGTGTAATTTTTCATATTCGTCACCAGTCTTGTCTCTAACACATTCCAGATCCATCTGTCACCCTTCCTACCCTTCTCAATTTCATTTCCTTTCCTTTTCCTAACCTAGTAAGCCCAATTGGCGCTGTCCATACATGCATGGATGCGGGCCATCCATTTCACCGTGGTTGACTGACCATAAAGTTCTTGCTCCCTTTCTCTTCAACCATCGACTCTCAGTAGCTCCTCAGCTAAGACAGGGGCTCATGATCCCCTCTTCCATCCATGGTGAGATGTTGAGTGGCTTGATGTTGTCCTGGTCTCGTGTAGCAACCACAGATGCTGTGATTTCCTAAGTGCCTAAGTACTGTTATATGCAGAAGACACTGTTTTGCTCCAGTCCTCCACTGTTTTGACTCTTACAGTCTTTCTGAATCCCCTTCCATGATTTCCTGAGAGCCTCAGGAGAAAGGGGTGAGTGTGTGTGTGTGTGTGTGTGTGTGTGTGTCTGTGTGTGTGTGTGTGTGATATATACATATCCCATTTATGACTGAGCACAGCAGACATGCTAACTTCACTCTACCAGTTGTGAGATTCTGTGTTAACCACTGTCCACTACAGAAAGAAACTTCCCTGAAAAGGATTAGGAGCTGCAGTAATATGTGGTCACAGAGATATATGTGGAGGCAGTCTGATACCATAACCATTACCAACATAATACTGGGTTCACCCGTGGGGATCTATAAGCTCCCCAGCTCTAGAGCTTCAGTAGTCCTGTCTTGTGTGTTCATAAGGACATTTCTCAGCTTTTAGTTTTGAACTGGCATATACTCATATGCACAGGGAGATGTAATTCATGACTACCTCTCCGTATAACATGCGCTTTGACCACATTATGTCTCATCCTCCCCGTTTGCATTTTCGTCTCCAGCTGTTCCCATTGATTCCCCCAGCCAGACTCCTCCTACCCTCAAATCCTAATACATATGTGATTTTACCTAGCTGTGTGGAATCTAGGATGCAAAACTGAGAGGACATGGTGGTTCCTGTCTGCCTGAGCCACTCATTTTGCTTGATATGATGATTTCCACTTGAATCCAGTTTCCTGCAACTATCACAATTTCATCCTTCTCTATGGCTGAATAAAGCTCTATTGCCTGCATATTCCACATTCCGTATCTAGTCATTTGTTAGTGGACACTTGGGCTCATTCCATAACTTGTCTACCAAGAATGGTTCTTGGAGAAACATATGTGTGCTTGTCTCCAGGATATGGTACTTTAGAGTGCTTTGATTGTATACCCAGGATTCAGGCTTTACTAAAATAGAAATGAAATGAATACTACCTGACTCACTTTGGAATGCTAAAATTTTCCTGATATGAAAACCAAAAAAGACACAACAAAATGAAAACCAAAACAAAATTGTATACTAATCCTTATTAACGTGAATATAAAATTCTCAGTAAAGTACTGGCAAACTAAATTGAATTACAACAACACTGGGCTGAACAAAATATGCCCACTGGTGCAATAGAGGCACAGATATTGTGGGAATAGCCAAAGCCTCTGAGTGGACTTAAGGTTTTCTTCATAGCATAAAGCCCATAACTGGCACTGATATCTAGCCTAGGAACCTCAAACTAGACAGGTCATAGAGGAGAGCTTAATATTAGTTTTCTACTAAACAGTTATAGGCTTAAACTGACTTTTTTCATTTGGTCTCTTTTTTTCTTTTTTTGAAACAGGGTCTCATTATAGTACCAGCTGACCTCAAACGCTCACTCTGTAGACCAGGCTGGACCCACAGCTTAAACTGACTTTTTTCATTTGGTCTCTTTTTTCTTTTTTTGAAACAGGGTCTCATTATAGTACCAGCTGACCTCAAACTCACTCTGTAGACCATGCTAGCCATGAACTCACAGAGATCTGCCTGCCTCTGCTTCCTAAGTGCCGGGATTAAAGATATACTCCACCATGCCCAGACAAACTGACTCTTAAAGAATTGTTGTTATACCCATCGGTTAATGCATCTCTTAGCTCTCATCAGGGAAGCTTCCCTGTACGTTAGATGGGGATTAACCCAGCAATACACAACTGGCCAATGTGCACAGAATGAGAGGCTGCAGAGCACTTGTCCATGAATAGGACACCTATACCAAGTTTCTGCCTCCCAAGCCTCAGGGATTATTGCAGAAGATAATGTAGAAAGATTGTAAGAGTTAGAGGTGGTGAATGACCACAAGGAAACAGTTTTCCAGACAGCTAGTTGCACATATGAACTCACAGCAATGGTTGACAGTATGTACAGGTTCATTGCAAGCTCAGACCAGACAAAATCCCAGAATAAGATGAGGAAGTGGGTAAGGAACCCCGGCCTTACACGAGGACTGATTATCAACCGACAGTTGCTGGGAGGAGGAGAGCCAGTATCTCAAGAATGGGGCTCTTGGTAGGTTATCCAGACTCCAGTGAATGGATCCACAGTTAAGGACATTTGGGGACACAAATTAGATTCATAAATAGGAAGATCATCAAATGTGTAATCTATAACTTACACGCATGATATAGTATGAGCAGGACTGATTCCTGTCATTCTGAAAACCTAAACGAAAGTAGCTTTTCCTCAAAGTGCTAAGCTGATACTGATTTGGTTTTCTTTTACATTATGTTTAATGCAATTAATGGACCAAAATTTTCTTCTCTTACAATGGCGATGCTTGATTTCCTCTGTAATTTGTCATATGCTGCAGGTGGGCCTTTCCACTTTTATTGAATTGGAATACACCTTCCTGAGGTGAAGCTAGAGAATATACAATATATTTGTGGACCCTTAACATTGAAACAACTTGAATATCATTAGTTAAATAAGCAGATTACAAAACATCAAAAATCACTTGATGATTTTTGGGTTTAAGGGAAATAAGTAGATGGAACACACATATACATACACAACTTATTCAATCCGATGTTCTGGACTCCAGGGAATAAAATAATATCCCAAGGTCTCGGGAGACAGTTCACTTAGTGAAGTGCTTGGCTCCCAAGCGTGAAGACTTAAGATGGTAGAAGAGCATCTGGAGCTGGGCATGGTGCCAATGTTTATAATCCTGATGACTATTTATGATTGGAGCATAGTATTTAAGACTGGAGGATACTTGAGGTTCACTGGCCCGCCAGCCTGACCTGATTGGTGAGCCCCAGGCCAATAAGGGATCCTGTCTAAAAGGTGTTCAGTGCTCTAAGGATGACAACTAAGTTTATCCTCTAACCTACACCATGTACATGCATTCATACCTGCAAACATGTGAACACACAGGAATACACAGGGACAAACTGAAAAATAACCCCACAGTTTCACAAAATATATATATCACTGTTTAATCCAGTTCTTTAATATTACATTATTTCTTAAAGGTTTCTGCATTGTCTAAAATACTTTTGACAATGTAATTATTTAAAGCTTTGAATAATTGAAGTTTACTCTTTAGGAAAGTATTAAATCAATTGTTTATTAAGTAAATTTATCTTATTAGAACTACTTATCACTGATGTTTTTGAAACAGTTTATTTTTTATTTTTATTTTATGTGTATGAGTGTATTGCCTGCATGTATGTAGATGCACTCATATAATGCAGTGCCCATGGAGGTCAGATGAGGGCACTGGCTCCCCTGGAAATGGAGCTATAGGTGGATGTTAGCTGCCATGTGGGTCCTAGGAATCAAACCCGGGTCCTCTGCAAGAGTAGTGTAGTACTCTTAACTGCTGAGTTATCTCTCCAGCCCATCATTGATGTTTTTAAGGAACAAAATAAATTTAAAAATTATACAAGAATATCAGCATTCCAAAATCTGTTTTTCATCATTACAAGTCCAGTTAGTATTAGTAAATACAAATCTACTGTATTAGTAAATACAAGTCTGCTGTTCGGATTCTGAACATTAAAGTCAGATCGTAGAGAAGAGCTAGAATCGAGGTTAAATCAGGATGTAGGAATTCAAACATATCTATTGTTTTATACAATTCAGTGTCAAATTTAACTATTACCTTTGTTATTATAAGCCAGAATCTTTCATTGCTGAGCCCTCTCCAGGCCATTTTTCACCTCTCAAGCAATATGAATCTATTTGTTGATCTCTACTAAACAAATTCTTAGGTTAAGCAATAGTTAAGGTATTTTTTTGTCATTAGTGTTCAGAATTTTGTAATGGGGTCATAAATTGCTCTGAGAAATATGTGCATCAGGGTAAAAGAAAATGCTATTCTAAGACTTTTCTGATTCACATATTTCTGTTCGAAAAATGTTAATGTTTTTCAGAAAACAATGTTTTTGGTTTGTCTTGATTTACAGCTACTTTTGAAAATGAAGAAAACAAATGAAGTAACTGTTTTTAGTGCTTTTAGTGCATTAACTTGTAACCACCCAATAATGTGACTTTTTCCCTATCTTCTGTTTTCAAATTAGATGTTTTATCTTAATGGAATTTTTTTCTCTTCCTGTATTTTCAATAGATGAGCATCACTTTGTATTTACAGCCACTGAACATTATCAATTCATTTGATATTTAGCCTGAATGGTATCTTCCCTATTCTTTCCTGATAAACTTGAAAAATTAGGTGGAAAATGTTATTTGAATGGTGTTTACTGAAACAATATAAAAATGAGATATGGTCTCTTTACTATCAGTACAACATATTCCTTCCAAATATGCCATGTGCTTTCAAAAACCATTGAGAGTTCCTAGATTCCTGAAAATATGGTCATACTTAACACTTAGTGTAGATAAGGTTATAAGGAATTAAAGTCAATAAGAGTCCATCAGTTTTTAAAATTATGGATCTATAGAATCAGGTTGATGACTGAACAATCATAATAAGAATGGAGAGAAAGCAACCACCTCCCTTATAATGATACCATGTTGTTCCTAAACTTCTAGATCATTCTAACCAAATCAGCTTGGGATCCGATTTCACAGACCCTTGATTTCTTTTTGGTATCAGCAAGTCATGACCCTAGACATATGTGTGGTTGATGTTTTTTCTCTATAGATCAATATATAAGTCTGTGCGTATTTGTGTATATATGTGTATATTTGTGTATTTGTGTATTTTGTATATACATAATATATATGCATCTCTCTATACTAAGTATCTTAAAGCATTCTGAACCTAACTTAGATAATTTTTCCAAACTTTGGAATATGAGAATAATTTCAGAATGTTCTTTTTCAGGGAAAGGAGAGTCATACAGTTACAGTTAACTTGTGGTGAAATACTTTTTACTGTGTGCCCACCTTAATGATGGGGCAAGTGAAAATAGCATATGACGTAGTTTAGCGTTCTTCAAGTTTAGTTTCTTTTAGTCTTGGTTTCTGCCTGAAACCAAGCTTCTTGTCAGATGCCATACTCAGAAAACTTCTATATTTAAATATCCTGAGTAATATGACATATTTATGTTTTTAGTTGTAGTACAGAATATTGTCATTTTTCATTATGATGATAAAATACTAGACAGATGCAACTTAAAGGAAACCTTTCTTTGGGCTTATAATTTCAAAGATTTCTCTGCATGGTCAGTTAGTTCCATTGTGCTAAAGCAGTGTTAAAGGCTGGCTTTGAGGAAGAGGCTTGAGCCATGGAGAAGGTAAAGCAACCTTGTGCTCACAGACTTCCTCACGCTTCCATGATGTTTCAAATCATCCAGGTTAAGGATGATGACATCAACATTTCGAGTCGGTCTTTTCAGTTGCCGTCATATGGGGAAAGGCCCTTCCAGACACAATCAGCAGTACGCATTACTAATCTTCTAGGTACTCCTCAACCAATCAAGCTGCAAATATTTACTTCGTAAATACAGAAGACTGCACCTTAATCATGATTTATAGAAGTACAGAAATTTTCCATTTTATTGTGCTCAGGTAATTTTCAACATCCTAGCTATGATATTTCATTTTGATTTAGAATTGATAAGCACTCAATCTGAGGCCAGAATTTTCAAAAATGAATACCATATCAGATATAGTCTATGATTTTTAGGTACTATACTTAAATTCTGATATTGAAAATAGATACATAAGAAATAATTACACCCCTGGGGTATGATTCTTACTTGATTTTTTGCTGTTTTATAGAGATTTTCATTCAAAATAATTTGATGGTACTTAGATGCCCTCCCTTCTCCTCACCTCACCTAACTGCCCCTTGGCCAATAACAAACACACATTACATATAATATATTATAACAATATGTAATATGATATGATATATATACATATATGTGTATATATATTATATATGTGGCCTACAGAGTCTGATTTGTCACCCACGGGAGCCTGGTTAAACCACCATGAGTCCAATCCCTGAAAATCCAGCTCTCCTCCTCCCAGCAGCCATCCGTTCCATGGGTGGGGCTGGACTTTCTTACCTGCTTCCTCACATCTATGCTGGGATTTTGTCTGGTTTCATCTTTCATGGGACTTGTACATGCTGTCACCATTGCTATGAGTTCACATGAATAAATGACCAGCTGTCTGGAAAACACTTTTCTTGTGGTCATCTACTGCCTCTGGCTCTTACAATTATTCCACCCACAAGTCCACAATAATCCCTGATCTTTCTGATGCAAAACCTTGATGTAGGTGTCCTATTCAGGCCTCTTGTTCTCTACATGTTGGCCAGGTGTTTCTGTGTTAATCACCATCTTGTGCATAAGGAAACTTCCCTGATGAGAGCTGAGACATGCATTCATCTGTTGATATTTTTTAGTTGTCAGGAGTCAGTTTAATACTAAAACTATTTAGTAAAAAAGTAGTATTAGGCTTTCCCCTATGTTGGATGTCTTGTCTAGCCTTAGGTTCCTAGGCCTGATAGTAATATCAGGGTTTATCCTGTGAAGAAGACATTAAGTCCAATTAGAGAGCTTTTGATTACTCCCACAGTAGTTATGCTACTGTTGCACCTGTGGACTAGTTATTGTAGTTTTCAGGATTTACAGCTGGGTAAGGTTGATGATTATGTTTTCCCCCCAGAACATACATAGCACCTTCCAGCACTACAAACACTAGCCAGTAGAGATGAGGCTCTGAAGCTATTCCCAGCTTGATTTCTCTTTGTTTGTTCTGTGGTTCATGTATGTATTGTCTTCAGCAGGACGGTCTTACTGTCAGGTTCTTCTGGGTAACCAAGAGCAGGAGCAATGGCCAGGAGTGTTTGAGATTCTACAGGACCCATGGTCAACAGGTCCAGGGATGGAGTCCATTCCTAGCACTGGGGTTTTAAAGGCAATATATCACAAGCCCAGAGACACCATCTTAGTAAATGGAGAAAAACTGAAGCCTATTAAAATCATGAACAAGACAAGGATGTCATTCTCTCCATTGCATTTCAAAATAGTACTTGGTCTTAACTACAGTAATAAAACAAATGAAGGAAATAAAGTTAGAAAGGAAGAGGTCAATGTATCCTTATATGCAGAGGGTATGATTCTATACAAAAAAGACCCTAAATACCCTACCAGAAAACTCCTAGGGCTGATAAATACAATCAGCAAATTACAATTAACAGAGAAATGAGTAGCCTTCCTTTATTACAACAACAAACATGCTGAGAAAGAAATCTGAGAAATAATCCCACTCAAAATAACCTCAAAAATCATCAAATATCTTGGAATAAATCTAATAAAAAAGTTAAGGACTTAATTGCTTTATATCTGAGGTGTGTGTTGAATTTAAGAATAATTATCAATTTACTCAACAAACAATAGGTGTACATTTTAATATAAGCAAGATCATCTGGTATACAGAACTGAAGATTATTGACCAAGTTATTCTTCTATATGGCTACTGGTATGACAACTCAGGTACCATACATATTTTTTAAAAATCTTAAAAATCGATATTTTTGGTGTGTTTGGCAAAATTCCTTTAGGATTTGTTGAGTAGCAACCAGTTCTAAAATGAAAATTGGTTCACCTCATATAATACATTTTCTGAATGGCTCTGGGGTCATTTTCAATTCTGAAGCTGTCTTTTTCATTCTAGGATTTTGGCTATATGGGTCTTGTAGTCAAGAGTTCAGGTTTAAGAGAGAGAGGAAAAGACAGTGGAAGTTTTTAACCAGAGCCAGTACATGTTTAAAGTCCTGCCCCACTTCCTATGTAGGGCAGGTAGTATGAGGAACAGATGAAGGCTAACATTGTAATGTGCACTAACATGGTAACATTGAAATGTGGAAAGGAAAATATCATGGAGGGGTTGAAGGCTGAGTTAAACATGTTCACAGACTGTATATGAGATCTGGACAAAGAGTTTCAAAGAGCTCTGAAGTATCTTTTACTTGCACTCTGTGGAATATGGTTCTTTTATTAAGATAGCTTTTTAAAAAAATTATTTATTTAATAACCACATGATTAAGAGAAGCATTTCATTACAGCATTAACATATTCAGTAACAATTTCTAGAGCAAAGATGCATATCTTTCAAGATTGGCTATAAATTTTTAGGTTCACAGTTGAATTAATACATTTATACAATATTGAACTCAGTATAAACCCTATAAGACATAAAATTGAATGAGGTTTTAACCTTTAAAAAAGATCTCCATTTCATTTAAAAACATACTGTTTCCTACAGAAAAACTCATTTTAATGCTATTAACACTTAGATGCTTACACATGCATCTCTAATCTCTATGTATCTGATTATTACTAGTCACAGTCCATTACACTCAGCTCCTTGGCACCTGAGCATGGATATAAAGTCATCAGGTAGATATCAATGTAATGTTTTTCACCTCTACTAATTAACATGAAGCAAGTTTTTATGCTTCTTCCTCATTTTTAATTTGTTGATTTTGTGTGTGTGTACCATACAGAACATCCCAAACAATCTTATTCATCTATATACCCACTTCCCAAATGGCTGTCAGTGCCCCCCAGCTGTTCCCCAGCACTTGTACATCCACTGAGTCTAGTTCAGCCTATCTAGAGTTCCTTGTTTCAGGAAGATCAGCTCTTCCTCATCTAGCAGCAATCAGTTGCCAATATTCCTTTAGGAAACGTTGGGGTCCGCTGTTCATTTTCCCAGTTCTATGCTAGGTTATGGTCTGAGAGTCTTTTGGGCCACCCTGGCCAACAACTCAAAGGAAGGTATCTCCTGTCTGGCATTGTTTCTTGTTATGTAGCCTTTAGCTATACACATGGACTCTTAAAGAATTATATTGATCCCTTTAATCTTTGGTTATACTTTCCTTTCAGGTGCTTAGGATCATACAGTTGGCCCAGATAAACCAATTTATTTTTACTCCTAAAGCCATTTGCAGATCTTTCACATGGGCTTGGGAGGAGCCCCTGGCTCCTTTCTTTTACCAGTTCCACCTATGTGAAGAGAAGTCAAAGGTCTACTCGACCATGGCTGGCTTCACTTGGAAGCATGGAGGAAATGATTCCTCTTTGTGCTTTTGACAGTAACTATAATACATTTGTAATAAATTCTTTGTTTTCTTAACAACACTTTAGCCCTTCCCATATTATAGGTTTTAATGTTGTTAAGTACTGGGGAACTTACCAGACATGGGTACTTGAATTAGATTCAGTAATGTCAAAAAGATGAAACCTCATGTCACAGACTACCCTTAGAAAATGACAGCAGCCTGCTCACAGAGTGCTCTCATGCCCCACCCCACTTGGTATGAAAGTCTGGGCACTCTAAGGAAAACCAATTCAATGGCTCATTCATATTTTCTTTACAAAAGAGGGAGGCAGAAATTGTAAGAGGCAGAGGAAGTGAATGACCACAAGGAAATAGTGTTTTCTTCCTTTAAAAATATTTCTTACCCTTTTTAATTTATTTTATATGCATGAGTAGGTACACCTGCATGTAGGTAGGTACACCTGCTTTGTGCAGTGCCCGCACTGGTAGAAGAGGGTGTCAGATTCTCTGGAACTGGAGTTTCAGACAGTTGATAGCTGCATATGGGTGGTGGGAATTGAACCCGGGTCCTCTGCAGGTCTCTTAACTGCTGAGCCATCTCTCCAGCCCTGGAAAGAGTGTTCTCTAGACATGAGTGCACGTCCAGATAGGATCTCACAGTTGTTGTGACAGTGTGGACAAGAACTGGGCAAGCTCAAAACAGACAATTCCCAGCATGTCAAAGGGTGGTAGGTATGATGCCCCATCCCATGGGTATGATGCCCCACCCCTAACTGAGGAACTACTGGCAATTGATAACTGCTAAGAAAGGGAGAGTCTGTTTTCTTTAAGTGTGTGGCCTCTGGTAGGTAGGTTGACAACACTTCAATGAATGATCACACCCAAGAGTATATGGGCAGCACAAACTGTTCTGGATGAATTTTTAAAACTGAGGAATCTAAGTTGGGATGGGTAAGGAAGAGGGTGAATTGGGAGAATTTGAAGGTGAGAGGTGCATGTGATCAAAACACATTGCATGGTCAATCTGCTATTTTGTTTTCCTAAACACACACACAAGTCACTAGAGTGTACCCACATATGTAAGTTTTCCCCATCTCAGCATCCTTACTTTAGTCACACATGTAGAGTATCTTTGCCAGATCAGGTCCTATTCCAAGGTCGCAGATTGCCCTGCCCCACAGTCTTCCTACTATGCGTTCCTCAGCTTGCTGCCATACTCCTTAGCTCTTGTCTGCTTTGCCTGAAGTATGGCTGCACATTCCAGAAAGCCACTGTAGACTCTGATGTTGAAAGGGAAAAAGGAACCTCCAGGGTACCTCTATCAGAGAGGAAAACTTTCCATAAAGCACCCCATCAGCAAGATTTCTTCACATGCTGAAAGTTTTAGTACATGGTCCTTCATAAATAAATAGCAATCATGAGGTAAGAAGCCACTTTAGACCCTGGTTTCTGAAGAAAAATGATGAGTCTCAGTACATACTCTTTCTTAACTAAATGGAGAAAGAAGAGTCTAACAAGCATATTTGCTAGAAAAAATGGATTACAATGTTAGAAAATGCTGTCAATATTCAACAGCCATTTACTTAGATTCCTCCTACCATTAGTATAACATTCCTAGACAAATAGACTTCATTTCATATGTAACAGTTTCTGTAGGATTTTACATGTTTATTTGAATTCCTTTGTTTTGATAATTTGTTTATCATTTAATTATGACACCAGTTAACCTTAATTCTTTCCTAACAGCACTAACTCCTCAGAACCATGACCCTAATTCATTACACATTATAATCTGGAGAGTACTTCCTTTTGTTTTTTTGACTCTAATAATAACACATGTAAGATATTATACATGTATTTTAATACATTTAAAATACCATACCTCCTTATGGGTTCCTTGCTTAAAACCAGTGGTAAAATAATGTTAGAGTATTAGAAGTATCAGTCCATTATATGAGTCAATAATAAAAGTTCGTGCTGCCTTGCTTCAATTATGTGTTTTAAGGTAGACTGCTGGAACATGTCGCTGTAAACATAGGGAAGAAAGAGCTTTGCAAAATTAAGCTGCATTGCAGTATGAAGAGAGCTCCCTCATGCACCACTGTAGTCCCCACAGCAAATGCCTGGCAGTCTCATTCTTCAGAAAGAACCTGATTTATGGGTGTATGCCTGCATCAATGCCTACTCTAGATCATTCCAGAATGAAAAATTGTAAACCAGTCAGCTTAACATGGTCTTTGTCCACACTACTAGAAAAATAACCAGACTGTTTTCCAGGAGGAAAGGGAAGAATGAGAGAGACTTAAATCTTGACCTTTTGCCTTTGCCGAAACACTAACAATATTTCAGTATTTCATATGTATTCTGTTATATGATTGGTGAGTAACTTAGACAAGTAACTACTCTTTATCACTGTTCATCTCCTATAGGATGCAAGGGGTGCTTACATAATCAATTGAAAATTGAAGTTTCAGTAATGGATCATGGTCAACCTATCAGAAAGGAATTGGGTTTAACAATCACTCTTGTCTTTTGACCCTATTCTATTATAAACATTTAGGTTACATTAAAGTCCACTAGAGTGCCAGCTTTTAAATTTCACTGAGACAAATGGATATTCGAATATTTAAATGTAATCATTTTTACACAACTGCTTTTCAACTCCTAAAGCCATTTAGTTACTGACCTAGGTCCTTTGTCCTTTCACAGACCTGTGGAAGCGATAAGAAAAACCCAGCAAAGATTGAGCAGAAAGACTTTTATTCTTGGGCAAGAACAAATGTTTTGAGATAAACTCAGAAATCGATCTCTTGACATTCAGGTATCAGGAGGTTGTTAACACAAGGTAAAAGAGGTGAAGGAAAAGGAAAAGCAGGAAATTTTAACATGAAAATCAAATCGGGGCTGTCTGGTGGTCACTCTTAGAACCTCTTAGAATCAGCCAGATTTGGCTAGGCCACCTATATTACTTCTGGCTCAGAGACACTATGGTCTCAGAGGTTAAAAAAAAAAAAAAGATGAGGGTATAAATTCAGCCAGATAACCTAAGGCACAAGGTCAAGTCAGGGAAAACTACTATATTCAGCATCCCTCTTTCACTGGACAGTCCTTAACACTTAATGGAACCTTCTGAACCCTTCTTTCAAATCATTGTATTCAATTTCTTCTATGAATATCTTATGTTCCTTCTTGTATTTTAAACTGTGTCTGTATGCATAGAGGTATAAAAGGTACTTTCTGGTACCTTTAGACGGCATGGAAGGAGTTTTGGGTGAATTGTATTTTTTTTTTTTTGTATCCTGTATCTAATTATCTACTATAATAAGGAAGTTGGACACATTAGAAGCCATTTTCTTTTTTCTGGACTACTTTTTCCCAACTGAAACCCATGTTAGTGTTAGGAAGTGGGGATATGAGGCTCGAGAGATGACTAAATGCTCAAGAACGCTTCTTATCGTGGTTTGAATGAGTGATATTCAGCATAGGTTCACATATTTGGACATTTGTTCCAGAGTTGGTGGTCTTCTTTGGGGGTGTCATGGACCTTTAGGAAGTGTAGCCTTCATAGAGGATACCAGGGATTGGCTTTGGGAGTCAGTAGCCTTGCTTAGTTTTCACTCTGGGGTTGTATTTGGGGTTGAATATGTGATCTCTCAGCTTCCTGCTTCAATCCATTACTGCTATGACTCCCCACCACTATGGGCTCTCCCTTTGGAACCATAAGCTAAAATAAACTGTTCCATAAGTCACTTTTGGTCATAGTGGGGTTTTTTTGTTGTTGTTTTTTGTTTGTTTGTTTGTTTGTTTGTTTTGTTTTTGGTATCTTTGAGACAGGGCCCTCCTGTAGCCCCAGCTGTCCTGGTACTCACTATGTAGACCAGGCTGGCCATGAACTCACAGAGATTAAAGGTGTGTGCCACCACGCCAGGCTATTATCATGGCAACGAAAAGCAACTGACACAGCACTTTCTTAGAGGACCTGGATTCAGTTCCCAAACACCCGCATGGCAAGTTCACAGTTTTCTATAACTCTAACTCCAGTGGATTCACTGCCCTCTTCTGGCCTTCCTGGGCACCAGATATGCACATGGTGCACACACATATATGTAGTGCACACGTGCACACAAAACGAAAATAAATAAACCATTTATGCTTGTTTTCACTATGTTTGCTTTCACTCCTCGATAGTTCAAATAACAGGTGAATTTCTCCTCTCTGACTGAGGTGTTTCAGGAACATCACTAGCTAAGCGACAGCTTTGAGACTGGGGAGTTGTAGCTCCTTACTGTGTCTCTTCTCAGTGCTGGCCTACACATCCCACCACCCCCAGCTGGGGTTCACACTCAGCAACTGCCTATTGAATAGAAAAATAAGCAATAGATGCTTAAAAGTTTTTATATTGTTACTTTGAAATTAATGGGGTGTCACAGAAAACCCATTAATAAAAAGAAGTGTTATGTATCAAACAAACAAGAAAGTAAACAATAATAAAGTAGTTAATAAATCTACCCAGACTTGAAGAGAAACTACCTCATTTAGAGGAACTTTGTACTTGATAGCCTGATGATCCCCCCACAACACCACACACCAACACACACACACAGACACACACAGACACACACACACCCCTAACAAAATATTGGCATATGTAACAATAAGTCTTTCAAATAGACAATGAAAGATTTTGCTATCCCATTTCTAAGTGGGGCTGAATCTCTGCACTTTAGAGATGACAAAGTGAAACAGGTGATGATAAAGCACTTGTGTCAAAGGCACTTCCACACCAAAGCTCGTCCTTCCTGCCAACCCTCATTTTTCACCTAATTTTTCAATTAGCTGCGAGAAGAGCTGTATCTCATATGCAAATTCCCCCGCTGTTTTATCCTGGCCTCTAACAGATATTGAGCATGTATGTATCTTATTTTATTTGTAATGGATGCTTACACATTGAAGACATTCGTTCCTTCATCTTGTCCTTGAACTAGAAGCAGGTTTTGGTCTGTATTTCTGGAAACAAAAGATATGTTGCATTGATGCATGATTTCTTCAGCTAACAGGCTCACCTGATGCTTAAATTCTTAGGAAAAGGTAGACTCACTTTATGAGGATTTTTAGGACATTAATGGAGGCATTATTTTAAGTAATAATCCAGCAGATAGTTGGTAAGATAGTGTTAATTAGATAATACCAACTTCTTTCCCTAAGTTGATACAGTGGTTTTGTCTTTATCCTTCTGTTCTTAAAATGATTACAGAGAAACAAACTACCACCCATTTTAATATCTATAAAATGTTTTTTGGACATCAATTTTGTGTTTTGAAATCTTCCACAAACTTTTGCTCTCATATTGCTAGAAATAATAATTTCAAATTCTTAATTCTTTATTGTTTCATATTTGTTTTTGAAAATGAAGATGAGTCAATTTACAATTCATACACTGGGCTTGGAGCAATTGAGCTGGAACTGACTTATAATCCTCCTGCCTAAAGACTAGCTCTCATAGCATCAGAAGATACTATGCAAACTACCAAGGGAGAAAACAATGTTGATCCTACCCAGCTGCAAAGACTGTGAACCACAACAAGGACCAGTCCAGAAAACCATCTCTACTTTTGCAGCAGTGGCACCTCTCTTAACAACTGTCTAATTGCATTTAAGCACTACTCGGTGGGAGGTAGTACACAAATACACATGACTGGTCATAAACTCTAAAGAAGAATCTACTTCAGCCCCTTCCTTAGATCAATATAATTACTTACTCTGTTTTAAATACATATCCTTTTATTTATAGACAATGGTTCTTCTCACCCCTCATCAAAGAAGGTTTGTTTTTCACAACAGCTAGAGACCATTATAAAGTTCCACAACTGGTCAAATGCAGAGAACAAGTGTCTGTGAGGTGCCCAATCATAAGCGACACATCTACAATATAATATCTAAACCCAAGGTTCAGCAAATGTCACAGAAGTGGGGACAGAAAATATGTAAGAGTCAAGGGGACGGGAGACCTGTGTCGATGGCTGAGGATGAGCCTTCAGACAGGACAGTAATGTAAGAGTAGCAGGGAGGTGAGGCCTCTCTACCCAAGAAATGAATGCTGGTAACTTGGGCAGTGTTACTTAATTCATCACGCATGGAGGACAGGAGATCCCAGCTGAGGGAGCACAGAGAAGACTGACGGGAGCTGGGGCACAAGCAGGAAGGTCCAACAAGCCTGTGCTACAGAAGAGAAACAGCACAGGAGTTCTTGGATAGCTTTAGGCTGGGCTCCTCTGGCTTCTTTTCTCACCCCTGTGGTCCTTTGTCCAGACACTCTTCCAATGTGGAGATGAGTGTCAGACACAGAGACAGCAGTGTCATAAGTGCCTAGATTTTCTTTGTTGTGATCAGATTGTCAGATACAGGGTGCTTCCCTGAAAACTCTTGACCCAGTTTGGATACAAGAGGAATATGGTATGTTCAGATCTCCTTGAAGTTCTATAAGCTGTTGCTGTGATGACAGAGCAGGGGGCTCTGAATGCTACTTTGGTCCCATTGAACAATCTACAGAGACTGTGTCTGTGTGGATGTTAGGAAATCCTTAACAGTGTCTCAACACATATCTCAGATGTCCTGATTGTGGCTGACCCTTCAGCCAGAGTTTGGTAAGTAATGAATTCTATGATTTTACCACTAGACTGGTGGCCAACATAAACCAAACCTTATGTAGGCCCCATTCCTCACCTTCCCTAAATGCCCTTTTGGTTTCACTCTCGTTAGCAACCTACTGATAAAGATTTTAATGACATAAACATGCAGAACGTAATATAAACCAACACAAGAATTTTATACTTCTGTTTTTTAAATTTATCACAGTAAACGATATTTTGGCTCCTGCCTTTTCTTACCCCTTCCCCTTCTTCTTAGAGGGACAAACTTCCCTAAACTGAATAGAGGCAAAGAATTGAGAATTACAAACACTCATATGAGCTAGAAAGAAGACCACAAGGAGTGACAACAGCCTTAGCAAATACTTGGTTTTAACCTGATAATCAACACCTGCAACAAAGAAACTAACCGAGGCTTTAATTTCTGACCCCCATAAACTGATAGATAATAAGATTATTATTTTAAGATGCTGAGTTTGTAATAATCTTTGACATAACAATATAAAACTAATAAAATCAGCTCTTCTAGAAAAAAATGGAATATTTTACAAAAATATTTCTCACTTCTCCCTCTTTGGTGGTATTTCATAACAGGCACATGAATACAAAGATTCCTGCACATGCACAAGCAAGGTTAGGCATTTCTGTCATTAGACTGGTTGGGAAAAGTCCGATCTCAATATTTCTAAAAAACATAGAGTATCAGAATTAAACAGAACACCATCTGTCTAGTTTTAGAGCCCTGACCACACTGAGCTTCACAGGATAAGCTGGAATGAGAAACCACAGGAGCAGGCCCACTTCTATCTGGAGCTAACATAAGGAGCTTGTGGTCTATGCAGAATCCTGCTCAATTCCAGAAAGACAAATGACTAAGCTTTAAGATCACATAGGACTGATGATAATTTCATTCTATATGGCTGTTCTCTATGACTAACTATACATTTAATGATGAAAGCATGCACAAGTCCTATGCAAGCTCAAACCAGACAAAATCATAGCATAGACATGGGGAGGTGGGTAAGAAATCTAAAACAAACATAAGGAACTTTTGGCAATTGAGGACTGCTGGAAGGAGGAAAGACAGTGTCTTCCAGGGATGCTTGATGGGTCCTCTGCTTGGATCCACACTGAGGGATATTTGGGGACACAAATCAGGCTCTCATAGGCTGTATTTTACATGTGTGTGTGTGTATATATATATATGAATTATATTATAAAAATTGCATATAATTGAATGGGGGGCAGTGGAGGATGCCAATAGGGGATTTAAATACCTTCAACCTATATTATATGACAATCGATAACTTTAATAATTTTTTAAAATATTTACTATTGTTATTTTATGTGTACAAGTGTATTGCCTGCATGTATGTGAGTGCACCCCTGACATGCAGTGTTGCTGAGGTCAGAAGAGGGCTCTGGATTACCCTGGAACAGTTAAGTACATTAAGAACATTTAAGAATGGTTCTTAGTCACCATGTGGGTGCTGGGAATCAAACCCAAGTCCTCTGCAATAGCAGTCAGTGCTCTTAACCACTGAGCCATCTGTCCAGCCCCTAATAATTGTTTTAAATGAAAGTAATGTCTCAAATTTCACCTATGTGAATTGAGACTTGAACACTCGATCTCTGTCCTAAATGAGCAGATTACAGAGCTTAAATAAATGAGTGTTATAAAGTAATGAAACTAATTCACACAAGACAAACACAGCACCAATGGATCCATGAAGAAGCACTGTCTTGCTAGGAATTAAATAAGAACACACACACACACACACACGCAAATAATGTTTCATTATCTTATTCAACAAATATTTATTGAGTACACAATGCTCATTGGTACTTTATATTATTTGGGGTGTTAAATAGTGAAAGAATTGTTCGCATCTTCAGTGATACACCACAACTCAGTGGCAGAGATATGCCTGGAGCAATATGTCTTAGGTGATAATTATAATTAATTATGTTTAATCTATCATTCTATCCACCCTTTCTATTAATGAAGTGACAAGTGACTGTGGTCACATACATCAAGATACTGGATTCAGTTTGGAGGAGGTTGGGGCTTTAGTGAGTACATAATATTAATGTGAAATATAAAATTGACTGATGGGTTATATACAGACTTTTCTTATCTTTCCATAGCCCCACATAAAATATTTTGACTTCACTGAGTGTGGAAGAAATGTACCCTTTGAATTCAGAATCCTGATCCTTTTGTGGGCTGCCAGTTGACCATGTGTTAGTAACTCTCAGTGCTGAGGAGGCACCCACCAGTAGCCACTGCTCATGATCAGCCGTAGGATGATGTAGCCTCTACTAGATGATGAGGTTCTGCATACTATTTCAGTAAAGATTTTTTTAACTTATGTTATTTTCAATTTCAATAAGCTTATTGAAGCATAACCTTATTATAAATCAAGGAGGAAGGGAGGGAGGGAGGGAGGGAGGGGGAGAGAATGAATCTGTGTCTACAGGGGTTTTGGAATTATGATAAGAAATAAAATCTTAATTTTAAGCATGGTTTAATCTTGAGAAAAGAGAGTAATGTTCTTATTATAAATAGTAAAATCATGCAAAAGAATATGGACTAGCGAGTGAAAATGAATTTGACTATGGCAAGGATGAGTTGAAGCTGTCATGTGATATACACAGAGTGAATGTAATACAAGAAGAGAACGTTTGAATAGGAGGCTGGGGAGAGAGCTTGTTGTACGCTCACCTGGCTTGGGTCTTCCTGGCTAGGAAACAAGGGGAGTCTGACTAGTTCTGCTCTGAAGGTCTACAGGAGGCTCACTATGCTTTTCATTAACTTGAAGGTTCACAACCCTGACAACACAGCCAGAATCTCCAGTGTTAAAGAAATGCCTAAACAGGCCTACATGACACCACCACTGAACACACCAGCATGATTTGGGGGGGGGGGGGTTCGAAGTAGATGAAGTGCCACAGGCAATCAATAGCTATTGAGGGAGGGCAAATCAGCTTTCCCTAGGGATGAGTCTACTGACAGGTCCCCCAGTCATAAGTTGTCAGCCCTAAACACATGTACACACAAAAACACATAATGGACCCAATACATATTTTATAAATATAAAGGTATAGATGTAGATACTGATATGTAACAATGATAATCAAAGAGATAGAGAGGGAGGATGTCAGTGGAAAGTGTCGGAAGTAAGAGAGGGAGGGAGAGATGAAAATAACGTAAATATAGTATCCATATGCGAAATTATCAAAAAAATAAAAAACATCAGTGAGATTCTGGAGTCATATGGTAAATGTTTTACTTTTTTTAAGAAGCTGTCAAATATTGAGATTAATGCTTACATTCCAGCTGCTCCTTACCCTTGCCTGCATTTGTCATTGTCAATTGTTTTCTTGAACCACTTAAAAAATATCTCATTGTATCTCAATAAAGATGCCAATGTCAATGCCTGCACATGAAAAGTCAGCTTTAACTATTGACTTGTTGAAGCACTTTAAGCTGCTCAGTTGGGTCTAATGCATAGACAGGACTAAAATAACAGATGTTAGACAGTCCCTAAAGAATATTAGAGTAATTTATCTGCTGCAGAATCTGAATTTTTATTACTGGTGTCTTCTTATAGTTTAGATAGTGATAGAATAATAAAACGTGTCCTGAGAAACCTCAACTCTGGCCCTACACTTTGTCATGTGGTGACTTGTCTTGCCTTAGTGACATATCTAAATAAAAGCATTCATCTCGTTTTTTAACTTTCAACCTATTTAACCATATATTGACAAATTGACCATCATTCTCAAAAAGAATCCACGTTTTACTTTCCACTATATCAGATACTCTCTCGGGTCAGCTAGATTAATAATTGATCCTCTGCAATTATTGTTATCATTTAAGGAGTCAAGGACAATAAATAAATCACCTTAGTAGCAGAGCAAATGTGTGATGAAGTCATAAATCTAACTTAGTCCCATCAGCTTCAAAGTCATGAGCATTCCATGACTTTTCTCATAACCTTATCCAACATAACCTCAGATGCCTAACATTAAATTGAGTTTAATTAAACCGAGTTGAAGTTGTTGTTTCCTTTAGCCTTTGATAAGAAATGTATTTTGAAAGTTTTCTTAAAATTTAATGACTTAGGGACTGGAGAGATGGCTCTGCAGTTAAGAGCACTGACTGCTCTTGCAGAGGACCTAGGTTCAATTCTCAGCACCCACATGGCTGCTAACAAGTGTCTGTAACTCCAATTCCAGGGGATCTGATGCTTTCTTCTGACTTCCATGGGAATTGCACAACATAGGTACACTTACGTGCATGGAGAAAATACACTCATATCCATAAAACAAATTAAAAATAATAAAAATTTAAAAGTATTTAACATTTTTAACTAGATTCCCAATATAGGTGTGTGTGTGTGTGTGTGTGTGTGTGTGTGTGTGTGTGTGATTGTATATGTGTCTGTGAAACCTGTCCTGAAGGCCCAGAGCAGAACATTGAGTACCTTCATGTTAGACTCCCCATCTTACTGCCTTGAGACAGAACCTCTAACTGTGATACTTTATGCTTGTATGATCATAAAAGACATGCTCAGGGGTTTCAATAGGTAAAAACTCAGTTTTAAAATAGTCTTTATTATATGATTAATATAATGAATGCTGATCCTTGTTTTAGAAAATTTCAAGATGTTCACTTGAAATCTATTTTGGACCACGTTTGAAATTGCAGCAACGACCTTTAGTAAGTGTTAAACAGGTTTTCTCAAAATGTAATGAGGATAAGTTTTTATATCATAGTCAATTTAATTCAGAATATTGAGAAGGATTGAACAATTTTAGTATAAGACAGCAGAACTCGTTACATATGTATGGATGATCACTAGCTCAGACTAAATCTGCACATCTATAGAGCCTAAATTTAATGAAGATTAAATCTATTTTGTAAGTGCTGTTAGTAAAATAAGATAGTGTAGAAGATTTGCAGCTCTGTGCTCTTCTCAGCCTCCTTTTCTTCATGAGTTGCTGCACAAGAGCCTTGCTAAATGCTAAGAATCAGTGAGGCTGACAGACTGCCTCGGAGAGCAAACACATATAGACCGGCTACCTCCCAGCTCACCTCATCCTTTAACAGCATGAAACATGACAGTAGATACTGTTCCTTTTAAATACTGTTTCACGATGGGACCTACGAATCCAAACATAAAAGAAATGTCTATAGGTATGTAAATTGTGCTTAGATTTCAGTTAACATATCAACTAAGCACTATTTCCCAGGAAAATCATTATTTTGGTGCCTGGGTAACCAGTCACTTCTGCAGTGAGTTATCTTAGGTCACTTTCAGATATTTGCTCTGAGCTAGGATGCACATAGAGCATAAAGGAATATATTTTAGTTTAATCTTGACGTTGTCTCTACGGTAGACATGGAACTCAGATCATACAATTAATGAAGAATCGGGAAATTCACCTCCCAAATATATCATCACGGAGTATGAATCACATCAGACATTCAGCTAATTAGAATATGTGATTGTCTTAAACATACCCCATACGTTAGATTGTACCATTAAGGTAAATATACAGAAGATAAAGTTTGTACTTAGAAAAGAATGCGTATTTCTTTACTTAAATCACACTATTTTATAGATGTTTTGGTATGCCCCATATAAGTGATATTAATTTTTGTGATTCTTTTGTCCCCTGAAATTCTGAATTTTAAATGAAAAATTATTTCCAAAAATAAAAAGAAACGTGGATTATTGTTAAAGATACCAACTGTTGTATAAATATTTGCTTTACAAAAAGTATTCAATTTGAAACTAAAGTTCATAGATAAGTAAAGTAACTATAAAGAAATAATTAAGAGAATGAGTTGTGGAAAATGCATTGTTTCAAATCTCTGGAACTAAGCCTGGGTTACATTTTTTTAATTCACAAGAATCTCTATAATTTGTATTGTCCCATTTGTCTGTAACTCAGAATGTGTTGTAGCCAAATGCTGATTTAAATTAACTACTTTAAGAGATCAAGTATATAATAATTGAGGATGATAAAAATGAGATATTAGACTCCCAGTCAGCCATAAATAAGGCATAATTATGGTTAAGTGGAGCCTCTGCACAGCACCCTGGTGATGGATGGCCTCTGCTGCTTCATCTCCACTCTCTCCTTCTATGACTAGGGGCATGACACAGGGGAAGTATCTACAGAAATAATTTGTTAGCCTCTACCAAATCCCACTGGTCTATTCTTGTATTCCAGGGAGATTCTTAGTGGACCAATGTCTGTCTAGTTCACACCCTTAAGAAGATCTATCCAAGAATGTTATTGTGGTAGTTGTCTTCCCGAAAGTTAAAGGTAGACCTTCAATTTCCAAGTATGAAGATAATTTACTCCCCAACTCCTGCCCTGGAATGCCTTTTGGATTTTAAAGGACTAGTCCTAGTATACTCACTAAAAGGATAGAGCATATACCAGGCATAATGTATGTCCATGTTAATCAATTAGGTAGATGCATGACATAAAAGAGTGGTTTTTATAAACTTAGCTTTCACACCTTTATCTGTGACAACATTTTATATTAGAGAAGTGAAAACATTTTATATTAGAGAAGTGCTGAAAGAGTAACATAGTGAATGCCCTTAAAGTTTGCTGTTGGGGTGAATTTAACGATAATTTTAATGGCTTTGTCTTGATTTACCAAGATGCTCTGCGTAGCGGGTTTTGGAATTTATTATCATTTTCACCTATGTTCCCTTTTAACAAGAAAATTAGATATTCTCTTCTCATTCTCCTTGAGGGCAATTTGTAAGGACATCAAAGGAAAAGTAGAAAGTGGGGTGTTATGCATTCCTGTCAAGTATTTGCTAATGATCTGAATCTATGACATTTTGCTATGAAAATTAAATATGCAAATGAAATTAATAGCAGAATTAAGGCTTTTCCATATGTTGAACCTGTGCTCATCCATAGAAATAATTTTTTAAATTGTTGTTTTTACATATCTATCTTCCATGGTTAGTAATCATACAGATGGCATCACAGTGACCAGTTATTCAGAGCTTAGCATTCTGCATCAAGCCAGAGCTGAACGAGCGTGGGGTCTCCAGGGTTCAACTGAAAGGACAAAGTAACTGAACTTTGTCAAGTGGAATATGTACCCAGCTATACATCCTGCAATGGAAAAAGAGTTGCTTGCTGAAAAGTTCCTCAAATCACAATGGCCCAGTACTGCATGAGTCATGCAGCTCTTGAAGCCCTCGTCTGTCCTTAGAATGCCCTTCAGGGATGTCCTCCTCATAGGCTATACCAAAAACACTTCAAAATCTGTACCTGTACCTTTACCAATTCCCACCTCTATCCTGCACAACTTTTATTTTCCCAAAGTTACATTTTTAATGCATCCAACAGTCACCTCCTGGGCTCTGGGACAACCAATCTTGTTGTACTATCTGACAAAGTCTACTTGTGTGACCTTGAAAAAGAGGGAAAGGACACAGCCTTCCATTTTATCAGTCTATCCTAATAACTGAAATGAATTTTTCCATTATTTTCTAATTAAAATTTCTATCAAGTGCAATGTTACGATTGCTTAAAATTATAATAGCTTATTTATTAGCATATATATTTATTATAATAACTCTAATAGCATTTAGGGAGTCCTGCATGTGTGTAGGTAATATGATTTAATCTTGAGTAAGTCTATAAGCATATTACTTCTCTTTTTAGCC
>NW_008351881.1:2459980-2460902 GCF_000622305.1 Nannospalax galili | reverse complement strand
TTTCAAATCTAAATAAAGTTTTATATTCTGAGAATTGTGTGTCTCATAGGCTTGGCTACTTGTAGCCCATATGGTATCTTTGTGCAATTAAAAAGGTTTCTTCTAAAAAAACTTACAAAAAATTAAGAAAATATGAATATATCTATCAAAAGAAAAGCCCTTCACTGCCATTTATAAGAAAATTTTATCACGGTTAAAGAATCTCTAATGGCCTTTGACATAAGTAATGGTCCCGTAAGTTGTATTGTCCTTATGGAGTGAGGTCTGTACAGACTTACAGTAAGTCCATTGGGAATATGAAAACAAACACCCTGAGTTCTACATCCTTCTGTTAACTGTGCTATAGGCAGAAATATCCATGCAAAATCTAGTGACATCATACATATAAGTGAGCTAGGTAACATTGCCCAGTGCCTTCTGCCTCAGCAGGTCATTAGAGTACACAGCTCTCATGCTCCACCACCAGAGCTCCACATTGCCATTGTTGGTCACTAACTCTCAGATATCCTGAGGCAAAAAGAAACTTAAGAAAAGATGTCAGAGAATAGACGGAACAAGGGAGAGCTGTGCATCTGTCTCCTGAGTCATTTAAAACTCTTTACATGTAATACCTTTGCTTTTTCCAAAATGTATCAAAATAGGACAAAATAAAGGAAAGGGATGAAAAAAGACCAAGTTCTGTGTTTCTTAAATGCTGGGCACACCTAGCTATGAACCACACTTGAGGAGAGAAATCTGTTGAAAGGTAGCCAGTAGTCTATCTGGGGTTCCGTTGTTGGATCTGTCTGTGGCTGGCTCTTCCTACCAGAGTCATGTTTGTTTTAAAATGTCTGGATATCAGTTTACACCATACATCTCAAACCAAATTCCTTTTACTTTAATTTTTTTTTAATTTGAAGAAACACTAGCAAGAAACTCTTTG
>NW_008351881.1:2436556-2459928 GCF_000622305.1 Nannospalax galili | reverse complement strand
ATATTATATTATATATAATATAATTGAGTGTTTCTATGTTTCATACAACAGCTCTTAATCAAATTTAGATGCCCTCCCCTATCAACTTCCCCCACATCACCCCTGAAACAGGCCTGATGCATTCTGCCATACATGGTAAGTCCTATCCAGTCAAACATTTGTACCCAGATGTCTTTCAGTGCAAGTTCATCCACTGGAGTCTAGACAAGCTATCTAAAGAACTTTAAGTAAGGTCCACCCTCCCTCACCCAGTAGTAATGAGTGAGGGCTCCCAGACTCCTCTGCCCATTTCCCTTACTCCACTTCGGGCCCTGGTCTGATTGAATTAGCATGGGTCCTGTGTTAGATGTCACCATTGCCACAAGTTCACACTTAAAACTTACAATGGCCTGAAAACCTGTTTCCCTATGTTCATGGAGCAACCTTGGCTCTTACAATCTTTCCTCCCCCTCTTTTGCAATGTTCCCTGAGCTGTGGGTGAATGAGGTTTAATATAGGCATCTTATCCAGGGACATATACTCTGCAGTATCTTATTCTCTAAAACTTGGCCAGTTGTGGCCTTCTGTGTACATCATGCCCTGTTGTTACTTTACTGGTGAGAGTTGAGGAATGGTCTAGTTTTCTCTCCACCCCCTGTTCCACTATGTTCCATGACCCTTAGGTGTAGAGGTTCCACTGTAGATATATCACCTAGGACTGGGCATCTCTCAGACATATATTCTCTGTGTTACCAGTTGTGGAACTCTGTAATAACCTCCATATGTTGCAAAAAGAAGCTTTTTGGTAAGTGGTTTACTGTATACTTGTCTGTAAGTATAAGGATCCAAATTTAGCATATGGTAAGAAATTTCATTTGCCTAGAGACCTGAAAGAGATAGGATTTTCCTTAGGATCTATGACCTTTCTGGCAAAGTATATTTGGCTGTGTTTACAGTGCCACTCATAAGTTCACTCCATTTGAGAGGGCCTTAAGTCCAATTGGATAGCTATTGATTACCCCCCCCCCAATAACAGTGCCACTACTGCACCAATAGAGGTAGTTTGCTATGCTAGTCATTATGGTCATTGGTATTCAGGGCCGGGTTGGACCGTTGGTTATTTTTCTTCCTTAGCAGTTTGCATAGTATTGTCTTGACCTGTGTGAGGTAGACTTCCAGTAGAAAGCCTCCAGGTCAGTTCCTTCTCCATTGCTCCAAGTCCTGTGTCTCAAATATGTCCTGTCTTCAGGAGAATGGTCTTATCATCAAGTTCTGGGAAATAACCAAGAGCTCCTCCAGCAATAGCCTGGTTTTTTTTGGAGTTTCTTGGCCTCCTCTGACCAATCAACTGAATGGAGATCTCTCCTGTCTGGCACTGTGCTCCTTCACAACAGTCCTCATGTAAACACATGCACTAGTGTTCAGACACCGTATGTGCATATCTCAGGGGGATCCTGCCTCAACACTTTTTCTTCTGGATTCCCTACACCTTCAAGCTCCACTCATGTCTCCTCTCTCCCCCCTGTCCAACATCCCTCCTCCCCGCTGAGTACAAGTGCCCCCATTATCCTCCCCCTACCCCCATAACACCGGTCTCCCACCATCGTCCCTCTCCTGAGTTTCCTCCTACCCAACCCTCATGATCCCTGGCATGTCCCTCCCAGCTGAATGCTCTCACTTTCTACACTTGCACAAGGTAACATCTGTTCCCTGCTGTCCCACTCTTTCAGGCGCAGTATTTCCTTCACCATCATGTTTCCTTTCCGTGTTCCTGACTTCTGCTATCACATCAGGATGTTTGCTCACATATGAAGGATTGGTGCTATGATCCGAAAATAAGAGAGAACATACATCACTTGCTTTTCTGCATTTGTATTGCTTCACTTAGTAAAACAGTCTCATTCCATCCATTTACCTGCAAATTTCACAATGTAATCTTTTCTTACTGCTGAGTAGAACTCCATTGTGTCAAGGGGCCACATTTTCCTTACCCATTAGTCTGTTAAGGGACATTCAGGTATTTCTATTTCTTAGCTATTGTGAAAAGAGCAACAACAAGCATTAATGTATCTTTTAGGGTACCGCCTATGTTTTCTTCTAGTGGTTTCAAGTTTCAGGTTTATATTGAGGCCTTCAATCCCTTTGGAGTTGACTTTTGTGCAGGATGATAGATAAGGTCTAATTTCATTCTTCTACAGGTGGAGATCCAATTTTGCCAGCACCATTTATTGAAGATGTTATGTTTCCTCCATTGTGAGTTCTTGGCACCTTTGTCAAATATTAGGTGTATAAAATTGCATGTACACATGTTTAAGCATTCTATTGTGTTTTGATCTACATGTCTATTTTTATGCCAGTACTGTGCTGTTTTTATGACTGTAGCTCTGTAATATAGTCTAAGATCTTGTATGGTGTTCCCCCAGCATTGTTCATTTTGTCCAAGATTGCTTTGGATGTTGAGGGTCTTTTGTGATTCCATGTGAATTTTAGGATGATTTTTTTTCTAGCTCTGTGAAGAATGTCATGGGCATTTTTATTGGTATTGCATTGAATCTATAGTTTGCTTTTGGTAAGATGGTCATTGCAAAATATTAATTCTACCAGTCCACTAGCATGGCAAGTCTTTACATCTCCTAATGTCTTCCTCTATCTCTTTCTTAAAGGATTTTAAGTTTTTATTGTAGAGATCTTTATTGTCTTTGGGAAAGTTTCTTTGAATGCTTTTTCCGATTGCTTGCTATTGGTATATTGAAAGAGTATTGATTTTTTTATATGTTGATTTGTAACCTGCCACGTTACTGAAAGTATCATTTCTAGTAGTTTTATGGTGGAATTTAGGATCTCTTATATATAATATCATATGTGGAAACAGTGATAATTTTACCTCTTCTTTTCAAATTAGCACTCCTTTGATTTACTTCTCCTGTCTTATTGCTCTAGCAAGAGTTTCAAGCACTATGTTGAAAAGGAGTGGAAAGAGTGGACATCCTTGTATGGTTCCTGATTTTAATGGGAATGTTTACGGGTTTCTCCATTTAGAATGATGTTGGCTGTGGGTTTGTTGTATAAGCTTTCATTATGTTGAAGTATGTTCCCTCCAGTCCAATTCCCTCTAGGAATTTTATCATGAATGCATGTTGAATTTTGGCAAAGGTTTTTTCTGCATCGATTGAAATGACCATGTGATTTTGGTCTTTAAGTACATTTAGTTTTATTATATTAAATGACTTATTATATTGAACCATTCCTGCATCTCTAGAATAAAGCTGACTTGATCATGGTGGATGAACTTCGTGATGTGTGTCTGTATGCATTTTACAATTATTTTGTTGAGAATCTTTGCGTCTATGTTCATTAAGGATTATGGGTCTGTAGTTGTCTTTTTTATTGTGTCTTTACCCAGTTGTTCTATTAGAGTAATACTGGCTTCCTAGAAGAGGTTTGAGCGTTCTCCCTCTATTTCTGTCTTTTTAAATAATTTAAACAGTATTGGTTGTAGATCTTCTTTGAATGTCTGGATGAATTCTGCTGTGAATCCATCTGGGCCTGGGCTTTTTTAGTCTGGAGGTTTTATATTACTCTTTCAATTTCCTTATCTGTTATGGATCTGTTTGAGCTCTTGATCTCTTCTTGGTTTAACTTTGGTGATTTCCATGACTTTAGATATTCATCCATTACTTTAAGATTTTAAAATTTAATGGAGTATAGGTTTGTCAGGTTTGAGACATCATGTTTAGAAACAGTCTCCAATTTTCAGAGTGCTCTGATTAACTCCAGCATCAAACAATGCAGTCACCACTTGAGTAACCCTTTGCCAGTTAATCTGTTTTTATTTTCCATAAAGGATATAAAGATAATAGCAGTTGTGATTATTTTTATAACTGAAATAATCAGTTCTTAATGCAAAAAAAACTATCATTTTTTTTCTGTTATCTTCTATGGTGGAACATGAACATTGGAGAGAACTTTAGAGTTTAAATAATGCTAGAATTTACAGCTGAAGAAATAGAAATGAGCCACCAATAAATGAATCTTTTAAGGAGGAGTTTGCTAGGCAACCAGAGCTAGAACTAGAGTGTAAAAACTTAAGAATTGACTCTCTCTGTATTATTGAGCCATTGTCAAACTGAGTCAGCTAAAATCTTGTATTCTCAGAAAGAAGGTCTCAACTTGCCAAATGTAGAGAATAAGAGTCTTCAAGGAGCATGTGCCTGGGTAGCACTCCTATAGCAACCCTCACCCACCCATGCATGGCTCAGGGACCATTGCAGAAGAAGGAACAGAATGATGATAAGAGCCAGGAGGTAACAGTCTTCGAGACCCCTGGAAACTCGCTCTTATAAATTTACAGTAATGGTAATAGCATGCCAAAGATCCATGGTGACTCAATCAGACAAAAATCCAGTGTAGAACTGAGGAAATGGGCAGCAGATACCAACCTTAGCCAGAGAACTTACTGCTGAGTGAGGGCGAGTTGGTCTTAAGGGAATGACTAGATAGGCTAGCTAGAGTCCGGTGGTTGATGCTGAATGCAGGGACATCTGGGTACACGAACTTGACTTGATAGGCCTTATATATGAGAGAATGCATGAAATCCTGTGGGGGGATGTGCAATGGGTTGTCTGAAGATGAAGGCATATAAAGATGATTAAGATGATTTGTATGAAATGCCCCAAAATTAATAAAAATACACATATACATAAAAATACAAAATAAAAATTTTACAACAAAAGGGAAGCACAATAAATTTCTAAGTTAATATTATGGTTCCAACATGACACTATTGTCATAGTAAAGCACGTAGACATAAGAATATTAGTCATGTTTCACCCTTTATAGTATGACCGCTGCGACCGTCATCTTTGCCACTGTTAACCATCATTTCTACTCTCGAGAGATTTAACATGAACCACTCAGACAACCTCACACACTGGCAATCATCAGGCTTTCTGTGGCAGCTTGGTGAGCCATTCTTTCCTCACTGATTCTTTATATAAAGTTATTTTCCATGTTTCAACCAACTCATTAAAGCAACTTTGTAATGGACCAGTAATTATTGCATTTTACCTTGAAAATATCATTTTGTGCATTCCAAAATCAAACTAAGACATTTCCCAGAAAAGCTTTCCTACCAAATCAGAATAACTAAATTGGTCCTGGTCAAAGTAAAGACTTGTTAGTACTTGCTTCCTTTTTCTTTGAACTGTTATCTACCTTCTGTGCAGCACACCTAATACAGTTTGCTGTTTGAGAAGTCCTCACTATAATCATGATGCTAAATAATTTTCTTATGAAGTTTCACAATAATGTTGCTTTATTTATTAATTTGAAGAAAAAGATATAACATGTTCCCCTGGTGTGGTGATGTTAAGTTATGGAACCAAAGATCAATAAACTGATGAGTGAAAGGGCACAGATCAAGATCTGTATTTTGTCAAAGGAAATTTCCCAGCCTTCATATGTGCCATCCATCCCTGGTGATGTTTCCTGTGTAGAATTTGTCTCTTCTGAATGATGGGTAGCTGACTGAATCAGCTAAGATATTCTCTGAATATCAGATTGAAAATTAAAGGGAAACATCTGCACACAAATTGTGCCAAATATCAGAGCATTTCTAGGAGAGACAAGGCTTTCCTTGGGCTGGCTCATCAAACCTCCCTGAGTGTGTTTGACATGACATCAGGCACTTTTTGTTTCTATTGAATTGAACAGAAGGTGATAGAAAAACCTTCTGTTATTGTGCCCCACAGAAGAAAGAGGAAGAACGACTTCAGAGAACTCACACATGAGGTGCAACATCCTCTCAGATCCCTTAACCATGTATTAGAATTTCAAATCACCAAATGTTTCTGCTCATAGCAAAAAATCAGGGTGAGTTAATTTTTCTCACACAGGTTCTCAGATAAATAGAAAATAAACCATGACTTAAATCAGTTGAAACACTCCTGAGATTTATGAAACAGAAGGCGAAAGTTGCCACCATTTGAAATGTCTTACACAATTTATAGCAACAAGATATAGTGATACCTGTTGAAAAATATTTTAAGCTCTTAAGAAAATGGCATTTCTTGAAAAAATATAGGACACAATGACAATGTTTTAACAGTAAAGACTTCTGTTTTGTAAACGAAGAATTTCCTGTGTACTCAAGAAATTTCTACATGAACATTTGTTCATGAATGTTCACATATGCACTAGTCAGTGAGAGCAAAAAAGTGGAAACAATTTAAATGAATGAGAGGCCAAAATATATTCTACCCATCAAATGGAATATAGCTTCATTTAAGGAATGAAGTACTGATACACGCTACAGTATGGGTGAATCTTGAAAACACTACATTTCACTAAATGGAGGAAATCAGCCACACGAAAGATCATATATCCTGATAGTCCTTTTATGTAACATGTAGAAAAAGAGGCTAATAGTTATCTGTTTCTGAAGGGTTAAGGAGAATGATGAGTGACTGCTAAGGGTTTAGACATTTGTTCAGAGAAGATGAAATATTCTAAAATTGATTAGAGTAATAGTCGCCTGAATCTTATTTTATTATATATTTGAATTTAACACAATATTGTTTCTTCTACTTTGAATAGATGATTGGTTTGGTGCATGAGTTATAGCATAATGAAAATAGACTTGAAGAATTCACACATAGAAAAACTGAAACAGAGAAAAAATTGAGTTTATCAGTATTGAGTTGCAATTGTTTATTGTGAGAACACACATGAAATGGTATTGTAGGATTTGTTATTGTGTTTATGAAATTCACTGTTCATAGTAGCACTGAATCCCAGAAATTTCTCAAGTGGCTCTTAGTTAGCTGTTCCTTATATTGCAATTACTCAAAAATCATGTGAAATATACCTTTTGCATACATTTGGTGTTCAGTAATATTTGTAACCCTTAGATGTGTCAACACAAACTTCTCACAAACACGTATGATATTAAAAACATTAAATTTTAGGTCAATTAAAAATAATTAGTTTTAATGAGGTTTAAATGTAGGCCTGGAAACCATGACTCTAAAATTTCACTGAGGTGCTTTATCTATCAAAATATTAAGTAATGGAATCCTGATGGTACATGGTAACATCAGGTATTTCAAAGATTATTATAGTCATTTTAGATAGTACATGGTGATATCTCAATGTGGTTTTCATTAGGATTTCCCTCTGTGATTAAATATGAATGTCATTTCATGTCCTTATCTGCCATCTTTATATCCTGAATAAAGTGTCTATTCAAATAAAGGTATTAGATCAATGGGTTTTAATATCTTCAGAGAATTTTTACGATATAAATTTCATGTAATGTTTCATCGGCTCTAAGGCTGTCTGCATTACGTTGTAGATTTGAAAGAATGTATATATTCAATATGAATGAAATATCACATTTTATGCTCAAAAAACTTCCACATAGAGTTAATTGTCATACAGTTCTTGAAATGTTTCCCAATGAACTGAATGTCAAACAACATATCTCAAGTGGAAGAGAGATCTTATTTTGATTTTTGAGTATGGCAGGTCTGCATTTTACATCTTATTCAAATTAGGCTTTCTCAGTACCTTCCAGAACCCTCTCTGACAGATAAAAATTGCTTTGCAAAAAATTATAGGAAGCAAAAACTATAGATGGCAAGGCTCATTTACTTTGCTTCCAAACTCTTTAAAATACAATTTTGAAATTGTGTTTCCTTGACTTGAGTCTAGTGTCCTTACCCATAATGCATCATCCTTGAATATTCTATTTTTGCAAGTCTGATATAAACTGAATGCTGTATTAGAATAACAAAGGTTTATGACTGGCAAAGGTACTAGGACTCATTCTTTTTAAAGCGGCTATATAAAAAGCTATTTGATAATCTGCTGAAGGGGGGTTAAAGACTTGAAGAAACGTATATGCAATTATAAAATCGTGTTTGTTTTTGTACATCAGGCATTCGGCACTTTTTGAAACCTTGTACCTACAAATACACATAACAAGATTATTACTCATTAGAGTCCAAGCTTCACCATAGTATTAGCAAAGTGTTTGCTCATGAAACTTATATTTAATATTTAATCCTATGTTTTTCTATTTTGTGCTGTTGTTTCTGTTTTATTTTGCATCTTTGTATTGAAATGGCAAACTTAGTGTCACCGAGTTAAAGAAAACTAATATAAAAAGCAAGCTTTGTATTCTTGAAAAGTACTTTTAAGAATTATAATTTACAGGCATTTTTAGATTTACATTTATCAAAAATTGTAGAGACTTGTAAGGATACTCGTGTAAAACTCAAATTCTGAGAAGAATTTGTTCACAGTAATTTAAAAACCCTCAGCAAGTTATGTTATCTTTTGGAAGGTTTCAGTTCTCAGTCTTTTTACAAGGCTGTGCTTCAGGAACTGTGGGTGGATAAATAATGTTGAAATTACATCGTTTAATTCTATACAGTTTACAGACTTACAAGCAGAGAAAAAATAAAATAAGGAAGAAAAAGACAACTCTCCTTGGAATCTAGTGTCTTCTTTCCAAAAGGAGTTCGAGTAGTGCAGAATGTTGGCCTTCAGGGCTGGGGGAAGATAAGGCCCAGCCCTGGAATGTCTCAGTAGTCTCCTATGCTTTGTCAAAAAGATAAATTCATGATTAGAGCTATGAAAGTATGCATCAAACGTCTTACCTGAGTCCTTATTTGAATGGTGCTTACTTTGTCTAAGGGGTATTTCGTCTGGTAGGCTTGGGACCTGGGGATGAGTCTCATTCAAGATGCCAACAGATATGACACGTAAAGGTTTTTGAAATAGAAGAAATCGTGTTTCCCAATATCTAATATTAAATCTTCATAAACTATTTGTTCATTGTTGAAAAATTAGCTTGTGAGGTGATGCTTGTCTTTTGAAGGAAGAGACAAGATGTTTGAGAATGTTACTTTAATCTTTAGAACTCTTAGATTTCATCCTAACTCAGTGGTAATCATCTGAGGGTGATTTTATGACAAGGAGGCAGCCAATAGTTCAGGAGACATTTTGGTTGTGACACTGGGAGGTGCTATGGACATTCAGATGGTAGAAGCCAGGGCCTGTGAATTGCGTAACACTTAAGCCTCCACAGTAATCCAATGCCAATAACACTGAATTTGAAAATCCCTACATGAGCAGACATGTGTACCCAAATCCCCCATTCTTTCTTTCCTCTTCTGGAAAAGCTGGTTTAATTTGAGTTTCTCATGCACAGATAGAAAATTGATTTTTAATAGAAAACAGGAGTGGATGAAAACGAAAGGATTTAAAGCCTGGAAGAAGGATGAGGGAGACAAATGCCACGTAAAAGGAATGAGCAAAGGCAGTGAGCTGGAGAGCAGGAAAACCTGTCGTACTATCAGGAAGGAACTGTGAGAGGTGGTCTGGGTCACAAAACACTAATAGCTCATGTCTCTCTTATACGGCAAATAAGGGTTTTTGAGTTAGAAGGAAGAATGCGTTCTAATATCACATATTAACTCTTCATAAACTATTAGTTCATAGTTAAAAATGAGAATGTTTAAAAATTATAATGGAGAAATTGCTGTCACAAATGTATAATCACTATTATTTTACCATATTTTCTGAGAGTTTTCTGTACAAATAAATATCTATGTATACAAGATCATACACGTGCGATTTTCCCTTTCTCCTGTTCAGGTAATGAGAGTTCCTTGGAGCACTAAAATTATTGAGAATTTAATGACCACATACAGATTATATGTATATGCATGTTATTTATTTTTATTTGTTTGTTTGTTTGTTTTATTTATTTATTTAGAGTGTTTTGCCTGTGTGTATGTAAATCTGCTTGTGAATGCAATGCATGCGGAAACCAGAAGGAGGCATTGGATCTACCGGAACTGGAGTTAAAGGATAATTGTCAGCCACTACCTGGACGCTGGGAACTCTGCTCAGGTCCTCTTCAAGAGCAGTCAATGCTCTTAACTGTTTGAACCATCTTTCCAAGCCCCCTATATGCTATGTTTTATTTGAACATTTTTATTTTGGTCTTCCTATTTTATCAACTTAAAAACTAAATATAATGAACATCTTTATGTCTAATATATAACATTTTTATGATATAAAGGTCAAATACATAAATATTAATGACTTTATACTTATTATGAAAACGTTTTAAGAAACACTGTGTCATTTTATATTCCTTTTAACTGTTCAGAAATAACACCTGGTTTTATACAGCACTTAAGGTAATTCTTAATTAAGGATGTCTGGGGATGAATTTATTTCTTCTTTCTTTGAATTTTTCTAGTAGCTCTCCATCATTTACCATGTATTAACTAATTAGCTGAAAACTTAAATCTCAGTCTATACATTTACTCATAAAACACAGCTCCAATAAAATATCTGCCTACAAAATGTTCATTTAAAATGGCCTTCATTCATAAATCTGACTTTACCAATTACTCCTGAGGTGCTAGATTTCTGAGGTAATAAATGCCTGTTGCTGCATGCTAATTTTTTATTTATAGTCAACCTACTTCCGACAATGTTAGTGTAAATTTACTGACCATCCCTGAAACTCAAAAGAAGGAGGAAAAATTCTCCTCATTCTGTCTTGAATAGTCCTGACAATAGTTTGACAGCTTCTAGAATGTTCTTAATGGTTTTTGTACTCTGAATTTTAAACCCAGATAAGTTGTAACTTAGATTGGGGGGCGGTGAGAAGTAAAATTAGCCTTTAGCATAGAGGTGTTCTTTCTTTACCTGTTCTGTAGTACTCTCTCAAGTTCAATTTCCTCATTACGTTCTTTCTCTCCCGCTGTGTGCAACCAGCCCTCCTCATCCTCCAGCTCCCTCTACACGTCCTCGATGGCATCAGTTCACTTGCACAGTTAAATACTTCACTCAGTTAACAAGATTAACTGGATTTCTTTTGATATGTACTCTGCATAAATTAAAAGTGACATATTTGGGTCAAAACTATTCTTATTCAGTATTTAATGGCACACAAGTCTTTTAGAACAGCCTTTGCATCATCTATTCTCTTTACTGCATTTCTTAACTCATATTTTATAGCTATATTTATAACAAGCACATCATCTGAAGGACAACATCTTTATTAAATAATGCATGTGATAAACATGAGAAAATATAAACTGTTGGCTTCCTTATCAAGGGAAATTTTAATCACTAATATTCAATATATCCATGAGTTTTAATCATGCTTAGTAACTGCTGTTTTTGCGTGTGTGTGTGTGTGTGTGTATGTGTGTGTGTGTGTGTGTGTGCGTGTGCATGTGTGTGTGTGAGAGAGATATACATGCATGCGGGTATGACTATTTTTGTATGTGGCTGTACATGTATAAGTATTTATGTGGAGGTTAGGTGTCTTCCTTGATCACTCTCCAAATTATTCATTGAGGCAAAGTCTCTCAGTTGAACGAAGAACTCACTGATTGGACTAGTCTACCTAACCACCTTTCCCGTGGGTTCCTCCGACTAGGCCTTCCAAATGCTATGATTATACGTGAACTGTCATTCCTGCTCAGTTGGTACCCCTGGAGCCATCTCCCTAGACTGGAAACTGTGCTTCTCATAGAAAAATAAACTGTACATTTCAAATTATTGTTGCTGTTATTTGGTGGGTGTGCATGCATAAGTGTGCATGCACGAATGTGGGTTCATTTATTCGGCCATCAAAAATATAATTGGATAAGGACTCAGTCATATTCTGGTAAGTATGATTGCCTTAAACAATCATTTGCAGTTAAAAGTGAACTTGAAAAAAAATCAGGTATTTCTAATTATAGTCACAGATGACACCTTGGTATTTTTGTGGCAGATTTAATTGGACTAATGTATGCTGATTTCACTTATAATGCTACTTCCAATGATGGAATCAATTTCCTAACTTTAATTGGCTCGTCTTGATCAAAGAATCAGTTAGCTTTTGATATAACGAATTATCCCATAGCTCACTGATTTAAAACATGGGTTGGCACACTATCACCAAAGACCAGAATCAGATGTCTCATGTTCATTATTTTTGCTGTCTGGTTTGTTAATAAATTTTCTTAGGGTGCAGACTTCCCCATTTATTATTGACTATCTGTGGTGTCTGTGTGTTTAATGATATAGCTGAGAGGTAATGATCGAAACCATATGGCCCACCATGCCCCAAGCATTTACTATCTGCCCTTTACAGGAAAAAAAAAAAGCTGAATCTTGCCTTAAACAATAACCATCTCTTAGCTTATAATTCTGTCAGCAACATGGACCTCACTCAGCTGGGCAGTTCTTCAAAATCTCTTCCTAAACACAATGTTGTGACCTCACTGAGCTGGCAAGTTGACTGGTGGTTGGTTGGTACTGGCTCTCTGGTAAGAGATCATAGCGGAGGCAAATGTTTTCTGAAAGCTAGCCTGTGCTTATTAATAGAATTGCAGCTTTGAGATTTCCAGAAACAGCAAGAAAAAATACTCTCTTTAGTGCAAGAATGTTCAAGTGTCTGTGTCTATTATATTTTCTATTACTCCATTGGCTATAGTAAGTTGTGACCAGACCAAACATCAGCATCCAAAGCATTTATACAGATGCATTGACATATGAACGTATGGACAAACCGAAGTCTCGTGCTACTACATCTTCCTCATTTTACAGATAGAAAAACCAGGCTCAGAGAAATAATTATTTGCCCATGCTGCGAAACTAGGCCAGCCCTACAAACCTGCCTACCACTCAGACTCTTCTGATTTCCAGAAACAATGTTTCCATTTATTTCGTGGTTCTGCCTGCCCCTCAGCTCACTGTCAGTGAACAATTACAATGCAGTACAGTAGCTAAGAACCTAGATTTCAGAGCTCAGCTTTCCTCTTGGTTTCGCGGCTCTTTAAGTGATTTTGAGCAAGTGACTGAACCATATCAATGTACAGCCCCCTGGGATAAAGGGATGACAGAGACTGTCTCCTCAGAATGTCTTATGAGTGAGATGAACCCTGTAAGGTGTTGCCAAAATACTGGATTCATTCATGTGCTCAGGGAACACCTCATGTCATCAGTGCAGGAATCCCATTTCCAATACCACTGTGCCTTTTTTGTGTCAAATATATATATCTTGTTCTTAATTTTTCACTATTTATTTCAACATTCAAAATTGTTGGCTTTTTATTTTTACCTTTCCAGGTTGCTGATTTTCAAATAATTTTAGTCTTAATTCTTAGATACCAGCTTTGCATTAATTGCTTTAGTATTATAAAGAGCTGCCTTCTGGCACTGAGGAACACTTTGCCCTTTCAAAATCTTCCCTATTAACTGTGGGACATTTTCTTGAGGGCAGACATTATATGTTGAACATATTAATTCCCTAAAGCTACATATTTATCTTTAAGATTTCCAAAATCAGGAGCTGGAGAGTTGGCTCAGTGGTTTAGAGCACTGGCTGCTCTTGCAGAGGACCCAGATTTAATTCCCAGCACCCAAATGGCAGCTAACAACTACCGATAACTCCAGTTCCAGGGACTCTGACACCCTCTTCTGACCTCTGCATGCATTGTTTGACATGGGTGCACTTACATGCACATGGGAAATGCACCTATACACTTAAAAAATAGAAAGTAATTAAAAGGTTTTAAAAGGTTTCCAAGATCAGCTGCTGAATTCACTGGGCTCTAAAGGGTTCTAACTATTAATTTATTCCCAGTGTGCCATACGTACTTGAAACTCCCATCTGTTTTGATACCTATCGTAGAGAATTTTGATTTTGCTGTTTCTCTCCATTACTACTCTTCTATTGTTAGCGGCATGTTTTTATGAGAGCCGAGAGGTGGAGGATTGAACCTCGTGTATTCTTACTCTGTTAAATGATATTATTAGAATGATGACTTTACATTTTTGACACATTTGTCCTAAAGACCAGAAGTAATTTTTACTGCTATTATTGAATGACATATAAACATACTAGTGATGTTTCAGATGAGTTTACACTAGATTAGGGTCAACTATCTCTACACAATACTCTTTGACTTTACTGAACATTGTTTTTCTGAGTTTTTACATGATTTTATTTTTGCACTTGTTGATATTTTCTTTCTTCATTTTTAAGGAACTGTTTGATGCCCATGCCTCCTTCCAATACTGCACCAGAACAGTTCGGCTTCAGATGTGCCTGGACTTAAACAATGCCAGTCATATAGCTTACATCAAAAGATTTTTGACTTTGTTTTTCATATGAAAAATATATGGTATAAATCTGGACATTCCTTTGCAAACCTCTCCCACATTTTCTGGATCTTCTAATTATTTTTGTTTTGTTTAGAGCTCTTTGAACAATTGTTGAAAAATTAGATTTTCTTTCAACAGCAGAGGCTGAAGTTGTGTTCCCATCAATGCCTAAGGATTAAAAAGAGCAGAAAGGAAATCACATTTAAAGTTTACTTTCCTTTCTAAACTGCTGGCAAGGGATAAACAAGGCTATGAGTGCAGACTTGTAATCATGCACAAGTTGAATACCTTGCTGAAAGGAATTTCCAAGTACAAATACAAGCTCCCTTCTGTTAATTATCTTAATAGGAACTCAAATGGTCTTTGTGTATTATGAAAATCTGGAGGCATGCAGAACACAGCCATGTTCCCAAGGTAAGTGCTACCTTGTGGTGACATTCACAGACAGGAGCTCCACACGTATGCTTTCAGGAGTTCTAGCATTTTTTGATTGTAGGGGACAAGTTGTTATGAATTGAACTTGTAATCTCACAGATAATAGCCAAGTCCTCTAAAACTGAGTTATAGTCCTAATATTTTTGCAAGTGTCTTGCTATGTTGTCCACACTGACTTTGTTATTTTGCAGCTGGGGAGGCCTTGAACATAGATTCATTCCTCATCCCTTAGTCTCTTGAGAAGCTGGGATTACAGACGTGTGCCAGCAGATCACATTGAGCCTAATTCATTTATTAAAATGTGTGTGTATGTTTGTATGTGCCTGTGGGTATTCATGTGTGTATATATTCATATATGCATGTCCCTGAGTATTCATGTATGTTCTGTGGGAGTAGAAACAAAACCTCAAACTCAAGTGTAATTTCTCATGAGCTACCCACCTTGATTTTGAGAAAGGATCTCTCACTGGCCTGGACTGTGCCAAGTAGGTTAGGCTGCCTGGGCACAGAACCCAGGGATCTGACTGTCTCTGTCTTTCCAAAGCAAGGATTAAAGCACATGATACCACACCTTGCTTTTGTATGGGGATTCTGGAATCAAACTCAAGTCCTGATGCAGGCACAGTGAGACTTTACCTAGCCTTTGCCCCTAGCCCTGGAGCACAGTTTTGGATGGCATTAAATGCACTCGATGTAGGAATTTGGCTTGTATAATAAAACAAGGGAAAAGTGTATCTTAGATGATGCGTACAGAATTTAAATCTGGAACATATTTAACCAAAACCCGGTAGCTATTTATGAAAATAAAAATGAACAAAAACAGCATGAGCTGTGTGGTAAAGTCTTATGCAAAACTTCAATGCTAGCTAGTGGCAAAAGAACCCAGCCAGGACAAAACTGGATTTTGGCAATAGGCCAAATGCTTCTCTGAGCTGGATAAGGCTCTAAACTTGATTGTGAGGTTCTGTTTATTTGGTACCAATCAATGATCCAGACCAGCCTTCATGGAGAGAGCCAAGCCTAAGCAATAGTCTGATTACATTTATGGTTTTATTGCATTTCACGCATGAAAACTGCACTGCATAGTTAAATTTGATATTGGCTAATCTGATTAGTATAATTATATATTAATACACCTTATATTTAAAAGAGATAACTTTGCAGAAAGACTCATTGTTGTTGCTACTAACACTGAGATGTTGGCACATGCATCTCTCATCTGTATGTATCTGATTATTACTAGTCATAATCAGTTGCAGTTGAATCCTTGGCACCTGTGTATGTCTATAAAGTCCTCAGGTAGATTTCAATGGTAATGTTTATCACGTCTACTAATTAACATGATGTAAATTTCCATGCTTCCTCCTCAAATATAATACATTTTTTAAAATTTGTTGATTTTTTTTGTGTGTGTATAGTATAACAATATATTCTAAAATGAAATGGAGATCTTTTTTAAAGGTTAAAAATTCATTTAATTTTATGTCTTACAGGGCTTATACTCAGTTCAATATTGTATATCTGTATTAACTCAACTGTGAACCTTGAAACTTACAGCTACTTGTGAAAGAGATGTACTGATGCTCTGGAGTGTGTTACTGAATATGTTAAAGCTGTAATGAAATGCTTCTTCTAATCATGCAGCTATTAAAAATTAAAAATAAAAAATAAAAACTGAAATGAAGCACTTTTGGATAAGAGAGAGAGAGAGAGAGAGAGAGAGAGAACTTAAATTGAGGCCTGCAGTACTCCCACCACAGAGTCCCTCTGCCTGGAAAATGTAACAGGCAGGTAGACCATTTGGAACCTGAGGAGCCCATCTTGGCTCCCTTGACAAAGGTAAGATGTTTGAAATGGGCCTGATGCTGCTGTGTGTTCAATGGTGTGGGTTACTGAGGCAGAAAGACTCCACAGAGTAAGCTATACCTGGATATGTGGAATCTCAGTGATGTGCCATGTCATACAGTAAGCCACACAGATATGAGGGATTGCACAGTAGTCCATATCTGGAATTGTGGGATCACACAGTAGGTTCCTAGTAAGATCATGTATCTTGAAAAAGGAGGTAACAGGAGCCGGGTTGGTAAACTAAGTCCTCTCTCATGTTGAAACTGAATGAATAGGAATATTTAATCAAGAAACTACTGTACATATAGACTTCTACTAATTCAGTCAAAATAATCACAGATTTCAAAAAAAATACAGGGAAAGGTTGTGAATTGATAGATGCAAATATCGTCATCAAATGATCTTGTCTCTGCTACAGCCTTCAGATTGTTAGGAACTGGATTGTGCCAGTTCTAAAGGTAAGAATAAGAGAAACTCCTTTGTAACAGACTTGTTTAGTCTAAAGAGGTGTGAACAGAAGCAGTAGCCTCTGGGTTTCCATCTCATCCTTAATCATTAAGGATGCTTTATGTATTCAGAGGACACGGTGCTAAGCGTCAGGTGACCTCATCCACCCTGGGCACTCACAAGTTCTCTCTGCTCAGATTGCATGACCAATCTGATAAAGAGGAGCAAGAGGAGGAGGGATTATGCTGTGGAGGTTGGATGGTCATGACGATGCTCTGATTTAGACAGACAACTCAAGTTTTATCCCATACATGCATCTCTTGTACACATCAGTCACTTTTCAACTCTTATTTCCGTGCTTGCCAACTGATATGATATGATGCATACTGGTTTCCTCCCGGCCATCTGTTCATCTCTTTGACTCTGCTTAGTGATTTTGATTTCAAGGCTGTTGCTGTTTGTTATAACTACTGGAACCTTTGGAGGTTTATTATATCATTCTTTAAAGATTTGTGTGAAGCCAGCAAATTAACACTGTGCTGAGGGTCAGACTTAGCAAGGGTGAGCGCTAGGAAACTGCTCCTTTTGTGCAGATAAACCTCCCTAGCCTATATATTATTTTCTTATCATAAATTTATTATATCATCTGATAATATTCATTGAGCATTAGGCCAGTGGCTCTACTGAGTACAGAAATATTAACAAGCTTTTCCTACAGTTCTGTAAGGAGCTTTCAGTGTGGAGAAACCAAATATAACCAAACTGCACTCGAACCTATGTGCTCATGGGTGTGAAATTTGTTGATATGAGAGACAATTCTGAACTGAGACATTTATCATAGTTGAATGACATGACAAAGGAATGCTGTCAGAGGTGATGGAGCTGTGTGCTGAGGAGCCAGTTGGAGTTGAATAGTTGAAATGACACATCCAGGAAAAGACTGAGGCAGACACAGAAATTGATGGAGAAGGAGTGTTTGCAATGATTCTTCAAGGAGAGTGGGTTTGTTCTCTGATAACTCATAAGCTAAATTTCTCTTATCGCTGACACAAAGTGTGTGTTTGAAATGCAAACAAACACACATTATTTAGGGTTGACGACAAGGAAGAATCGTGAGAATTAAGGCCATATGCCTAGGTCACAAGAGGAGATTTTTTACATCATAAACAACTTAAGATATACTTTTGTATAACCAGCTTAAGTAAAAGTCATTTTTCCAGAATATGTCCATATTCTAAAAGTCATTCCTCCAATCTAGAATCACAGAATTATCAAAAAAAAGTCATCTCACTTAGAAGAGTAAATCTTTTGGGTAAGAAAGCTGTCTTCAGCAAACCTTTGTGTTATTGCCCAAATTAAATATTCTTGACAATCATTATTTCCCTTCCCTTTCATCTGAATCATATCTCCCAAACTACAATTATTCAGGGTATATTAGAGCTATGTGGATTTTAATAAGAAGAGGGTATCAAAAACATTTGAAGGTAAAGTGAAAGGCGCTAGCACATAGCTGGGCTCTTCGTTGCATCCTCAGAGAACACAGCCTTTGTTCCTTGGACTACTGGAGACTGCAGCAGTGAATGCTTCGTAAGAGTCTCCTAAGGCTAAGGTACCAACTATAGCAAACACGTGTCTGTCCTTATGACCCACTGGCCATCTGAGCAGGAGAATATCTTTAATCAATCCTTTTTTTTTTTGCTTCCTATATTAGACAGTAAAAAGATTCCCATTCTTCTAAAAACATTTTCACTCTAACCACATAGAAATCACTGAAAAAATACTCAAAAGTCTTCCTTTATCCTAACAATCACCAACTAGAGACTGCTTCTAAATAGAAAACTGGTAGACTAAAGCATTTTTAAGTTTTATTCAGTGACCATCTAGTGAAGATGTTGCAGCACACACATGGATTTTGGCATTAGCTTAGAAACAGTAAAAAAATAGATAATGTCTTGGCCATTTGATAAATATCATTTTTTATTATTTTTATAATTTTTTAATTTTATGTGTACGAGTGAATGTGCAATGCCATCTGGAGGCCAGAAGAGGGCTTTGGATTCCCCTAGACTGGAGTTAAGGACGGTTCATAGCCGCCATTTGGGTGCTGGGAATCACACCCAGGTCCTCTGCAAGAGCAGTCAGTGCTCTTAACCGCTGAGCCATCTCTCCAGCCTCATGGCCCAAATACTAAACAAAGGCATTTCATCGTGTATGCGTTCTGTTAGTCACCGGGGAGAAAGATTCCCAACACTGCTGAGCACATTTGGGCAATCAAAGCCTTGCAACTATTGGTTTTGGATTTTTAAATGACTTATTTTAGATGTTTAGGTCCTTGCTCTTGAATTGGGCCACAAGTGATTTTGATCCTGTATCAAATACTTATGTGTAAATGATATAATGGCAATTCACATGCCAGGGTAGGGGGGCACATGCATAATACCTTGCTGGACTTTTTCAGTAGAAAGTTGATTAGCTCAAAATGATGTTTTCTTCAACATTAAGCTTAAATCACATTTATTATCTTCAACATAATTTTATTTCCACAGCTGCATAATTAGTGTTTATCTGAAAGGTCTTTTGACATTATTCTTTAAAAATAAGAAACTGAATTGGGGCTGGGAGTATATTTCAGTGGTAGCTTATCCCCTAGCCCAGAAAAGATCCTGACCTCAAGAGCCAGCAATGCAGAGATTGATTAATTAAAAGAAGACAGAGGGGCTAGAGAGATGGTTTGCTGGATAAAGTGCTTTTTGCTCAAACAGGAGGACCTGAGTTCAGATCCCCAGTATCCATCTGAAAGCTGAGAATGGCAACATGTGCCTTATAAACCCAGAGCTGGAGGTGAGGTAATGGGATCCTGGAAAGGCACTCATCAGGCAGATTAATGGAATGGCATGCTCCAGGCTGAGGGAGACACCTTGTCCCCAAACATAAGATGGAAAGAGATGAAGGAAGATATCTCTGTCAGCATCTGGCTTCTCATGAGTATATACAGTTGGACATACACAGCACACATACACACTAAGAAATAAGAAGGTAGTGTTAAAAAGGTGATGTCATAATCTGTTTTACAGACTTGCCTTGAAGCTTTTCCCTAACTACATTATAGTTACTCATGACATAGAAGAAAAAAAATGACATTAGATATGAAGTAATAATAATCTAATATCAGTTTTCTCTGATATTTAAAGAACATTATTATTAATGTGCTAAAATGAAGACTACCAAGCCAGAATTTTTATCCAGCAAAAATAATCTTTAAAAATCAAAGTGAGACAAAGATTTTAAAAAGTGATACCAGAAACTTCATTCCTAATAAACCTTCTCTATGAGAAATTAAAAAAAAAAAGAAAGAAAGAAAACTTTTCATTCTCTGCAAAAAAATTACAGTGTATAGCTATTGAAATATATTATGGATCTATATTCAATTACTTTATTTTCCTTTTTCTCCTTATCAATATATTTAAAGCTGCAACCTCCTCTCTCTAAAGAAGTTTACCTCGGGGCTGGAGAGATGGCTCAACTATTAAGAGCACTGGCTGCTCTTGCAGAGGACCTGGGTTTGATTCCCAGCACCCACGTGGTGGCTAACAATTCTACATGACTCCAGTTCTGGGAGATCTGATGCCTTCTTCTGACCTGTGCGGGCAATGAATTACAAAAGTACACGTACATACATGCAGGCAATACATTCATACACACAAAATTAATACATAAAACAAAGAAGTTTACCTATGTGAACTGATGATACTTAAGCAAATGCTGCTCTGAGAGATGATTCTTTTTTTTTCCCCAGTAGATTTTTCTCTAAACAGCCAAGCCCCTTAGCCTCTGAATATCAAGCTAAGTAATGCAGCTAAATTTTAATTAGCACACTGAATTCAGATCTTAGGGCTATGTTTAAGCTGAAGATGGATTGGCTTTTACTTTATGTGTTAAATTAATATGTGAGGTCAGTCTCTGAGCAGTTGAGCCTATGGGTGAACACTTTTTTTCCTAGTGTGTGATGATAGGAATGATGCAGGACATGTCTTCCTCATCCAAAGTCAAAGCATCTTCAGCTGGCACTGTAAATGGTGAACAAAATCTTGTTACAGTGACTGGTAGCAATGGTCTTTTCTTAACCTTAGCATGAAGGACTTGATTGGAGAGTTGATAGAACCTAATTCATGTTTTCTCTTCACCTTAGTGGGAAGGAACTCAGTTGGAAGGAAAATATAGTTCCTAATACATGTATTTGCTTTTTCATTCATAAATGCTAATGTATTGGTTGAAAAGAACAAAATCATTACATTTAATTTTAAATCTCAATATTTGTATTCAGTCTACACATAAAATATTTCCATTCTCCCTTTCATGTATATTTAAATCAATAATATTCAGGAACATATTTTAACTAGTCTATTTTGGGTGGAAAATTAAGAAAAGTAAAACCTTAATAACTGTGGTAATTTTTGCTATGAAGCATATCACCCCATGTAATGGCAGAATCATGCCTATCCGTCCCCAAAGCCCTCAGCATCCTAGGGTTGAACTTGGTGAGTTTCCCTGAGGGTTTCTCATGGAAATGGAACCTAATGCCTGGAGCAGCTAGTGTTATTTTGAAGATTTCCTCACTCTTCTTTCTTGTCAGTTGACAGTTGCTGGCCAGTGCTGCTGGCTTGACTGTCTTCCTAAAGACTCTACCTATGGTATAGGAATACTCTGATCATTCCGACAGTCTTTCAGTAGAAGGATGTTTGGGACACAGATACATTTCACCTTTCATGTTGTAACTTGAAGTCTCACAAGTTCATTTTCATCCTGCTTTACTGGTTGAGACAGTCTCAAAGTTTCCACAGCTTCAAGGAACAAAGACATAGATATCTGTTCATTATTTTTTTAAGTATGTATTGTGTTATGGGGAATTAGGCATATATATACATAAATACACATATACATATAAATATATGTACATATATACATGCTTATGTATGTATATACATTTACATACATAAATTATATCTATATATAATCATTTCAGATGCTTAACATTTTTATGTAGCAGGAATTTAAAAACCCATCCTTTTAGTAACTTTAAAATACACATTGTTATCAGCTTATACTCAACCTGGTTATGTATTAGAATCTGGACTTACTCTTCTATCTTACTGAAATTGAACTTTTCCTGCCCAACTAACTCAACCTCTATTGGCTGCAGTCTGATTGTTTGTATAGATTCAGCTTTTTTAAGATTCCACTTATGAGTTCATGACAGACAAGAGGGAAGGTCACAGGACAGATAAGCAGGTGTGCACTGTTTAGGGCACCATGGCAAATACAGTCTGCAGCAGTGACTCACTGATGGTCAGAGAGGGAACCCACACTTGTCCTGGTCTTTGACACTGCTCAACCTGATCTCCGTGCTCTGTCATTCAGAGTTCTCAAAGTCCAACCATATGCAGTGGATTCTTGGGTTTTCTCTTTTAAAGATTAGAAAAGAGCTAAGGTACTTAGTGAACATCACCCAGCTTAAATGGAATCTACTTTGTGTTTAGTAGACTCTTAAACTGCACCTTACACTTCTCATCAGAGAACAGAAATACACTTGGAAATATTTAATCTCTTAATTTCAAGAGCTGCTATTTAGCCATATGACCTTGATTTACTTGATTTATGGTTCTAAAAGTCATAGATTCAGTCTAAAACTTTGGATAGTGAGAGTAGAATTTCAGAAAGATTTTCCATGCAAGTTTTTAATAGAGAGGGAAAAGAGCCGAGCATCATACTGGTCAGGTGATAATTGCACCTAATAGAGAATCTGAGTAAGTGATATTAATCTACTGTACTTTTGTCTTTTAATTTCAAGTCATTTGATACTAATATACAAGAAGCATTAAGTCCTTTATGTTATTCAAAAATCCCCATTTATCCATAGTAGTTTATTATAAGCACATTTCTGACAACTGAAAAATATTTTTGTAGTACTAAAACAGGTGATAATTGCACCTAATAGAGAATCTGAGTAAGTGATATTAATCTACTGTACTTTTGTCTTTTAATTTCAAGTCATTTGATACTAATATACAAGAAGCATTAAGTCCTTTATGTTATTCAAAAATCCCCATTTATCCATAGTAGTTTATTATAAGCACATTTCTGACAACTGAAAAATATTTTTGTAGTACTAAAATTCCATGTCATATGGTTGTATGATAAAATAGTCTCAGAAAGTACGTAATAAAATATCCATTTTGTTTTTAAAATTATATGTTCATTATATGTTTCAATAATATTAATAGTGTGTAATAATGTATTATAAATAAATGTATACCTATACATATTTTTTAAATTTTATGTGTATGCATGTATTGCCTGCCTATAGGTAAGTGAACCTGTGTCATGCAATGCCCACGGAGGTCAGAGAGGCCGTTGGATCCCCTGGGACTGGAGTTAAGGACAGTTGTTAGCTGCCATGTGGGTGCTGGGATTCGAACCTG
>NW_008351881.1:2425469-2436526 GCF_000622305.1 Nannospalax galili | reverse complement strand
CACACACACAAACGTATTCTTCCTTGACTCCCTTTTACTCTCTATTAAATGTTTGGGAAGCAGATATTATATAGCATACAGTTTCATGGAAGGATCTATACTTGAAGATGAAAAATTTGCTTACTTTTTCTTCACATTTAGGCTTTGTTCTTCTCTGTGTAACTAAATAAATGTTGTGTGTTCAAAAATCCTTTGTTGATTGATCAAGTGCCTCAGATTTGAGATTAAGTTTTGGCCCCTTGCTAAGTATTATTTGGTGAAACTTTGAAAACAGACCAGTGCAGCTTATGCCTCCAAATTTGATCAGATAATTATCCTAACCTTACAAAGTTTTACTGGGCCTTTTGACATTGCAAAATTAGGTTCTGGTATCTTGTCTTGGAAGCAATCCAAATCTGTAGAAACTGTTCATCTGCCTTATAAAATTACTGAGGCTAATTTAAAACTTGGTTATATAAATGAATGAGAAGTCAGAGAACACACATGGCACGCATGCTATTAGCCCAAATCTGAACCTTGAAGAAAATCATTTGCTTTTTCAATTTTTATAGTCTTTTAAAATCAGAATCTTCCTTGGTCATATCTTAAATTAAGTGTTTTAAAATAATAAGTATTCACTTTATATGGTACTAATGCTTTCATAATCCTCAAACACATACAGTATTTCCATTTAAATAGTCACTATTGCAGTGTCACAGGAAGAGCCTCAGCTCTCTCCCTAGCAGCTTCTTTCTAGACAAATCTATGTTAGATTTAATGTGTCTATTTTTATGTTTGAAAATGCACATCCATTAAAAAAACAATGTAATGAACTGAAAAAATTTATGAATATATTCCTACTTGTATTTAAAAGAAAATATTTGGATACTTCTCATATGTTGCAATAATTCATATTCCTTATTACATGCAGTCTGCATCACATGTAGATATTCATGCTGGCTTCTCAATATATGTGAATACCAGCCATCAGGCAATTGCATTTATGTATGGATATGTGTGTATATGCATATATGAGCATTTGGGTATGCATATTTATATATGCTATTGAAAACAAGAAAAATGTTCCTAACAGTATTTCTGATAAGACAAGCACATTAAAATATTTTAGAAAAAAACTTAATGACGTTAAACTGAAAATATAGTTGTCAAAATTTGGATTAGGAATTGCATTTCAGATGAATTCTATACTTCAGTTTGCTGAATGTCCAGCTTTCAAGTGGCCATTATTTTCCTCTTCATAGTGCACTTAGATGCATAATTTGTCCTTGCTTGATGATTGTTCTTCTCCTTTGATTTACTTATTTTTATGGGGCTTTTTGTTACTCTATCACCTCCCCTTCTGAAGAGGTAACCCTAAAATCTTTTAAGGATTAGATAAAAGCTCCCAAATATTTTCAACATTTTTGATCTTTGGAACAGAGTATGCTGCTAAAAGGCCCAAGGACATTGTGAGTTTTAGCCATGAAACTGGCTACTCTTCTTTGGGGTGACTGCCTAGAGAATTCCTACCTCCTATTCTTATGACACCATCCTCTGAAGAGGTTACCCAAATTGCCAATATGGAATCAGGACGCAGACCGCTCTGGCTTCTTCCGTGCTGAACAGGGAAGCAGGGTGAGCTCTTCAGAGGGTCTATCTAAAAGACTCCCAAATTGCATAACTCTTATCTCTAGGGAGAAAAGAAAGCTCTTGAATCTTTAATAGGAGATGTGAAAGAGAAGTAAAGGCAAAAGTAATTAGCCTTACAAGTTCTAGACAGGGATCTAGAAAAAAGTCAGAACAGGGCAATTTTCAAATGTTCATGTGAGAGTCCATTAGAATTTCTTGACAAGGGCTTCCAAAAGCATCCCTCTATTGGGTTCATCCTCATTTTTCTTTTGTCTTCCAAGGCTGGACTCTAGAGTGATGGATTCAGGATTTGCTTTCAGGTATTTTGATAGCTGTTAGAGTGGTTAGAATCAGTGTCAGTTCCCTCTCAAAGGCTTCTAGATAGGGGGAGAAAACAAATTTATCCATCATTTTAGAACAATGGCTGGCTGTCTCCCTTAGCTACAAGTGGGCACTACAGTATTGGAGACCAAGATTTGAAGTCTTACATCTGAGCATCACTTTCTAGTTAGGAACAAAATCATCAATGACAAATGAAGACTTAAGCCTAATGTCTGGGAAGTGTGATCACTTGAACTCTTGAAGAAGTATACTGATGACTTTACTCTTTGGTTACACTTTCCTTTTAGGTATTTGAGACAATACAGTCTTCCCAAATAAATCAATTTATTTTTACTCTTAAGATCATTTGAGGACCTGTACCTCAGGGGTCACATTGGCTTGGGAGGAGATCCTGGCTCTTTTCTTTTACCAGTTCCATCTATGTGAAGATAAGTCAAAGGTCCTATTGGACCATGGCTGGCTTCACTTTGAAGCATGAATGAGACGTTTTCTCTGACTTAACCATCCTCTTTGTAGACTGGACAATGGTTCAAGTCCACCTCGTGGGATCTCCATGGCCTCCCTGAACAAGAGGATGGTGACTCACCACAGTTACAGGACATTTTGAGAGATGTTCCATAGTCCCCTAGAACTTAGTCGACCTTGGAGGGCAAGGGGCAAAAACTGTCCTTTAAGTCCCTCTGACCACATTAGTATAGGCCTCAAACAATGACTGTTAAACATCCAATAAGATTAGTTCCATCAGTCTGATACTTTTAATTATCACATGCTATGTAGGTAAGATTTGGGTAAAAAAACAAATATTCTCAGATAAACCTTGACTAGATGTATATTTTGTTCCTTAAACTGGTACACTAAACTATGACCATAGAAATTGTAAGATTATGTGTATATTATTTTTGTTTCATCCTTTATATATCATAACAAACCTATACAGACCTTCATCACTTGCTTAGGCTTTCTCATTTTTTCTATTTTAGAAAATATCTCCATTCCAATATCCTTTTCACATCTTTAACATTCTTATTTTCATTTTTTAAAAAGAAAATAATTATGAGACATAACAGAATTAACAAATAAATTTTCTATCTGTTGGGTGAATTCTTTTCTTGGGAATACTAAGCAATGATTTTTCCCTTTTAAGGTTCTAGTGTCAAGCCAATGTTTGACTAAAGTTTTACTGGGTAACCAATGAATTTATTGAGCTTACTTTCGAGATACCTGAGGGGTTGCTGAGGTGTATGTATGATCTGAGGGTATGCATTCTGGAAAGCCTTTAGCAGTATGGGTCATGCCTTAACTTCCTAGCCTTCCCCAGATTATATACTTTAGCCCTCTCTAAATCTACCGTGCCATGTGTGACTAGGGCCAAATTACATACAGTTGGCTGGGAAGAGTGGCTGGATAATCTGGTGTGGGTCCAATGATCCTGTTTGCTCCTCCTTTAATGAATGAACACAACAATAAACAACCTCAGTTGTGATGATGTTTAGCGATCAGGCTCTTTGTTTGATGATTTAAAACCAGTGATAATGAAGGAACATCTTGAGGTCCAGTGTTGACTCAGTGGATTCGAATTTGAAGTATTTCTCATGTCTTCTGAAGATCTGAAATAAAATAAATTTGGTAATTTCTTTACCTGTTAGTCATGGTAAAAGTTTCAGCACACCTTCTGTACAAAGAGCATACTGACAGACAGGACAACAGAACTAAGTCTATTTTTCAAAAGGGGGACAATCACTTGATCTTCTCTTCAGTAACTAATGGCTGTAAAGTTCTCTCCATGCAAGTCTCAGTACAGCCATGTCAAGGAGATGAGAGCAAAGAGGGCTTGGAATTGCTTGTAATCACTTAACCGATGGTGAAGATTTTGGAAATGAGGTCAGATTTGGTGACATGAGATTCCTGAGATTTGAGGTAACATCTTTGCTTGAGAAAGGAGCTAAAGAACACTAAGCACAGTTGCCTGACCTGGGGATCCCTTGGACTGTCTCCCATTCATGCATCCTTACAAGTACAAGTTATACACACTAGACTGAAGAATTCCATCTGAGTGGGAATAAAGTATGTTGCTAAGGAGTTCAAAGAGTTCTTATGGGCGAGAATTATATTTTAATCATCTTTTAAATACTTTTCTTTATTTCCTAATTTTCTTACAAAGTAGCAGGACTTGAAACATTTACATAATACTTAGTTCTGATTGATCCCCCACATTCTGACTTCTCTCACCTTTCTGCCCCCCCACAACCCTGTTTCTGTACCCTGCCTTTCCCAGTGTCCCCCCATCCACTTTCATAATGCATGCATCTGTCCCCTCTCCACCTGTCCTTTAAAGCTCAGTTTTCTCATGGGCCCCTTTCTATGATCTTGACTACACCTTCTCTTGGTGGCCCCAGTACTTAGCAATAGTTTATACTATTATCTCAAGCAATTTCTCATTACAGGGAACACAAAATATCTTTTTGTATATTTTTATTAAATTTTGGTGCATTTCACACAAAGCATCTTAATCATCTCTGTACCTCCTCCCCTATCCACACCACATACATTCCCCCCACACCAGAGTCCATGCATTCTGCCATATATGTTAAGGCCTATTGAGTCAAGTTTGTGTACCCAGATGACCCTCAGTGCAAGTTCATCCCCTGGAGTCCAGTGCCTTTAAAGATGGAATTTCCCAAAGCATGCTCCAGAGAAATAGGGTCCTTCAAAGTGCCCCATGGTAGGGATACACAATTCTATCTGCTTCTGAATGGTTCCCAGGATTTCTTATCAAGAGAATTGTGGGTGCCCCTTAACCTGTGGTCCTCAAAGTAATTTTTATGTAAGTGTTGTCATGCTGCTTTGTTTTTAGTAAACAGTCTTGGGCATTATACAGATAGTTTTCAACATGATTCATGTTGGAGAGAGAACGTTTCTTCTTGTGCTTATTTCTAACTATACTGTTTTTTACCAAGGTGTTTAACAGTAAGAGCTTTTTCTGCCTAAGTAAATTAGAATCAGAGGCTTTGGTGGGCTGTAGTTCTTTATGTATGTTCTTAAGCAGGATATATAACAGTTTAGAAATCATTTAAGATCACCCAGGAAGTACTGACTCACAGCCTCTGTTTCCTGTCCACCTCTTGATTCTCATGATGGCCTTGACCAGCTCTTTCTTCCTAATGACTCTCTGTGTCTGGATTCTTCCTTAGTAAAGCAAAATGATTCTCTGTCTGTCTCTCTGTCTCTCTGTCTGTTTCTCTGTCTCTGTCTGTCTCTCTACCTCTCTTTCTGTCTCTCTCTTATCTCTCTCATCTTTCCACTGGCTTCCAAGGAAAGTAGCCTAGACAAAATGCAAATAAATATTAAAAAAATACTATGAAGTATATATTTTCTTTCTACAATCTCAAAAAGCAACATTAGTGTACAAATAATGTTGCTATTTAGGGGAAATATCTGTAGAAGTGACACAAAAGTGACAGCAACAATAACTTGGAATAATGTCAGATCTCTAAAATGTTGGCAATAAAATGTTCAAATTATGTAGTAGTGTATATAAAGTACAAAAATAAAAATTCTAATAAAATATATTTTAAAGTTTTCTATATAAAAACAGTTGTATCCAACTTAATATTGTTTGGGATTGACTTTTTACAAATCTGCTAGAACTTTCATAAAGCTCTCATTATTTCAACTTATCCAGGAGGAAAATAGGCACAGCTTTCCTGACAATTTTCTGAAGCATGGATCTTAATCACTTCTGATTATGCACTAGTTATTACTTTATGTAGCTCAAACTTTAAGATTACTACCACTTAGGCATAGGAATCTGAGGTGCCACTCTCCCTTTGATGTGAAGATTTCTCAATTGGTTGAACAATTAGTAACAATGATTAATGAAAAATCTTTCAAATTGTGTATTACCACCTAATTACAGATTATTTAAATTTCTGATTTTCTAGAAAGCTTACTGCTACATTTTATGCATGAAAAGATTTTTCCCTGTGTCTATCCCTTCATATTGCTCAATAGTCCATGAGATTTTGTTTAGTGTTCACTGTACACACACTGCCTTTTGCTGCCTTAGGACATATGTTTCCCAATGGCATTGACTTCAGTAGGTTCCAAGTATGCAACTGCTTAGAGCAAGAAGATTGTTAAATAAGGATGATGATGGTGATGATGGTGTTGGTGATCATGATGGTGATGACGGTGAAGGTGATAGTGATGATGATGATGGTGGTGATGGTGATGATGGTGAAGGTGATAGTGATATCGATGATGGTGGTGATGGTGATGATGGTGATGATGGTGATAGTGATGATGATGATGATGGTGGTGGTGGTGGTGTTGGTGATTGTGATGGTGATGATGGTGAAGGTGATAGTGACGATGATGGTGGTGATGGTGATGATGGTGATGATAATGACAGAATTGAAAGAGATACAATCCATGGTTTGGTTTATGTCTCCTATGGCTCATGTATATCCACATAATTCTTAAAGCAAACAGGTGCATTAACTATTAATATACACTGCCTTAAAAAAGTGAGTAAATTTCTAAAATTCATAAACGTAGGAATTTGTGCCGCTATGTTCAAACCAAGGGTATCATTTCCCACTGCTATGGACTGCAGGGTTATTAGGAGAGCTAGGTGTCAGGCAGAGAGAGGCATGCTTGGGAGAACAAAGAAGACATAAAATAGGACATTTCCACTGCTATGATGGTGTATGTGCCTTTAAAGCTCAATGCTTTCTCTTTTATGTCAAAAGTTCTGCACTGAATTGGCTTACATTATCATCATATTCTAATTCTTCAAAAGGTATCAGATTTCATATCATTCTCAAAAGCTGCTTTGGCCTTTCTGACTTTGGCTCTTCATTGTTAGACTTCATTTAGCTTTGTTTTCTTGATCTTCTCTGCATCATTTTCTCTCTCTCTACACATGTGCACAAACACGTGTTCACACATGAATGTGTTAGAAGGAACACTTTTATTTTGTGGGGTTTTGCTTCATTTAATTATTCGCCCATAAACTTGACAAATTATCCTGAGCATGCACAGTTCTATCACATTTGTGCTGCTTAGTGGCAGAAAAAGGCAAGCGATTATATTGTAGTGCACATGCACTCACCCAGAACACTCCGCACCTAGCAGCTCAGTGTTAATCAGTCAACAGTGCCTGATGTAAACAGTAAACTGAAAGTTGACATTATATTTCTGTTTGAAAATCGTATATGACAAGAAATATTTATATATGCCAAATTACTTTTATTTTGATTATCAGATTTCATAAATATTTTATGCCCTTACCTCATAACCTTAGGCTATCCTGCATGTAGAGGAATGTTTTAATTATGTTTAACAGTATCTAATCTACAACATATGACTAACGTACTCAAGGAGGAAATTTTTTTCTTCGCATATTGGAATATTTTATGTCTTTTTTAGATGACTATTTTTCATAGTGTTTAGTGTCAAATATTTGTGAATACAATGAAAATGTGAAATGTGGAAATACATCATAATAATAGATAAAGGTTCTATTTCATCAACTTGGTGAGAAGTATAAATTTTCTAAAATGTTTTCATTTTTATTAATTTCTAGGAAATGATAGAAGTATTTCCTAATATAATAGTAAAAAATTGTAACAAATGATAGATAAAAGCATCCATTGATCAAAATGTTATGTTTGGATTTATATGTTTTTGGATCATATGGAAAGAGCTAAAGAGCAGTATGTTCATAAAAATTGAGCCTGATGGGGCTGTAGAGATGTCTCAGTGGTTAAGAGCTCTGACTGCTCTTGCAGAGGATCCGGGTTCGATTCCCAGAACCCATGTGGTGGCTATGAACCATCCTTAACTCAGTTCCAGGGGAGTCCAAAGCCCTCTTCTCACCTCCATGGCATTGCACAACATGAGTGCACTGCACACACACACATGCAGGCAATACACTCATACACATAAAATAAAAATAATAAATAAAAAATTAAGCCTGATAAGAGAGGAAAGCATCCTAAAATCATTGTTCTATTAAAGAAGTAGCAAAATGGTTTCCCTCCTTGTTTTAAAAACAAGGCACTTCAGTCCTTCAGTCAACATTTTCCATATAGAACATAATTTCAAATATTTTGGAATGTTAATTTCTTCTTATGATAAGATGATTCCCTATTCACATCTAGAATTCAAAAGGAATTTTTATTTCTATTCGATCTAATAACCAATATAAAAAAGATGTCCAAATCTACTGTAAATACAGAGCTCTGTGCCCATCTCTTTTCAATGTCCACAGAAATTTCTCAGGTGTCATGTCATGCACATCTCCATATTTGTAAGGATGTAACCAGTATCTCCTGTCTAATGGTCATCTGGTAACCATCCACTAAGTAGGGGAATTTTTCTGTACACATGTGATATAGACTGAAATAATCAGTATGTCTACCCTTGGGAAAGGTACATTATTGCAAAATTAAAGCACAGTTAGAGATGATGAACATGCATATTCGATGTACCTACAAAGGTACAATAGAATTATAAACTGTAAAATGGGGCCAAGGAGTGATTCACAGAGAGGTTGATCACAATCCAGAGCTTAAAGTCTTAAACAGACACTATGAGTTAGTGAAATGGAAACAGTACTTTGTCGATCATTGCAGGTCCTTCATAAGCCAGGCTTGTCCTATGCACTGCATGTATTATCACGTTTCATCTTTCCAGTACCACGAGAGCACATAACCTCTATCTCTATGTAGAAATAAGCACACCGTGAGAAGTTAATTCATCCAGTATCACAGTATATGACTAAATTTCATCATCAACTGAGCAGTTTGATGGGTTTTGACTCCAAGCAGAAAAAAGAGAAAAGATTAAGAATATAAAGTAGACGTAATGTACAAGATCATTAGGGTTGGAAAGATAAGAGTTTCAAGAGTGGATGTTTGGTAAATGTGGAAGTAAAATAGGAATATGGGGTTAGAGTTTGTGGCAAGGTGTAAGCGGTTTGCTGAAGCAATCATGTACTTGCACTTGTACTATCACTATGATTATATCTATCTGTAAGGGAAAGATGAATATTACTGAGATCATCGTATGTTTGAGGTTTTATGAGCCTCTATGAGATTTTATGAGCAATTGCCAAGGGATGGAAGGGGTGGATCTCACAGGGAGAGCAGATGATATTGACTGGAAATCAGTTGAGTCAGATCTTTGCAGGTCTATAGGTGGGAGATATGAAGGAAGACTCAAAAGAGTAAACAATTCAGTCTTATTATGGACTATAAATTCTGGCTAAAAATGTATAATAAATACAATAAATATATATGCTGACAAAGTATCTACAGACAAGAAGAAATTTTGTAATACAATGAGCAAAATGCTAACAAAAAATTACCACTTGTTACGGAAAGAAAATTTGTCCAGTCTCAAAAGTTATGGCCATTTCAGCTGTGGTCAGATGCTTATACAAGCCTGAATACAAATGTGGAGATCACGCAGTTTCATAATCACAGAAACTGTTATTCTCAGAGCAGACATGTCAAGAAAAATAAGCAAGACATTAAAGAAGGCTCCTTTGAATAATTCCTCCCCAAGAGTGGATTTTTCCTTGGATCTTTGACAAGATTAAGGAAGTTTGCACATAAAGTATAAAGGAGGATGGACTAAATTGTTGCAGGTTTGAAAATGAAAGTTTAATCTAGATGTCTTTGTAAAACTAGATATTTCAATGATCTTTTAAACTTTCTATCTTCAAACAAAGCCATTTATCTCTCTCTTCTCTTCTCTGCTTCTCCCATGCATCCTCTCTCCTTTTCTCTCTCCCTCTATCCCTTCCCCTCCTTGTTTCTCTTTCTCTAACTCCCACACAGAAATGGTGACATTTTGCATTTTGGGCTTTTTTTTTTGCTCTTCATATGCATATTATATCAGATCTATTCATCAGCTCTATAGAGAAGTAGCATGGTTTTAAAAGTATACAAATATTGTTTTGCTTAATTAGAAGTAAATCGGGTTCTTTCCTTAATTTACAGAGAAAACGTCTGTTGAACCCATCCAAGCCTTGAATATTCTTTTAAATAGAATGTGCTCCAACTGATTTCACAGACACTACAAATAGAGGCATCTTGTTTTACTCAGAAAGTCAAAGATGACTTGGGAATTCATGTCTATCTCCCACACTTACGTAAAATAACCCATGATATTGTACCACTGAATTTAGCCATTAGCGTACCCAGTACATAGTAGGAAATTGTATATTTCTATTAAAAATGTAAATAAACATTGAAATCCCTAAACTTAACTAGAGCTACATCCAGGTACCTATGCCATAGGTTGAAAATGTCCAAAGTTGAGAGTGTATATAACATACTTTATTTACTAAACAGTGAAAATTCATTGGGGATTGCATTGCTTCACCTTCCTGATCATGGTGTTGACTGGGAACTGTGGATCTTCTCTCCTGACAAGCATCATATGAAAGTGTTGCACTCTATACTTTTACTATTATTTTGATAAACAGACATACTCTCAAACTGCCCTCTCACTCTGTATCTCTGCAGCTGTAGATTACTACAGCCTTCAGACTTCATCAGAGAAGTTCTTTATGTAGTTGTCAGGGGGTAAAACAGAAACTCACAACTGGTAAAGGTACAGAAAATAAATGTTGGTGTGGTGATCCACCACAAACAGCGTGTATGCATCAAACCCACTCCCCAAAGATCAGAGACCATCGCAGAAGAGGGGGGAAGACTGCTGTGTAAGTGTCTTCTGGATGTGACAAGAGCATTGCACTAATGAACTCAGGTAGCCATGGCTGCCTGCATAAAATCCAGCCAGTTAACATTCCAGCATGGACAGGGAAGGGACTCATGAAATCCTACCTTTATCTGAAGAGCTATACAAAGGTGACGGCATCTGGGAAAGGGAGCTTTCCTTTTCTTCAAGTGGAGTGTTTCCAGTAGGTCCTATGTTCTGGTGGACGGCCCCATGCTGTGAGTATACAGGCAGTACAAATTAGACTCATTGTGCTACTGAAAAAAGGAAAAAGGAAAATAAATTAGAAGATGGTAAGGGTTAGATATGAGAAAAGCTAGAGGAATAGCCTGGGTTGAATATGACCAAAATATATT
>NW_008351881.1:2425014-2425458 GCF_000622305.1 Nannospalax galili | reverse complement strand
TAAATGAATAAAATTGTATTTTAATTAAAAATGTATTTTTAAAAAGATACATTTATAACAGGGTAAAGCTGACAAATGATTTCCTCTTCTGGTAGCACATATCACACCTTTAAACACTATGAAAGCCAGCCAGTAGAGATAAAGCTTGAGGTCAGCACCAGCTTGACTACTCACTGTTTGTTCTATAGCTTATGTATGCAGTGTCTTCAGCAATAGTCTTTCTGTCAAGTTCTGGTTGATAACCAAGAGTAGGGGCAATGACCAGTGTTTTTTGAGGATCTATGGACTCCCTGGGCAATAGTTTTAGAAGAAGGCGTCCTTTCTTGGCTTTGGATCTTTGATTTGCTAGCCTATGGTGTCTAGTAGCAGCAAAATCCATTTGTTATAAGGTAAGTCCTTTTAATCTCTTTTGATAATGTATACATATAGAATTCAAGAAGCTTT
>NW_008351881.1:2390191-2424974 GCF_000622305.1 Nannospalax galili | reverse complement strand
ACTAACCTGGCAAGATATATGCTGATTGGTGCAGTAGTGGCATGAATAATATGAGATCAAACTATCATTTTCTGACTGGATTTAAGGTCTACTTCAAAAGATGGAGCCCCCACATGACACTGATATCAGGACTAGGAATCTGTGGCTACACAGGTAACAGATCATAGAAAAGAACATGATACTGTTATTCTGCTAAGTGGATATAATGACTTATGATTCTACCCATAGATTAATGCATCTCTCAACTCTTAGCAGAGAAACTTCCTTATACAGCAGAGGATGATTAGCACAGAGATCCAAAACTGGCCAAAGTGCAGAGAACAAGAGGCTGCAGACTGTTTATCCCTGAACAGTACACCTGTATCAAACATCTGCCTCCCGGGGCTCAGGGACCATTGTGGAAGAGAGGGCAGAAAGTTTGTAAGAGCCAGAGGTGGTGGATGGCCACAAAGAAACACAATTTTCCCAGCAGCTGGTCAGTTACTTATATGAACTCACAGCAATGGTAACATAAGTCCCACATAAGCTCAAGCCAGACAATATCCCAGCAGGGAGGTGAGTAAGAAAACTCAGTCCTATCTGAGAAACTATTGTCAACTTATGGCTTCTGGGAGAGGGAGAGTCAGTCTTTTAAGGGTGAGACATAGGTTGACCTGGCTCCAGTGGATGGACCAATACTGACATACATTTAGGGGGACACAAATTTAACTCTATAGTCATATACAAACTATATATTTCATTCATGTCATTCATATATATATATTTCATTCATATATTTCATTCATGTCATTCATATATATATGAATACATGAATATACATTCATGTATATATATATATATGAATGAAATTGGGTGAGGGTATTAAGGGGCTGCTGATATATGAAAGTAGCTAAAATAAATTGGCACCGCTATAATCTCATCTCCCCTGAAACTTCAACATCTCAGCCTTCTGTTGTTGAATTGGGTAAAACTCATAGGATTTTAAAGACATCAAAATGTGTATTGCAGAACTTCTTGATTGAAAAAGCTTGGTGAGCTAACAATCAGTCTGGCACTTGCCCTAATTTTACAGGAACTAGTGTTAAAAATTAGATACTTTGAAAGTTGATTGTTCAGGCCATGTTTGCTCTAGGCTGAAGCTTTCTCTTCTTATACTGTCTCTTAATTTCAGATTTAGCTTTTCACAGTTCATACCCTCTAACCCTTGGCCCATTTTTGACTCTCAGGTTTTTTAGCCTTTTTCTTCAGTGCAGACGTGAGAACTCTTAATGTTTAAGTTTCAACAATATGTGCCAATTAGCAAGTAGCTACTAGAGACTTGATTTATTCACCACTGATTATTTTAAATAGCTGAATATTACTAATTTACACTCAGATATTTTCAAGGTTATATGATAAATATAATGAGCTGCTCTTATTTAAATCTGTGACTAAACTTTTACCGTAGGGAAGCCATGTAGGTGAAGCCATGCCTAGATGAAAAAAAAAGAACACATTCACTGACCCCTCACATGGTTCTTTGCACCCTTTAAAAACTCCTTTCCTCTCCAACAACTGATCTGCATTTGCTAGAATGTTCAGCAAGTGAAACTGTGCAGTACGTGCTCTATTTTTGTGTGACTTATTTCACTGGTCATCAGCATTTTCAACAACCCAGGCTGTGTTTCTCTAGAGCTTGTTACTTCTTATTAGAATACAGAAGCTCAAACTGTATGAATGTGTGATGAGTGGACAAGTGACAACTTGTTAGCCTTTGACTGTCTCGAGGATATTTGCAGTTTATATTTTGGCTGTCACAACCAGGGCTGCTACAACAGTGCTCCTGATAGGTGTATTTTTACATTTTAATGAAACTGGAAAATTTTTTTTGCAAAATTTCTGTGCCAGTTTATGCTGACACTGGAAATATTTATGGGTTCCAAATCTTCATATTCTCAACAAATTTTCTACTATCATTAGGCCTAGTTTAACAGCCCAAACTAGTGTTAAATCAACTGTGGTTTTAATTCCATTAATTCAACAGTAATTATGTTAAGTATCTTGCAATCAGATTATTTATAATCTGTATGTCATCTTTGGGAAAACAGCTGTTCAAATCTTTTGTCTATTTTTCTACTTGTGTTTCCTTTTGGGCGGGGGGCGTGCAGGAGAGTTGCATAGTTGTGAGCTGAGAAGCCAGAAATCAAAATCACGTGTCTTCCAATTGCTTCCCCACCTTACTTTTTTTGTGTGATAGTGTCTCTCATTGAACCCAGAGCTCGCCTGTCAGCTAGATTGTGTGGCCAGCACCCCCAGTGGTCCTCCTGATTACCTCCCCTATGCTGGGATTACAGATATGAACTCCTCTGCCTGGCTTCTTATACGGAGACGAGATCCAAGTTCAGATCCACAGTTGTAGGGAAATCACTTTATGAACTGTGCCTCCTCCCCAGATACGCATTTTTTTATCCTTATCAAGTTGAAAGAGTCAAGGTTTCTCTTGTGTATACTTTACAGATTTTGTCTACTAAATGGACCTAAGTTTGTTCATTTTTTTTCAAAACTGAAATAGGTGACATATATTCTTTGCATTTCTTTTTTTCCTATGTAAACTCTATACTTTATTTGCTAATTTCTATTTTTAAAATAGCAGAGATTTTGAAAAGAAACATAGATAAATTAATGAGAAGTGACATTTTCTCATCAATTTTCTAACTTTTGGACATGAGATATCTTTCTTTTTAATAAGAATTTCTTCAGAAATTTAACTTCGTTTTACTGTCTTTGATATGAAGGTCTTATATTTCATTTTATGTTTACTTTTTTTATTTTGATTCACAATCAATTTCTGATTATTTTCCATAGAAATGATCTTGATTTCTGTATGTTGATGACATAGCCTGTAGCTTTTCTGAACTCAGATTTAGTAGTTTTCTAGTACACAGTATAGGGTTTTGTTTCTTTTACTTTTTTAAATATTTTATTGATTATTTTCATTTTGTGTGTATGAGTGTATGGCCTGCACGTGTATAAATGCACCCATGTCATGCAGTGCCTGTGGCAGGTCAGAAGAGGGCATTGGAGCCCCTGGAACTGCAGTTGAGAAATGGTTGTTAGCTGCCACGTGGGTACTTGGAATCAAACCCAGGTCCCCCATAAGTACAGCCAGGGCTCTAACCACTGAGTCATCTCTCTAGCTCCATTACTTTTCGACTTATATATCTCTGAGATTTTTTCTATTGTATTATCATAGTGGTTAGAACCTTTAAATTTTGAATAGTTCATAGTGATGTTGGAGAAGAATATTTCTCGAGAGAACATAGCTTTCTATGTATCATCTACTATTTTTACATATGATTTTTATATATTCATGTTATCCTCATGAATTTAAGTGAATTTCTGTTTACAGGTTATTGATGAAATTCTATAAAGGCACGGTAACATGCAGACTTTAATAGCTAACAAAACAACCCTATGTATCATAAGATAATGTAAAACTGAATCAGCCCTTAGTGATTGTATTTGGTAATCATAGAAGAAAGAAAAAGTCATAGAAATGGTTAATTCTTTACTTGCCTGCTACAAGTAACATTCCACAGCATCATGATATATTATTATTTTTTAAGAAATCAAAGTTTTTTGTTGTTGCTGCTGTTGTTGTTGTTTTGAGATAGGATCTTACTATATTTTGTCTGGCTTTGAACTCACTGTATTGACTCAGAGATGTGTTTCGGCTTCTCCCTCCCAAACGCTGTAATTAAAGACATACACTACCACCCAGCAAAATCAAAGCTTCTTAAAAAAACAAGGTGAGTCCCCATAAGCATGCTAGATATATCCCTTTAAAGGCAAGACTCCATGAACTTGCTTCTTGATATGAGTTACTCATCTTTGGGAGAATCTGGCCCTGCAATGCATTTTTCTCCCCGGTGGGAGCATCAGGATGACTTTCTGCTTCTCCTGCTTCTTTTCAAGGACAGAACTGAGATGCTTGGACAGATTGTGGCCCTAGGAAGATAAAGAAAGAAGTCAGTAGTGTGTATTTTAGCACTTTAGCCAATTAAAAACTTGGAGAGTTTCTCTTTATGCCAAGTTTCCCTGAGTAGAGAGGCATCCTAATTAGGAGACTTTGTTTAAATTTGTATCGACAAAACCATTGTTGCTAAATAAACTGCCTGAAGCCTTCTCTCTCCCCATGAATGAATGTATATTCCCTAGGATCTTGTAGCCACACTTTAAGGAATGCTGTCTAGGGCAAATGAGCCACAGATCTTGCAAAGCAAGCATATGATATGAAGAATAAAGACATCCTGCACAACAATAAGTCGACATTAGAAATATGAACAGCAAGAAGTGAGCTGCAGGTCGATTTCCTAATGTAGAGAATGTGTTAGAGAGATGGCTCAGCAGTCCAGAGCACTAACTGTACTTGCAAAGGATCTGGGCCTGGTTCCCAGCACCCACATAGTGGCTAACCGCTGTCTGTAACTCAAATTCCAGAGGATCTGACCCCCTCTTTTGGCTTCCACAGACATTACACACTTGTAAACTTACATACGTGCAAGCAAAACAATCATACGAATAAATAAATAAATAAATAAATAAATAAATAAATAAATAAATAAATAAACTGTAGAGACTCTTCCCCAGGCAGATCTGAATGGACAGTACAAAGATTTCCCACTAACTCCCTAGCCCCACATATATATTGTTTCCCAAATTATCAACATCCTACATCAGACTAGTCAACTTGCTGTCCTTGATGAATCTACCTTCAGACATGTGATCATCTAAAGACAACAGTTTGCATAAATTCCACTTTTAATATAATGCGTTGCTGGTTTGGACAGATGCAGAAAGACATACATACATTAAAACAATAATTTCACCATCTTCTGTGCTGCTTCTTGCAGTCCCTGTTCCATTCAACAACTAACTTCTTTGTGATTAATGATTTAGGGGAACTTGTTAGAATTTCAATTTTGGAAAAAAAATGTTAGCATTTAAATATTAAACTATTGGCACGGTTACCTATTACACAAGTACTAATGTAAAATACATTATGAAGTACTTCTAATTAAAGCACAAGGCCTTATTACTAAATAGCAATAGTAAATAACTTTGGTGTTACTCTTGAGCTCATTATCTTCAATGCCTGAAGCTTCCAAGAGCTCGATTTTGCAGAGAAGTCTATTACATAGAAAATAAAACTACTTATATGTTGTGTATATTTTTCAAAGTGAAATTCTAAGAGAAGTCTAATAGACAGCAAATGTAATAGGGTATTCAGGGAAACGCAATTAAGGAAATGGTAGTAAAATATGCAAATTATGTCCATCTGTTGTACAAGCCCTAGGGATAACATGGAATTGATAGAAGGGAGCAAATGATTACTTTCCAAGTGTTCCTGTCACAAGCCATCCATTTTAAGTCTAACTGTGAAGATAAGGACCCTCTTTAAACATTTTTAGTAAGCCAGATTCTTTCCCTGCTCTGTATGAATTAGCGATTCCAAAAAACAGACGAAGAACTGAAACAAAGTCAGATTCATTTGTTTCATTAAATCAGTATCAAACCTGAGCCAATTCAATATCTCACATAGCCTTGGCAATGATTTCCTTTCCTGGATTCTTTGTAGTGTGCAGGCATATCTATTTCCCAGGCAGGCAGTGATCAGGACATAAAATAATCTGTAGAAAAAGTCTACAGTTCTGAAAAGGATGTGTTTACAGAAGACGTTTAGTGAAGTGTCAGGTGTCAGGCAGTTTCTGTGGGTTTCTACTGGAAACCAACATTCAATTATAGTTCTCATTCTAGTTAGACTAGTACTTATATTGGAGAACAAATATAGATAGAACCCCCAAACTGGGGATGTACCAGAGTGCTTCCGACATCTAAGGTATATGTTTCTTGTAATGAAGAAGATATGCAGGCTTGTACGCTAACACTACAATAACTCCCTCATCATTTTTCACCCTATGTAGACTGGGCTGGCCTCAATCTAACAGATATCGGCCTGCCTCTGCCTCCCCAGTCCTGGGATTAAAATTAAAGGCATATGCCACCAAGCTTGGTTCAACTCATCTTTTAAATAGTTTCATTGTGGGTCGTTTTCACATTAAAATTTTGAGATCAATAACTCATTAAGTACTTAAGCGAGTGTATACTTTTAGGATGCTTTTAATCTTATATAATCTGTAAAGTAAAATCACAAGTGGATAAAAGAGTTTAATGACAATTAATTTTCTCACATGTAGGACATGTTAGGAAATTCTAAGAGCTCATGAGTGCTGACTACCAGACCAGCTGGTGTTTGGGGCTTCTCCTTTTTGCCAGCATTTGTTTTCCTGCAGGAGTCCAGAAATAGGCAGAAGTGATATCATCAACTGCTTTCTAATTTTAGACTCCTTCAGAAAATGTGCTGGCCAATGGTCAAATGGAGTATCATAAACTCCCAGGCTCTATCCACTTTTCCAGGAGTGGCAAGCCGTACTCTTTAACGTACTGAGGCTTTCTGATGCACAGCCTGGGAACTTTTGTTAGTAAATGAACCACGGTGATGATTGTTTGTAAGTGGCCCCAGTTCATCTTGGCTCACCTTCATGACTTCACACTAAATTTAACATTGTCTTTTATGCTGCACAGTAAATTAAGGTTATAGAAATTCAGAGGCTTCATAAGGAAAAAAACAGCCCATTAAGGTGTAATGCTTCACTAATAATCCTCTGTTGATTAAATTACCTTTTGCAATATTTGAACTTTTATCTTGCAGTGATACATGCTTATTATTAAAATTAATTTGACAGTATTAAGCAAAGAAGTGATAGGATACAGAGAAAACTCACATCTTTGACAAACTATAACCTTTACATTTAACACATAGCAGAAATTAATGCTAAGTTTATATGTATATGTCTCACTGTATATGTACATAAAATAATATAACAAGAATCTACGCAATAAGAATTTATGATGCTTGAGATGTAAAGTACTTTTGAAACTGTTGTTATGATTAAAATATATTTCATTTTGATTAATTATTGTTATGATATAAGCAATTATTACTCAATATAGTCTCAGCTGAAACTCATATTGATCCAAGACGTGAAAGGATCTAAACATTTTTAATCTAAACAATGAAAAAAATTTAAATCAATGCTTAAACTATTCAGAGAAATCATTAGCAATGTTTTAAGTTTAAAATTCAGATATAGTTAAAAATAGGTATAAAATTCACATTTTTTTCTAAGGGCTAATTATCTTGTATTCAATGAATTAAATAACTTTATATATCACGTATACATGAAAGTCAGGGGAAACATGTATCTCAAAAAAGTCAATCAAGGGGGCTGAAGAGATGGTTTGGCGTTTAAAAACACTGGCTCCATTTGCCGAAGACCTGAGCTTGGTTCCTGGGTTTGATTTCCAGCCCCCAAATGGCTGCTATCAACCTTCTGTAACTCAAGATCAGGGGATCCAAAGCCACCTTCTGGTCTCCATGAGTACTGCACACATGTGGTGCACTTAAATACACATAGGCAAAACACTCAAAAATAAAAAGTAAAAATAAAAGTAAATATATTTTTTAATCCAATCAAATGTGGAGTGCTTAGTGATTAGCCAAACTACCATACTATTTTCAAAATATGTGTTCTGGAGGTCTATGAATGTGTCCTTAACTGGACCATTTAGAATTGGTTTTATAAGGCAATTGTTTAAAACGGAGCAAAAAGAGAATCAAGGCTTTCTGTTGCCTTGTTCTGGAGTAGGCATCACTATGCTGCCCAGGCTAGCCTCAAACCCTCACAACATAATTAAACTTCTTTGGATGGAAATGTTTTGTCTCTAGCCTAACCATGCATCTCCAGATATTATTCAGCATGGTACCACAGCAAAACGTTGAAGCTCCCAACTCAGCAGTAAGTGTTGACTTCCCAGCTTTCTCCTTAGGCTTTTTAAGATAAAGATACCTTTGTTTTGCTTTGCTTTTCACTACTATTAGTATTATGGTGTTTTTAGCAATAATGAACTTGATTTCCTTCACTCCTGTATTTGTGGCTAATGAGACTCTTCTGTATCTTACAACTACATTGGAAATACAGTGATTAGCCACACAGGAGACAACATTATGCTACAATGCTTCCTTGTTTGGTTGTTGCTGTGCACTAACATTTAGACTCCAGACATTCAGTGCAGGGAATCAATAATTAGTGTACTTCACAATAAGCAGATGGAGCTTTCAGGCAACTTACCCTTTGGATATTCTTCTCTTAGGGTTAGTCAGCTTTTTAAATTAGCACGTATGTAATTAGAATAATGATAATTCTAAAATGGGATTTACTAAACGTAAAACAGTGTTAATGAGAATGAAGAATTTGAACCAGCACTAACATCTTTGACTGTAGACTCATTAAAAATTCAAGTGTTGGCACAGTTCTTAACATTCTGATCAGAACCCCTGAAGCTAGGACATACTAATAAAACATAAAAAGATATGTGAGTCTTAGGTATGCTGAAGTTTGGTCTGGGCTGAATATTAGCACTGCGTTATGAAGTGGATATCTCATAATCATCAATGTCCTCAAAAACTTTGAAATATACAAGCATCCCTTTCCAAAGTGAAACAGCTTGTTATGTTTTACCTGTGAAGGTACAGGAGAAAACTGATCTGCACCACTGCTTTATGTTGACAATCCCATTTAAACTAAGGCACTTGGCCTAACAAGCGAATCACATTTGAATTCATGTAACAGTAAAAAAGAGAGTGCTCCTGAACAAAGAAGTGCATGAGCAGAACAAGGGAGGGAAGATAGCCTACCAACTCGTCTTTAAAATATCAAAAAAATGAGAAGCTCATTACAAAAAATAAAAAATAAAAATAAAGCATGTGCCTAAAATATTGTTATCATAATGTTTGGAGAATCCCATTGGAGTCACCCTATGTTACCAGGGAATCCAGGGCCCTCTCTCGGGTTCTTATTCTTAATAAAATAATTTTAGAATGACTGAGAAGAAGGCTTAAGGGGAATTTTATTAGAGTTCAAAAGAAAAACTCAGGAAAAGTAAACTATGAGCCCTCACAACTGCCCAGAGGAGGGACATAGAGAGGAGGAAGAGTGAAAGTCATGCTCTGTTTAAACAGCCACATGAATAGGAGGAAGTCTTTGGTGAAAGACATAGGACCTTATTAAAGGGGTAATTCTTCCTGTCTGTTCCCCATGGTTAAGATGGAAAATGCCTTCATGAGGGGCAGTCCCTTACTCAGGTGCTTGATCTGCTCTAGTGGAATGTGAGATATCCACCCAGGCCAGTGGTTCTATTTTCATCACCAAAAGGACATAATTTTCCCATAATGGGCTTTTATTGCTACCAGAACATATTCAGACAGAAGTGTGGTATTTAAGATATCCATTATAGAATTACCTATCATGCTTCTACTAAATACTTAGGGTATATGCTACAGCAACGAAGAGCTCATTGGATCATGTCTTCATGTTGCTTACACTGCAGAGGGTTACCAAGAATAAAGCAGAAAGAAAAATAGCCTAAAGGCAAAGTGATTCATTATGTTATACTAATATATTTTTTCAAAATTTATGCTGTTTAAATTTTTCAGTAATTTCAACATACAAAAGGTACTACTTCTTTCATAGAAATTTCCACATTGACTATGACATCATTTGAAAATGATTTCAGATTTTCTCCATGTTCTTCGTATTTGCTGGAACTAATGACATCTCTGTTGATTTCATGGGTAGCATAATTCTAAAAAAGTAAAAATATGACAGGGAAAAATCTGTTCCTTTCTTGTTAAATTATTGCTCATAACTTGGCTTCTTTGAGCAAAAAGTGTTCATATTTTATTTAATTTGATTAAAAAAAAAAAAAAAAAGCAGAACACAACCAAAAAGGAAAAGAGACAGAGATTTCAAGCTGTCGGGCTTTGAATTTTTGGCAAAGAATACTTTATATGAAAAAAAAATTCTTTTGTATGAGGACTGAAAACATTGTCTCTGTAGCTCTATTCAGGCTCCCCTCTCACGTCCTCAGAGGACGTAAAACAATGAAGGACCTAGCTGAAGAAAATCATTTGAAATGTCGACATGTAAGTAGAGAGGAATCAGGTGACCCCTCAGCATATCTAAATCCCTGACTGTCCTTAGACCTAGATCACTCATATCTGTGAAATAAACAGAATTTTCAGCACTGATATGCAAGCGATACAGTAACCAGCACCATCAATATTCATTTTCCATGTGCTTTGCAATTTAGAGTTTTGAAAAGCTTCCAATAACTTAATACAAAGCACCATCAATGAATTACACTAAATACAGCCAATTTTATACATACTAAATCATTTCTACAGACTTTGACATATTCCTGATGCTTGCCCCGCCCCACACCTTTGGTTGAATTCCACTGACTTTTTTTTTTTTTTTAATTAAGAAAATTAAATGGGTAAAATGATAGTGGGTAGAATGATATGTTTAAAAAATAGGTGTTTCCATTTCTGTTGTTTTAGATCACATAATGTAAGGCAGAGTTGACATTTGAGACTAAGAGCAAATGGAAAAAACTTGGCCTTATGTTGTGAGCTGCGTTTCTTTCTTAGTAGAACAATTAAATCACCTCTCCAGTAGGGACCAGTCTCCTTGTGTATCAGATGCTCTACTCTTCTGAGAGCAACAAAATTGGAAATGAGAAACAAATTATGATAATGGAACTTAAAAGGTGGGAAGCAGCTAGAATTTATCAGCCCTCTTTTTCCCTATTTTCTCTCTCCTAATTCTTAAGGTAATTACAAGACTCTGAGATGCAAACATCTTTATTATCTATGCAAAACGCCATCTGCTGGGAGCATGTTTTGCAAACCTGCAGGGCCTGAATAGGAGACAAACTGATTTCTTTCCTAAGTAATGCTTTACTGCCCTGTTCCCTGGCATATTGCCAGACTTGCCTTAGGTGTTCTCAGAGGTCTATTCCTCAGACAACCGGAAAGAACTCAAAAGAGGTTTCATTTCATCCGGCCTCTACTGTCGTAGTCTATTTTATACACTAATGCTCTAGTAACATATATTATTTCTGCATCTGTAGTTGTTCCTTTTATCTCATTTAAAACATTTCTTCCAATGACTGAAACAAATGCAGTAATGAATGAGTAACCAAAGGCCATTTATCTGAGATGCACTGATGGGAAGGCTCTCCTGTGAGAAGCTGGACTCATCTGGCTTGGGTTAGAGAAAGCTCTTCTAACTGTGTATCTGTCTCCATGCTGGAGACCTTTTTTCTATTAATTCCAACTATGCTTCATAATGAGAAAGAAAAGGATTTATTAGGTGCTTACTGCTAGGGAAGCAAGTTTCCTAACTGTTAAGGAGTCAGAGAGAAACACACAGGCCCTCCCATGCAAATGTGTGTGCTATGCTCCTCACTCAATCCCAAACAGCCTGCTTTTCATAAACTCACTGCTAAATCAGCAGATAGTATGTACATATCCCTGAGATGCAGAATCAGAAGGATGCCAGGTGTCCTTTTATTCTCAACCCAATTTAAAAATGAAAAACAGTTCAGTGAATTTTTCTGGGTTACCAAACATCTATTTAATCACACCTTCTCCAGGAGTTCCTCCTTTTCTTTCTTTTACTGGCCATGCTTTTCCTCTTAGACTCTGATCTGTGCGCTGTTAGCTAGGCCTTTTCCCCTTCTTTTCTTTATTCCTTTTATTTAACTTTGTATTCTTTCTTCTTTGGGGAAATAAAAACTATTTCTAAGTCACACTGATTTTCAAAATCTAGAAGTCAGAGAAGAGACAATGGCTTTTTCTGGATCACTGCATATTCTGAGCAAGCTATCTGGCTTGAGAGACAACAGAACCTTGCAAGTGTCCCTGTACTTCATGGGGTACAGCTTTATAAGAGTTTCCTGCAGTATGTAACAAGTGGCCCCCTTTAAAATCATCTAGAGAGAAATCTAGAGAAACCTCAACCAGACAGATCTACAGTAACCTACAAAGTTCTGTGGCAGCATAGAATAATTAGCAGATATTTGTAAAATGGCTACAATCTCCAGATCCCTCAGGCTAGACAACACACACTTCGACTGTGACCACAAAGGCCAATACTGGGGAGACAGACATGTCTATATGTTTCGGTGTTTGTATTAAAAATTACTGCCTTATCTTAAAAGCCAAAAATGAAACTGAAACAGGGAGAAAGAGCGCCCCCTAGAGGGCTCTTAATCTCATTCACAAAAGAATTTAAGAACGGACCCAAATGTAAGCTTTTAGGACCATTTTATTAGAATTTTAAGGAAAATCCTCAGGGCAGCTGCCTTGAGAAGAAGAATGGTAGAGAGAAGGAAAGAAAACCACGAAGCCATGCTAATTTAGAGCCTGCATGGAGGTCAGACACATGGCTGATTTACCGCCACATGGCTGGGAGAAGGAAGCTTTAGAGAAAAAGTAAAGAAATACAAGACACTAAAGAGCATTAAAGAAAGCGTGTTAGAAAAGGGATATGAAGAAGAAAAGGGGAGATTATTTTTTTCTGAAGAATTCAGAAAAAAAGGAAGATTTACAGAGACTTACATGATTGTGGCCAGGTTCAGAATCTCTGCACTAGGAGGCAGGATTCCAGGCAGGAAAACTTCACTACCTCATTAACACACTAGTTACTCCACCCGTCTATGTAGCAAAGCTTAAGGTGAACCTGTCTTCCTAGGGGTCGTTCTATGACCAGGCCATTGACCAGTGAAACTGGAAAGGTGGGTCTTCCAAAAGACAAGACTAGAGATTTTATAGTCTTAACCAATTAAACTTATGGGGCTATTTGCTACTCTAACAAAGCCAAAAAGAAAACTTTAACGAAACTTCAAGGAAGCATATACACATGTATCTTTGCCAAGAAGGTCAAAGACCAGGGCGTTCTCAAGGTTGTAAATTGCATTAGTTTGCAGGCCTGCTCAATGATCAGTGCCTGAATAATTTAGAGAAATTGTCTGACAGTTCTGGAGTCTCCAAGATCAAAAGGTTTATACACTTGGTTCTTTCTGAAGAGTGAGAGGTCAGATAGCACCTCAAGGGTCCTTGGTTTCTGTTATGTCACCTCATATGCATTTGTCCTTCACACAGTGTTGTTTCTGTGTGTGTTCTTATGCCCAGATTCAGTTTTTCAAGAGGACTTATCATGTTTGCTTAGTGTGGTCACTGAATGAGAAATGTCCCCTATAGTCTCAAATATTTTAACACTTTGCCCCCAGTTGGGACACTGTTATGGGAGGCCTAGGAGATACATACAGCTTTGCTGAAGGAAGTATGTCACTGGGGGCGGGCTTTGACAATTTATAACCTTGTCCCACTTTCAATTCACTTTCTCTGCTTCCTGTCTGCTGTTGGAGATGTGAGCTTTTTAGCTCTGAGCTCCTGGCACTATGCCTGCAGCTTGCTGCCATGCCTTCCCACCATGATGGACTCTCATCTCTTTGGAACTAGAAGCCCAAATCAACTCTTTCTTCTATAAATTGCCTTGGTCTTGGTGGTTTATCACAGCCACAGAAAAGAAATGTATTTACGGTCATAATGTATTCCAATATGACCTCATCCAACTCACTATGTATACAGCAACTGTTATCTCAAATGGGTCACACTCTGAAGGACTAAGGATGATTACTTTAACAGGAATTTTGAGGGGCACAAGTGAAACCATAGCCCATGCAGGCCTCTATACAATCACAACAATGTTCAGGCTCTTAAGCTTAAACATCCCTTAGAAACAAGCACTGTCATTTGTAACTGAAAAAATTGGTTATTCTTTCCATTAGTTTTTACATGAAATGCATTAATATCAAGGATAAAACTTGAAAATTGAAATGTACTATAAAGATATGAAATGCTTTGCTATCCATGAATGTATATAAAGATATGAAATGCTTTGCTATCCCAAATGTATGCATTATTAAATGAATTAAATAGTAGTAAGGTTGGTGAAGCACAAGCAAGTGTTTGTTGTCTCTTCCTGTACTAAACTCATTGCTAGCTTTTGCTGATCACTGTATCTACATAGTATAGGCTGTGATCTGAGCCTTTCTCAAAGTCCAAACTTAGGAGTTCTGTTAATGTTGACTCTGTGAGAGTGTTCACATTTCTCACAGTACATACCATTTTACAGTGACAGTCTGAAAATATTAACATAAGCATCACCTTAAGCTATGACTGTACTATTTAAATATCTATAATTGATAAAAAGGTTTCTATATGTAGTTGCTGAAATATAACATGGTTAATATACTTAAGCACAAAAATATAATATATATAGGATATATATTCCCTTTATAGTTTTCTCTATTTCTTAAATCACACCATTTTTTTCAAAATAAAAATGTAATTGATAACAAGCTAAATAAATATATCTTTATAAAATTTGTGCAAAGTGGGTAACTAACACGAACTATTTACTAGACTCTGTTGGCAGTTTTCATGTTCTTTCTACCTAATAGGTGCTTCATTGATAAAGGTCCATGGCAGTCATTAGACTAATGCTATTGTTACTCAGATGACAGTCTCTATGAACCTGAAGGCTGGGTGATGCTAGTGAACATACTCACTTTTCAATCTTTCATGTACCGCCCTTAGCTGATTAAAAGAAACCCTGAAAAGAGTATTCTAGTATGAATGCTTTCTAGAGTTTAATGTCAGACACAAACCCATCACTTGAACAATAATTTCCATAGGTGCATAAATCCCTTTCTTCATTGTAAATGAGTTGTATCCCAACACTTAGAGGAAAGCAAGTTCTCTAGAGCTTGAAGTAATTTTTCTTTTTTTAGACTTTCAAGTAGCTAGACTTTAAAGTACCAAAACACATTAATTGTAATGAGCCTAAAGGTATAGCAAATAAGAATGTCTGTTATACTTGGAATATTCTAGGCTCTAGGTTGTTTTATCAATATGAACAATTTCTATAATTTTCTGAATGACTGGGAAGGGCTTTCAGTATTATAAATCATAACTATCTGATAATAAGTCCAGAAAATCATACCAGTTCTCATCTAGTCAAGAGGTTTGATCTCTCATCATTGAATGAAACAAATACTGATTTTGGTCTCAAGCAGAAATGAGGTCCACCATCTTCATTAATTTTATGTTGCAGCAGTGTTTTGAATTTATCAGATATACTGTTAGCCACAGAAAACACACATAAATAGACAACTAAACAAGAACACTGAACCCTTTTTTCTCTGAAGATCTCCTTGTCAGGAGTAAGATACAGGATTACGAACAATTGTGTACTAAATGGACAAGGTAGGCAGGTGGCCCTCAAGGCAGCATGGAGGGCCACATCACCTGTGCTTCAGGCGGAAAAATGCATTTCGCCAATAGGAATATGAAAATTTATTTTTGAGCCCCAAAGTAGATAGTCTCACCAGCAGAGTGATTGCGTAGGAAATTTTAAGGTTTCCTAGAGAATAAAATATATCTTTTAAAATTAACATGTGTAATTGAACTCAATGGCTATACTTCTGTCCTGGTTCTCTGAGGTGTGTCTGACCACTGGGTTACAAGTCAGATGAATCCCTTGTGGCACATTTTCAATGCAGTGCTGGCCTGACCTTTCTTTATGTTAATGGTTCTGTCTGCAGAAGCTAGCCCTTCTCGGCTCCTCATACCATTCATTACAGAGTGCTTCTTGACATGCCATTTTACATCTTTTCAAATTCACACACTAGACCAGAGATGACGGTAGTAGCAAATATGTCTGGACAAATGATTTTCACAAGAAAGAAGTGTGTGTGTGTGTGTGTGTGTGTGTGTGTGTGTGTGTGTGTGTGTGTGTGTGGTGGGGACTGGTTTTGACATATTAGAATATTAGCTTCATTTATATTCATTTCCTGTGAATAATTCATCATGTACATGTCAATTTTGAACACAATAACATGCAAACCTATATAAATGCCATTATATTCTAATTGCTATTTTGATAGGTTGCTGAGTAAATTTATACTTCAATGGAGTTTTATATCAAGGCCTACTTTCTTTTTATATGTGTTTTTCACACGTATGCATACATGTGAGTAACTACTATACTGTAATAGACTTTTATATCAATCTCTGTATTCTTTTTATATACTTTTTTTCACATGGATGCATTAAAGTTTCCTAGAGAACAAAAGTGTATATTTTAAAATTAAAATGTGCAACTGAACTAAATGGCAGTATTTCTATCCTGGTTTTCTGAGGAGTGTCTGGCAACTGGGTTACAAGTCAGGTGGATCCTTTGTGAGACCCATCATGTGAAAAAAAGGTATATAAAACGATGTATATGTGTGCATATGGGCATGCACATGTTCAGATCTGCATATAGAAGCCAGAGGTAAGCACTGAGTTTAGTTTCTCAGTACCTGCCCTACTTGTTTTTTGAAATAAAGTTACCTACTGGACTGATAATCACCAAGTAGGCTAGACCGACTGACTAGGAAGCCCCCAAAACCACTGTCATCCACCCTGCCCAGTGCTGGGTTTGCAAGCATACACCCCACATCAAGTGCTTTTACAGGGTTCTAGGAGTAAGACTCTGGTTCCCATGCTTGCCCAGCAAACCATTAACCAACTGGGCTATCTCTCCAGCCTTTTTACTTATATTTACTTATATTTTACTTATATTCCTCTGTTTGTATTTGTCCCAATTATTTGGAAATTCAAAGAAAAATGCTAAAACGTTCTACTGATTTTTGTGACTGGTATTCAGGCCCTTGTAGGAAAACAAACCAAGAAAGCATGATAATGCATCAACTGCTAACCAACATACATCATGCACATGAATTATCTCATGCAGGCTAGAATGGCACTGGACACATTTTCATCCATGAAGTGATGTCAAGCTTTCACAGACAGGGTAACAATGTAGGACAAGGGCCTTATGCCTCATTTGGGTTTTCTGGTGTTTTGGTTCTCCTCAAAGTCACTATGATTTTGTCTTTGTGATTAGGAAGTGAAGGCATTTGGGAACGAAAGCAGGTGCTGGGTATTACGTGCTTCATCCAGGTCCTGTGTCCACTCTGGTCCATGAGACCTTGGTGGCTTCTTGCCTGTGTCTCCCATACTCGGCTTCCTGCTCACTTGTCCCCTTCCTTATACTGTTAACCATTTTCCACCTATGGAGGCAGTTGAAAACCTGTCTAGATTCTTCCTTTTCTCAATGGGACCTAGATGAGGAAGCAGGACTAGGGTGGTTGGTCATGTTATACATAATATTTTAGAGAAGGGCAAGGCTGGGACCATTGCAGTCTTGCACTGAAGCCAGGGTGGTTAACAGCATGCAAGTACTAAGTACATACCTAGAAGAGATGGTAGTCTCTGTGGGATAAGACACCCACCATGGATTGAACCGGCAGGACATTGGGAGAGCAACATTGACTTTCCTATTCTGACTGGATCTTCATATTTTAACTTCCTTCAAGAATATAAAATTACACAGCAGATATTGAATAGAAATTATGAAATTCTGAATTAAAGGAAAGAAATTGATTAGGACATAAAATATAAGAAAAGTTTTTTGCAATAGAGGAATTTATCCTCAATGTGAAATGTATAATTAATAGTGTGAAGGGTGTACCTTTCAGAACACATTTTTCTTGCACCTTGACGTCTATATTCAACCCCATTTGCGAACGAGAAAGGTAAGGACTGGAATCTAGTCTCAAGACAACTCTCTAGTCAAGATCACCACATACCACATTAATCTGTACTCAGTGTTCTCATGATCCATCCCATAGTGCACAGCTCACATGCCAAACACCCTGCTCTCACTTCAGAAATGTAGCTTGCTTATAATTAATTTAATATCTCTGCAATGCTTATTAGATTTCTAATTAGTAACATCTTTATGATATTAAGACTGCATATATTAAACAAAATATATGAAAATCAGCACTTCAAATGTATGACATGGTTTCTTTCAGTTTATTAATGTACATAAAATCCTAGCTATGGTAGCTGTGGATTTTTTTTTAGTACTTGGTGCTACAGAATCATGTTATAGATTAGACATAATTTTTTTGTACAAAATGATTGATTTTTTGCAATAGAAATGGGTAAATGTCTCCAGATTTTATTACACCACAAACAGCAAGATTTGTAAGGATTTTTGTTTATTTAATAAATGTGGAAGTGAACACTATTGTATACCATGTTGAGATGGCTTAGTGATCAAAAGCACTGGTGCTCCTGCAGAGGACACAAATTTGATTCTCAGGACCCACATGCACATGGCAGCTAACAACTGCCCCTAACTCCAGTTCCAGGGGATCCAACATTCTCTCCTGTTCTCTGCTGGCATTGTGTGGCACAATTGCACTGACATAAATGCAGGCATAACACTCATACATGTAAAACAAAAAGAAATAAAATAGAAAATAAAAGTCAAATAAGCAAAAATGTAGGAGGAAAAGAAGATATTAAAATAAATCAAAAAGTGATGAAATAAGTTTAAAGACGTGGATCATGAAAGAGGGTTTTAATGTTTCTAAGGGCTGTTCCTCCTCAAACTATTGCACCTTCTCACGCTCTGCTTTCTTTTGTTGTTTTTACTTTATGTGTGTGAGTATATTGACTGCTTACATGTAAGCGCACCGGTGTGCTGCAGTGTCTACAGATGTCAGTGGTGGACATTGGATTCCTATAGAACTGAAACTATGAACAATTCTTAGCTCCATGTGGGTGCTGGGAATCGAAACCAGTTCTGCAAAAGCAGCCAGTGCTCTCAACTGCTGAACTGTCTCTCCAGCCCCCAGTGTCCTCTTTCTTCTGACTTGAAAGGCTTCATCTTCTGCTCTGCTCTTCCTGCCTGCCATTCAGCACAAGACCCACAACACGTGCTCACCTCTTCTCAATTTCCAATGCTATGGTGGATGAGGGCAAGTGGATGAAACAGATGCCCTTACTTTGCTTCTTTTTCCAAAATTGCTTTATTATTATTTCAGAATGCAAAACTCCTACTTTTGTTTACACTGCAGAACAATAACCATTAACATTCAGTGAGGTCATTTGATTTTGGTTTTTTGAACTGATGTTTGCATTTGACTCACTGAGCCCTTTAGGTAATTTATTGATGATTGATGAGGGTTGAGTTAATAATAAGTGAAGGATATTAGTACAATTTTGGTATGGATGGTGTGTGATTGGCTTAGGAAAATACACTCTAAATCGATAGGTGTCTCCAAGTGTTCCTTGGTACGACTTTATTTCCTTAGAATGTCTTGGCAGATAACTTTATTGGAAATGCAATAAAAGACCAAGAACAGAGATAGAAAATAGATCTAAACATGTTCAGAAAACTGAGATAAAGTTGACCAAAATAGCATTCTCTCTGTGTATACACAGAAGTAAATACCACTAATTTTCTGTTTCAGAGATTTAAGATACAGAGTTTTCATAATGATGGATACAATAAAGAAATACAGCAAATAGGTTTATAGAACAGCATTCTTACATGGAATACGGACTTTTCATAGCAGAGAAAATTTCCCAGATAACAGGGAAAAGTTTTAATTAAAAGCAATTTTATGAAAATATAGTATTGTTTACTTAATTCTCCAAACATTCAGTTCTTGTCTTAAATGAAAACCAGAAAACTTTGCAAGTGATGGCTTCGTGCATTGTGATAATGGGCAGTTTACACTTCCCTAACCTGCATGCTTGCCTGGCATTCTTTTTTAACCACATTTTTTTTTGTCTCTGTTATAAGTAACAAGTTTGAGCTGGTGAAAAACAATATTGTTAAGTTCTCTAATAATGTTTGTCATAAAATTTTTCTTGAGGTTTAATCATTACATTAAGACAGTATAGATCAAGGTAACATAAAGCATTATGGCCCAACTGTTTAATACTTGCTTTTGAAACTGCAAGTATTGGGCTGGAGAGATGGCTGAGCAGTTAAGAGCACTGCCTTCTCTTCCAGAGGACCTGCGTTTGATTTCCAGCATCCACTGCTAACAGCCATTTGTAGCTCTAGCTCCAAGGGATCCAACATCCCCTTCTGGGTCCCACAGGCATTGAAAGACATGGGTGCACTTACACATGTGCAGGGATACACTCATAGACATAAAAAAAATTAAAAAAATTGAAATTACAAGTATTGTACTAACGTAGCAGATGGTCAGTGAGATAGAAATAACTGTGTGTCGGTCACGAGTACAGGGCATGTAAATATGTTACTATATTATCTTTTGTAAGGATGAAAGAACGCAATTGTTTGAAAACATTATACATGCATGTAATGTTTATTTAAAAAGTACACACATACATAAATATTAAAATTGCCCACTGATTGCTTATGACCCTCACCTTCCTCCCTTCTGAGTGCTTCTCATTGCCTGGGTTGAATTCCCAAGAATTTAGATCCAAATGCCATTTTGAAAATTTCCTTATTCAGCAAAGGAAAATTTGAAGTATCAGATAACATTCTAGTATGTGCATGGATTACAAATGATGGTATATAGGATATATTTTATAATATAAAATGGTATACATGCCTTCACTGTGCATCAACATTTTAATATGAATCTTAAAACATTTCATATACTTTAGGAACATGCTAGAAGAATGCTTTTCATATAAATTTACAAGTAATTATTTCAGAGCAGTCTCCCATGAACCTTTCTCATGGAATATTATGCCAAGTTGTGCTCTATTAAGCATTTCCTTTTGAAATGGTTCCATACACTTCCCTTTCCTGGTAGGGCACAGAGTGTAAGAATTAGAGCTCATGTCACCACTGCCCCAACACAGCTAAGCTCCATCTTTTATTATGTTGACCCTGATGAGTGCCTTAAAGGACTTTGCTCTGTTTTGACGTCTGTGAACTTGGCATCATCTCAGCAGTGTCTTGTTGAGTGTGTGGGTGGTCTTCAATAATTAACATGAACTCAGTGCTGCACCCTATATGTAGCTAATATAAATACTAGTCATTTATCATCTTTTCTTGTTACTTAGAATATCATATCACAGTTGGTAGAGATACATTATAATTAATTATTCACTACATGTCTAAATGCAACATTTATTTTAAAATATTCAAATTAATGTTTATTAATGCTAAAGTAATCTTTTTTTCCTAAGATCTTGCTTAATAAGAACACATAGATAGGAATAAAGTTCTGTAAAATCAACTTCCTGTCAGTGTGCATAAATCATTTTGTTTGAAATTTGGTTTGGATTTTATTTTCAAATTACAGCAAGCAAATGGGATTTTAAGAGTGAATAAATGATACAATTCCAGGGCTTTCATGTGCATTGTTGGCAATGTTGCATTACTTTTGTTGATGGTGTTTTATCCCCCAGATTGCAATTTCTTTGTTTCTCTCACCTGTAGCAATGTGTGCTTTCCTTCAAAGTACAGGATAGCAGGCATTTTCAGGATCTAATGTAAGGTGGCTGGACACAAAGGGGAAAAGAATAAGAAGTAACAGATGTAAAAGATAGAGAAAATGCTGCAACGCATAGGTATCAGTGTGTCATGACCCCGGGCGTGGAGGCAGAGACCACAGGTCCGGTATTCCAGCCAGCAGCCACAGCAGCACCCAACCTTTGCAGTCCTAAGTCTGAGCATGTGTGAGGTTATGAAAGTAGTTCTCTTTGAAAAAAGGAAAGTAAAAGCATATCTATCTAAATAAAAGTCACAGTGTAGATCAAATTAATATAAAATGCAGGCCATTTATGTTACTTAAAAAATTCAGAAGATAGTTTCTATTAATATAGTCAAGTGAGTTCTTAATTTTACAAGGATTCTGCGGTCTCTTTGTCTATTAACAGTTAATTTTGTTTGCACAGAAATGACCCAAACAGACACCATTATAAAGATCCTTATGGCACTGAATGGAAATTACTTGTCTAAACAACACAGAAGAAACCCAAGAAATGAGTTGGAAGTGGTAGACTGAGGCAGGAGGACTGTTGTGAGTTCAAGTCTAGCCTGGGTCCACACACTTTAAAAAAAAAAAAACTGTGGAAAACCTTAGTCAATATCACTTAGTTCACAAATGTTCTATAGTTGCTGCATGAAATCAAACTCTCTTATATAGAGTAACACTATACTAAATGGTAGAGCCAAAATCAATTTCAGTATTAGTATTTTGGAGACCAGCTATGAGAAGTAGTCTTTCTGAACTGAAAATCAACATAATTCTGTTTTTAAAGTTAATAAATTAATTTATATTGAGTGTTTCTGTGTATTCATTTCTATCTTTATAAATTGTTATATAAGATAGTTTTCTTCTCTGATCTGGAATTCCTAGTGAAAAAAAGTGTTACAGCTCCACATTTCTGCTAGCACCTGTTGTCATTGTGGAATTCTGTGACCATGTCAGATGTCATCTGCACTAGAAATGTTTATAAAAAATGGGAAAAGCCCTGTAGACTACTGAAAATGTAAAGTTAGTGATTCAGCTTTCTGCTATAGGCCAAACCTATACTAAGGTAGTTGGCCACAACCCACAGGTACCTTGCTACCAACCAAATATATGCTTTGGGTGATGGCCTTGAACCTGGCTACTGAGTGTCATTGGATTCTGGCCCATGAGACCTAGATGTCAGTCAATTGTACTTAATTGGTTAAGTTTTTACTTCTCTTCACATGTTCATTTATTCATATATTCAACAGTTTAGTCACCAAAATAATTCAGTGCTTACAGAATATCCTCCCTTATGCCAAAGTTAGTGATTTAGTGATCATAAACACTGACCATTTCTCCAACAGTTCAGAACCCAGTGTAGGAGATGTGCAAGAAAAGAATTACAGAGCATTAGTATTTTCTTCCAATCCACTGTGAGATTGCAGTGAAATACATATTCCAATTTTAAAGGAAGATAAAATGCTTTATGTAAGGAAGGGAGAGTGGAGCATACCATTTTTATTTCTTTATTTTTGTTTTATGTGTATGAGTGTTACTTTTAAGTGCACCTGTTTCATACAGTGCCCAAGGAGGAGAGAAGAGGGCGTCGGATCCCCTGGAACTGGAGTTACAGACTGTTGTTAGCCGCCTTGTGGACGCTGGGATTCAAACCTGGACCTCTGCAAGAATAACCAGTGCTCTTAACTGCTGAGCCATCTCTCTTGCCCTGTATGTGGTATTTTTAAGAGTTATTGCTCCAAGAACTACTAGGATCTTAGCAAGGGAACTCTGATGATCAACAGGGTCAGTACCATCAGGATCTTTATGATGCCTATTTGGAGCTTTATCTATGCAAATTAACTGTGAAATAAGCATTTTTTTATTTCTTCTTGGATTTCTAGTAGTATGGTCTGGTAAAACTCAGATTAGCTTCCATCCAGACTGTACATTAAAGATGTTACTATTTTGTCCTATTCAAAAGCACATATTTTTCCAGTTTTGTTACCCCTGTACAACTAATTAGTAGTAACAGAAGATTAAAACTAGGAAAATGAAATGTGACTTCTAAGCCAGTTTAGCAGTAGCTTTCTATACAATAAAGACATTAGTTTTTCTCCAAAAGATTTGACTTATTTGTGATTTTTACATATGAAAAAAATAAGATTTGTATTTTTAAATGATTTAAAAAAGAAAGTCATCTGATCAAAAAGAAATCAAGAACAATTTTAGTAAAATCTCTCCCCAAACCTAACTATGTAATTACAAGGACCCCTCTTCTGTTTTTACCACAAGGGAGTTATCTTTAGCCCAATAGGCCTCTCTTCCTTCTAGAAGTTAGACTATATTGCCTTACTGACACAGAAGTCAAGAAACTGAAAACAATTAATGCCAGTGATTTCAGAATAAATACAAATCAACTCCCAAATCTTCCAGTAGAAGAGTCTGCAGACAGACACAGGCCAAGAGAACATTCCTGCAAGATAGGCAGGCCTGGCAGTACAGATCCCTGTTAGCCCTTACATGGTTATGCTGGGAAAGCAGGAATAGAATTGAGAATGGGCTCTTTCAAAAGCTCCCTTCCTCAGTGTCCTTGACTGTGAATCTTCACATACTACTGAAGGTTTTATCTACTGGAGACTCTTTAAGACAGCGTACATAGAGCTCTTCACACTACTGTCCATTTATTTTTTCCCCCTGAGGTACTTGATGGAACCTATAGGAATTCTCTTCACTCCTAATACATTGGTGTTTGGTAATGTCTTTGAATAAAATGTTGTGCTACTCACAGGGTTTTAATTTATGTTCCAGTCACTCATGTGGTGCCTCAGTTTGTTAAAAGCATAGAGATATGGTTAAATAAAAGGCAGAAATGACTTATCCTAACTTCTCCTTTTCTCCCTGTGTATAAGTATCTCTGTCGAATCTAGTAATATAATTATATTGTTTAACTTCAAGGCTTGTCCTATAACATATTAGTTTTACTTTGTGGAAACCTTGTTTTTAAAGTGAATAAAAAACTACTATAAGCAACACTAACAACTCAGAAGACAAATGTGATAAATCAACAAGAATTCCTATTCATGCATAATGGATTTGGCAAACAAGATTCCAAGCATTTTTGTATGAATATGTCAGCGTGAACTCTTGTCATTTTGTGAATGGATTCAGACTTCATGTCTGGTGTGCTGTGTAGAATTAACCTCAAACCAAGGCATATCTGTTATAAATGGAGGAGTAAAAGGCTTTGAAGACCTTTACCATGCCATATATATCTAATGGGCTCAATCAATTCACCACCTAATTAAAGTTACAACTTTAAAATTGAAAACTTAATCTGTTCACAAGACACAGCATCCACATCAATATAATTTGTTCTTTAACTCCAATTTTTTTTTTTTAAGTAATGGCTATTTCCTTCAAGCATCAAGGGTCCTGCAGATTTTAAAAAATGTAGAATCAGTAAGGTAGGAAGGTATTCAAAAAGACTTCTTTGCATGGCTTTTCATTTGTTTGTGCACCTTACTGCTTGTTTTCCCAGTAACTTCCTGGTTTTCTTAATCCATCTTTCCTGAGACCCCCATGCAGAAAGAGGACCCAGCATCAGTCAGTTGGCATTCACAAAATCCCATTTTCTCACTTTTTCTTTTTTCCTAATGAACAACAAAAATAACCCTCAAACAGTCCTTCTTACTGTCTAATCAACTTAATAGCTGTTTCGTACCATGTTAATTTACAGCACATCAACCAAAAAATAAAATTATTCAATTAAAACCTACTAATCTTTTAAAAATATTTTATTTTTTTCATTTCCTTTTCTTTAAATATTATTATTATTTTTATTTTTGATGTGTATGAGTGTATTGCCTGCCATAAAATCCACCAATCGTAATGCTTGCTGGCCTGGTGCAATCAGGCCTCTCTACTCCTGGGCATCCAACTGATAACCAGCTCTTCAAACCACAGTGTTTGCAGCTGCTTTGTGATATGCTCTTCCAAGGACTCATAGAGCATCTGAAAACTCTGAAAGCTGCCCTACTCTCTCAGCCACAGCATTGCTTCTGTCAGGATTCCCTCTGTACCCCTTCCAGTGGACTTGCGTTTCCTACCTGGTGTGCACACGCAGTGGGGTGTAATCTAAACTTTTACATTATGACTACTCTTACATTATGATTTGCCTTGCTCTACCAAGGAACCTCAGTACTTTAAAACTGAGGAAGCCCCATTTCTTCTTTTGGTGAGAACAAGCAATCAGGCTCACCTCATGAAAAAGAGTGCTGAGATCCATTTTCAATGACTGCCCTACCAAGGGCAGGGTGACAGAAACAGACAAGCTTTTAGGATCCACACGTATGGCTTTGGGGGTCCAAACCACTCATTTACCTGCCTTGAGAATTGGAGAACAAGGTTGATTTGGTTTCAATTTTTTTTTCAAGTATCAGAAGCTAATCTTGTGCTAGCAAACATGCACACATGCGTGCACATATGTTGCTGTTTGGGGGTTTTTCGTTACTGTTTTTTGTTTTGTTTTGTTTTTTTGAGACATATTCTCCCTATAGCCTCAGCTGGCCTGGAACTTGCTATGTAGACCAAGTTTTGCTATGTAGACAAGAAATCCACTTGCTTCTGCCTTCTCAGTACTGGGATTAAAGGCGTGTACCACTAGGCCCAGTGTGCTTGTGTTTTATGTATGTGTGAGATATATATATATATTCTAGAGAGTCAAATTGTGCCCCTAAATCCCCTCAATGTGTGTTATTCCACTAGAGTTTGTTTAACCTACCCAGTGTCACACACTCAGATGGGACTGATTCTCCTGGTCCAAGCAGACAATGGCTGTCAAGAGTCCCTCAGGTAGGATTGGGCTTTTTTACCCTCTTCCCCACGTCTGTGCTGGAATGTCTTCTGGCTTGTGCTTACATGGAACTTGTGCAGGCTGTTACCATTACTATGAATCCATATGAATATCTGATCAGCTGTCTGGTCAGTTTCCTTGTAGTCATCTACCACCTTTGACTCTTACAATCTTTCTGTCCCCTCTTTTGCAATTACCACAGATTCCCTTGGAGGCAGAAGACTGATAATCACTCTGAAATTTCTTAGTCTCTGTATGTTGGCAAGTTGTGGGTCTCTGTGTTAATCACAATCTGCTGCATTCAGAAGCTTCTCTGATGAGAGTTGAGAGATGCACTAATTTATGGGTATAATGAAAAGTCATTAGGAGTCACTTTAATTCTCTATCTATTTAGAAGAATAATAGTTAAGCTCTCCCTTATGGCTTGTGCTCTTTGTACACATAGGTTTCTAGGCCTGTCAATGTCGGGTATTGGCTCCATCTTATGAAGGAGACCTTACATCCAACTAAAAACCAGTTGGTTGCTCCCATAATATTTGTGCCACTATTACACAAGAGGGCGTATCTTGTCAGGCCAGTTGTTGTTTACTTTTTGTAGTTTTTGAACATCACAATAGGTATCATAAAGTTGTTTGATGGTAAATTGAGATAATGTATAGATGATAATATTATAATAATATTATGGGACATGAATTCATATCCCCTCTGTTTTCTTTCCTTCAAAGTCCTCAGTAACATTTCTGCAGCATAGTTTCCCCATCATGAATATCATTCACAATATATATATATGCATAAATACTTATATTCAAGATATGTTAATGTCAATATTTTAATTTTAATAGAATACAAATAATAAAATGTAAATGTTAAAATACATGCTTCTAAAATTTTATTTTTATATTTTAATATAATTAATTCTCTAATAAATCATGAATATGTTTTATTTCTACACCATTTTAAATATCAAATTTACTTATTGAACAAATTTGAAAAACTGAAAATTTCATGCACAGGTTCTTTTAAAACCTTATCTTCACTTATCCTTCATGAACTGTCTATATTTAAATGCTTTGCTATGGAAATCCAGTAGAATTTGGTGAAAGAAGAGGTAGTTTGTTAGTTCAAGAGGACATTTGGAAAAGATGGCTGGAAATACACTTTAAGGTTAGAATTTGGATCAGACTATACTCGCATTAGAATTTACATAAGACTTTACCTCTCTGTCCAAAACTCCTTATTCAGTTCTTGTTTGTGTTCTCAGTGGTCCAAGTTTCAAACTACTACAAATACTGAGGGATAAATAACCAAAATAACGATGCATTTGGAGTGAGGTGTCTGACCACAGTCCCTCATTTACAGTGGTTTCAACACCAATTTTGTTCAAGTAGAAAAGATCTGAGCCAGATATGGTGGTGGATGGCTTTAATCCCTGTACCCAGGAGGCAGAGGCAAGCAGATATCTGTGAGACTGGGGCTAGCTTGGTCTACATAGTGAGTTCGAGACTAGACCAGCTAGGTCTACAGGAAGACCCTGTCTCAAAAAAGAAAAAAAAAAAAAAAAGAGAGAAGACCGAGTCTATATTGACTATACTCTATATATTGCCAAGGAGACCAAAAGGAAAAGGGAGCTGTGGGTGATTTTAACAGACAAACACTGCCCTTGGAAGCTGCATCCAATTTGTGATTCTTCATAAAATTTGCTTTCAGGAAGCAGGTCTAAATGGTTTGATGCTAATGGGGGTTGGTGGTGATCATTATTTTTATGGAATATACCACCTAAACTAGTTTTTGCAAATGGTAAAAAATTTACCAAGAACAAATAGTAAATTAAGAAGGCTGTGAGATGTTGTTAATGCCTATGGATGAAATTTTCCATATCCTTCTATCCTTTAGCATTACAAGATGCATTTCAATAAAATCATTGCATTAGTTAGAAATCAAATCAAAGAAGCCAGATTAACTTTCCTCAAATGAGAAACAGAAACACACCAGCAATGTATTCTCCTTTTGCACACACTTGTGACTTACTAAATAACTTGATGAATGTTTGCATGTACAGTCAGTAGATAGTCACTGAATAAAGGGCTGGAGAGGGAACAGCAGCTCAATAGTAAGACAGAATCTCACCCCCAACAATATGTAGAAAATAGAAACACAAGACAGGTATGGATGTAGTTGTTTATATAACCTCAATATGTATTCCAAATATGGTGAATGAAAATTGAAAGTTGTAATTCAGGAGTTCTTAATTGTATGGAAATGAGGTTGTGTACCATGACATCAGAGTTATACTTGTACTTTGGTATTGACAAAAATGGCTAGATATTCGTTCCGCTCTAAGACTCACTATTTTAAAGTAGGACTTATTGGGTAAAATAATTTAGCTCAGTGGTAGAGCACTTGTCTAGCAAGTGCAAGGCCCCGGGTTTGGTCCTCAGTTCTGAATCAAAGAAAACAAACATTGTCTTCAGTGAAATAAATATATCAATATTAATCAATTTTGCTGGAGAGAAGCATGCTCCAATGTGTTTCAGTAAACTTTAATATTTTAGTTGCAAAATAAAATAAAAGGGTGTCTTAATACCTTGTTGTAATAATCATGATTCATGTGCTTTACTCAGTAGGACACACAAACCACCAATTTTGATTTTTTTTCCTTTAGTAGAACCTCAGCTCTTCTACATCCACCTGTCTGACAGGGAAAACGTGAAGAAGGAACAGTGACATCTTGAAAGCTGTGGCTGAAAGGAGATGCATCACTTTCTTATAAAACGCTTCCTCTTTGAGTATTCCCTGACTGTCCTGCAGCACAGCTCTACTGTCAGCATCCCAAGCATGCTCTTCTTCTGTTTATTTCATCTTATTGCTCTGAAATTTGCTTGTTCTACTCTCATATTAGCATGTCTAGTTTCAGATCTAATACAAGCACTTTAATCTCTTCCTTTAGAAACTTGTGTGTGTGTGTGTGTGTGTGTGTGTGTGTGTGTGTGTGTGTACACTGCTTGGGAAGAGGCTTAGTGCCTTAAGTGAAAATCTGAGTTGGACCTATATCACACAGGTCAGAAGTTGCTGTGGCAGTTAGGGCCTGTAGCCACGTCACTGGGGGCATGAGATGGGGGAGTCCCACTGCTACTCACTAGTCAGACAATCTAGCTATAGTGATGAGCTCCAGGTTCAGTGAAATATACTGTATAAAAATATGAGGAATAAGTGACTGAGGAACACACTTGATCTGGCCTCCACATGAGAGTCCACATATACTTACATAAACCACACACACTCAACGGAATGTTAACATATTGTCAACACAACACTCAACACAATGTCAAATTGTTTATATTATATTTAATTGAAGATGATATATATCATCTGCCCATCATAAAAGACTTGAAGTTAAAGATTTTGCTATTTAATGAAAGGAAATGAAAATCAGAGCCCCGATATTGTTCAATTTTTATAAGAAGTATGGACAAAATTTGAAGTTGGTAGAAATTAAAGCTGTACTTAGCTATAAAATAATTGAGAAATTCCTGAACATATGTTGAATATTGTTAGAATTATGAGTTCTGACTCATTGCCTGTGTTCCTGCTCTCACCCAACATGCTCAGTGCTGCCTTATCCCATCAAAGAAGTAACTGTAATGTCACAAGGCAACTTTGAATGCACTTTCTCTGGAGGTGTTGTTATTGGATAAGATGATGTGTACATATGACTTTCCTCATGGAACATTTATTTGAAATACGTTTAAAGAGTGTCTCCTAAACTGCAGGGAAAGAGTGACCACAAACTCCTCTGGCCTCTGCAGGCATTGTACAACATGGATGCACTTACATACAAGCAAGCAAAGCACACTCATCTATAAAATAAAAATAAATAAAAAAACACCATACTCAGTTCCATGTATTTGCACACCTAGAAGCTAATTTGGGACATCTTGGTTATTTAAATGACTTTCATAAAGCCTACTTCCACCAGACATATTTGGTGCTAGGTTTCATTGAAACTTAAATACTATTTTTAAATTCCAGAGCATATCTTGACAAAGTTTATGGATGTAGAAGCATTTTCACGGTGCCATCTAGTGAATATAATAGAGAAGTCCCATTGAAAACTCTTTGTTTGCAAAAAGGGAGTTTTGAGCACAATTTTTATAATATGATGAATTTACCATTCTATGGTGCTAAGCCTGTAATATCATTTTAACGGGTTTTGTTCTGCATTTGATAGCTTCTTAAAAGCCAAACCATGATACACAGGTGACGATTAGAAAATGGTAGATGCATTTACTTTAAACACAATTCTAGTAATAACTTCATTGTATTCCTGAGAGACTTGTGTGAGATAAATAGCCCTGCCATACACATCTGCTAGCATGCCCTAATTGTCACAGACATGCAATCACTCAAGCCATGTGGGAAAGGAAGAGTGAGTTACAAAAGTAGTTTCTGATCCTGAGGGTGAAGCCCTGCAGGACTTTCTGGCTAGTTCTCTTGTGAAACTGCTCTGTCTCTTGATAATAACAAGATGGTAAAATAATTTGAATATCAGATGTCATTGTTGTCAAGGACAACATCACACATCTATCTATGCAATGGTTAAAGGATTATTCATACATATTTTCATGCAGAAAATGAATAATACTGTTATATCTAATTATTTTTTGAATATGTATCAAAATGATTAAACTAAAGTAGTCATTTTTATTAGGATCAGTAAGACAGCATTCCTGGTTCCATAAATGACTGCTTATAAGATTAAATAATACAATCATTTTAAATTTCATCTTTAAATCATTTTCATATTGCCTTAATCATATAGAAAGCATAAATTCTGTTTCTTTGTCCTAATAGCCTTTTAAACTATAATGTGGCTGAGACTGAGGACATGCTGCATGATTTTACGGCCTCCTTTCTCCACCTTTTACCTACTTCTCCCTATACAAACAAGATAGCTTTTGTTCATCTAAGAAGGCCCCTTGGTCTATGACTTATGGTCATATAAAATGAGCATCAGGGCAGTGAAATCTTCTGAGGTTATCATTGTAAGGAGTGTATCAGGTATAAATTATATCCTTCTTCCTGGATAGAATAAGAAAGGCCATTCCATGGATTGCTCCCCTCTGTTCACCTGTGATCTTTCAAAGTTGCATCTGCTCCTTAAATTCATCCCCACATACCCCAGCACCTGCCCAGAGATGCTGACAGATCTTGAAGGAGATGCTGTGGTGTGCCATGCATCATCTGTACTCCTGGAGAAGAACAGCAAGTGACCTGTGACCCACCGTGGTATTCATTTCGGCATATTTATTGAGTGACACGCCCACAAGAGCTTGCTGCTCTGCTATGATCCTCTCAGAGCTGCAGCTTAAGGGAAGCTTGTCTGAATTTCAGAACATCATCTGGACCAATTTATCTTGTCATGCATGAAAGTTTTCATTATTTTATACTTGTCCTCAAACACAGTTTCCCTTGACGATAGGCTATTTTTCATTGTTTTAAAATTTTGCATTTTGCCTTTGAAGCATTCTTCAGGTACTTAAATCAAGGGTGTTTTCCATCACCAGGAACTTTTATTTCTCCCACACATGGCTTCATAATATAAAGAAAGTAAATAAAAGAAAACACTCCAAACTTCATCAGTTTTCATTTTTCACATTTACTGTCTCTCCTGTGTCCTAAGCTACGTTAAAGATAGAGATAATTTCATTCATATAACTATGAAATTCTATTCTACATCTTCCAATTATGCAAGCATTGTTTGGCCATGTATATCCCTTTTGTCATTTATTTCTTTGCTACTCTATAGATTCATTTTGCTAATAGCACAGCAACAGCTCTGAACTTGCAAACCTAGGAAATCAACAGTTCAAGGCCTCAGCTTGGCCGGAGTGGGATGCAGTAGTTTCATAACATATGAAACTCTAGATTACATGTTGAATTTGAGAGTTTCTGAATACCACCTTATCAGAACCTGCATAACAACTGATTTCCACCACTGCCCCATAGCTAGTGGAAGTGGATGAAGAAGGTCCCTCCCCTTCCCAAAGAGCCAGGCAGGCCCAGTGTTATTTCTAAGTGCCTAAGCTACCTTCTGCAGGGTGCGTCCCTCATGAATGAGTTGTGGGTGATCAGAAATTGTTTCACTACATTCTGGATACGTAATAAAATGTCCCTTTTCTCACTCATTGAGCTCCCCATTCTCTCTCTCTCTCTCTCTCTCTCTCTCTCTCTCTCTCTCTCTCTCTGGCTTTGCATAAGAATGTATAGAGATGAGAAAGATCATGTACAATTCGCATTTTTCAGTTGAGGCTCACAAATGTAAGTTGTGTGCTGGGAAGATGGCTCCATTGGTAAAGTACTTGTTAAAAAACCTGTGTTTACAAACCTCACATAAAGCTTTACACAATAGTGCATGCCTAAAATCCCTGGCAAGACTCTGGCCTCTGGAAAGATGGGAGTCAGAGATGAGAAACTTCATAGATGTGTGTGGCCAGCTAGAGTGGGCTACACAGTGGTGAACAAGAGAGACCCTGTCTCAAACATTGTAGAAGACAAGAAAAAATATCCTAGGTTGTCCTCTGACTTTCATATACATGTTGTAGCGTGTGCATCCCTGCACTCACACATCATACACACATACACATTTATACCTATAACACAAAAAATATAGTTGTATGTACTAGTCTATTTTTTCCATAGTTATAATATCATGGATAAGACATAGTCATCTAAATTGATGAGTCGTGACTTTTTTAAATTTTAGAAATTAATATAATGGATGATTTTTATAATTTTTTCATAACTAAACATAATTATTTTCTTCAAGTATAAATTTCCAAAAATGAACTGCAGTGAAAATTCAATTGTTGAATCTTAACAATAATTGCTACATTTCTTCGAGGTAAGTTATATTTTCTTGCCCAAATATAAACAAAAGTGTCAGATATACATAAGTAATTCTGGTCCCTAATTTGGGAGGAATAAAATTGCTGATGATATATTTTGCCTGCCTTATTTGATTATTGATATGTGAAAACTTTTTATGGTTTTTAATTGCATGTCTGTATTTTTTGTTTTTGTTTATTGTCTTTGAAGTGCAATTTTCTGGTTGTTTAAATCATTTTGAAATAAGTAAAGTGAAAGATCAATCACTCCATGTATTACCTCAAAAATAAACCTAAAGAAAATCACATGATAAAAAAATCTAAGTCAGGTAGAAGCATATAATGACTGAAATCAAAACTTGAGAAATTAAGATAGGTGGTCAATCCAGTGTCCTATGAGTGAGCAGGGCACAAAGAAAAAACTTTGACATTGATTGGACTTTCAGGCTGACTCATCCTCAAACTGCCAAAGGGAAGGTGCTTAATCGCTCCTAATCTGAGCCGAAGGAGAAAGCGATCATGGAATGAACATACTACATTGTAGTATCTCACAACGTATCTATTTAAAATTTTATTTTACCTAGAAAGCTTAATGTGCAGATTTGACATAAACCATGATTAGTGCACTGCTGTCTTCATAGATTTCCCTCTGTCTGGTCTTCCACATTTTCCCAATACCTGCTGTAATAGAATCTTGGTGAAGGAGGTCCTGCGCTTAAGAAGCGCTGTGCTGTCTATCTTCTTGGCATATGGCATCCAACAGAACTTCATAAATAATCTTTTAGTCATACCGTTTCCAGCAGGGGAAGACTGTCATGAGCAGCAGCATCCATAAAAAAGCTAGACACGGAAGTCAGATTATTCCACAAAAAGTGAAGCCTAATTTTGGTCAAAGTTTGGAACACTGAAACCCTAGCTCCCCCATCATTTTGTTTTGACAGCTTTCTAGTGCACTGAGTGTCTGTGGCATAGTAAACACAGGTCTGGTGGACAGAGCTGTCTCCCTCGCAGCTGCTCACATACTACGGCCTCCTGCCATCTCCTGCCACGTGTGCTAATGTGCACAGGCTTCATTGTGTTTATTCATGATAGTGACTTTATTTGTTTATTTATTTATTTGACTTTCTACATATTTCTAACAAAAAAAAAGAATATTTTTCTTTCTTATTCCTTTTCAAACCTCTGATAGTGACAAAAAAAGACAAAAAGAACAATTCTACAGATTTTCAGAATTCTGGGAATTAAATTCGAATTAATATGTGACTACGGTGACACAGTTTTTGGTCTTGTTCAAGTTGTTTTAATTTTTACTTCTCTACCAGATGTAGAATATCAAAAAGGTAGAGTTTGTGATAAATTACAAGATCACACAATTGCTCCCCAGGAATACGTTAGTCCAAAGGCCCAGTTAATGAGGCTTTTTTTATTGTTACTACTGGGAGTCGTGGATTTGGCAGCCTGGAGCTATATTTAGGCTTGTGATTGACAACTTCTGATACTCTGTTGAGGAGTGCATATTCAGGTCCAGGAGGAGCAAAGTTAATAATACAAACCTTCTCCAAGGACATAATTCCAAAAGGACTGAGGTGTTGTTAATTATGGTGACATGTGTAAGTCATGTTTGCCTTTTTATAAACCAGATTTGTTTTGCCTACTTCTAGTAAGGCATATATATATATATATA
>NW_008351881.1:2381295-2389873 GCF_000622305.1 Nannospalax galili | reverse complement strand
TATAAAATATATCTTTAAAAAGATCTACCACAAGTTTGTATTTTATATCAAGTAGTACTTTAATTTAGCTATGTTTTTAATAAACTATAAGTTCTGTTTAGTTGTAAAAATAATTTTTAGATTCTTTTCACATTAGAAATCAGAAAGTCAGGCTGTAGTTTTGATTCTTGAAGCATAGAACACTTCCATCTCTGTTTGTGTTTCCTAGATCCCAGCTTCATGATTTTTAAATCCAATTACGTAAATGCTCAAGGTGTTCTCCTTGATGGGAGACCTGTGTCTAACAAGCTGTCGCCTGGATCATATTGACTGAAGACTTCATCATTCTTGCCTCTTGCTTAATCACTGAGTTCTAATGCTTCATGGCTCCCAGTGAGAGCAATGAGAGCCGGACTGGAGCCTCCCTTTCCTTAGCTGATGTAGTCAGGGTCTCCCAAGTTCTACTAATTTTAGTGTTAGAATCATGTCTTCTTCGTTCCTTTCTTTATATTCCACTAAGTTAGACTGATGAGAACTATTTGAATAGTCCCAACCCATGATTAATCCTACTTTCATCTAATTTCCTGTGTACAATGCCAGTAGGTTTGTTCTTTTTAAATGAATACATGGGATAGGGTGGTGGTGGAGAAATGGTTCAGTGGTCATGCACACTGGCTGCTCTTGCAGAGGACCCAGGCTCAGTGCCCAGCACCCATATGTCATGGTGGCTAACCTAACTCCAGTTCCAGGTTATCCGATGCCATTTTCTGACCTCTGTAGCCATTGCATAACATGGGTGCACTTACACACACGCAGGCAATATACTCATACACATAAAATAAAAGTAATAAAATTAAAAAGAAATTAATACATGGGAAAGAATCTTTGCGCATTCCAATGATGAGTTAGTGTATTCAGGAACAAAAAATTAGGAAAAAGAAAACAAAGGGCTCAGAGCTTACCTTTATGATCTGGCATTTACCTACACCTTAAGTTTCTTTTACTACTATTGACTTACATGAAACCAACACTTCAGGAAAACAAACCTCTTTCAGTTGATCATTCTCCTTTGAATTCCCATGAGACATCTCTCCTCACGGGAATACTGCCCTTATCTTGTTTGCTTGCAAACTCTTGTATTTGCTTTATTTTATTTTTAGTGATTCTAATTACGTGTATATGTGTGAATATGAATAAGGTTTGGTACCTGTGAATGTGGTGCCTGCAGAGGCCCGGAGAGGGTGTCAGATCCACTGGAGCTGGAGTCACAGGTAGTCGTGGGTACCTGGGAACCAAACTCAAGTTCTCTGTAAGTCAGTACAAGCTCTCTATGGTTGAGTCATCTCTCCAGCCCTCCCGTCATTTCTTCAAGATGCAATTAAAGCCTCAAAAGCATTTATGCACTCCCCAGTGTCTCTAGGTTATTAATTCATTAGTTCAATTTTTACATGAAGCCATTTGAGGAAGTAACAGTTTATGCACCCAACTTTCTTTCCGGATTAGAATGGCAGTGATTGCACAGTGAATTTGACAGAAAAGACACAGGCTCTTTAATCCTTACCCATGTACTAAGAGATGAAAAAAGCATTAACCTACAGCTGATGTGGTATGCTAATGCAATTTTACTTTAACTATTAAAAACTGTAATATTTGGACCATTCTACAACCCCAAAAGTGTTTCAGGAGTTGGAGACTAGCTCAGTGGTAGACTGCTCAGCAAGCTAGTGGAAAGCTGTGGGTTTGGTCCTCAGCTCAAGAAAAAAAAGTGTTTCAAATTATATACCAATTATTATATTTTCATAATTTGTGCCAGTAAGTTGTTTTCATTTAAAAAATGAATTAAAATGTGACTACAAAACAGAAGGTTCCGTGAGTATTGATTTATGTTGTCTTTGTAAATTCCAGGGTTTCTTTATTTCTTAATGTTACAATTTTGTAGTTTTTGAAAAAAAATTCAATCAAAAGTAAACTCTATAATACACATCAGCAAAACTTAATATTAAAATTATAAACTTGATAAATGTGTTAAATGCATAGAGAATGAATTTATAAAAAAAACCTACGTAGTACTAGCATATGAGGGTTTGATTTATGATACAAAGCATCTCAAAATCATGCAAAGAGCGCTGGAGCACACCAGAGGAAAGGAGACCTGTACACATCAGATTTTTATTAGGTCCTGAATCATTCATTATTAAAAACAACATCTAATAATGAAATCATATTAGATATAACAGTTCATATACTGTGGTTTTAATAAGTAATTTGGAGATAAACTTGTGGAGTAAGTGGAGATTCTTGGGCCCTAAAAATGGCTCATTTAATAACTAGAGAAATTGTTATAATTTGAAAATACATACATTTTCTAATATCACTAAATATATTCGACACCTATTTTGATCAAGTTTTCTTCTACGGTGAAGTTGAGCAGGTGGTTCATCCTCTTGTGACGTGGTCTGAATTATCCTCTGTGTCAGCTTGTCTTTGTCTCCCTGGCTCATATCTATGCAGACCATTGCTCGATTAGGGTACAACCAAAATCTAAATTGAGGAATAAGAAGAAATGATAAGTTACTTCTGTTTCTTATACCAAAATTATCATTTTATGTTTCTATTTGACAAATATTTAATGCCAGCCACCTAGATGACAAAATCCAGCTGTAGAATCTGAAACTCATCAAAGAACTAGGCCAGAGTTCTTAGATGCAAATGAGGCAAGAGAGTTTGGAGAAAAGTGCCAGCTTTTGGTACTTGTTTTTATTTTTATTTTGTGTGTATGAGTGTTTAAACTGTGTATATATAAGTGCACCCATATGTGCCCAATATCCACGGGGGCCAGAAGAGGGTCTTGGATCCCTTGGAACTGGAGTTACAGATGGTGGTTAGCCTCCATGTGGGTGCTGGGAACCGAACCTGAGTCCTCTGCGAGACCAGCCAGTGCTCTTAACTGCTGAGCCATCTTTCCAACCCCAGCTTTTAATATATTAACAGAAGTTTCATAGTCAGGCTGCTGTTTCCCCAGTATTGAAAGTGGCCTGGTGTGCTGCTGTTGCTCTAAAAGTGAGTTGAGTAGGACTGAGCTGATGATGTAGAAAACATGCTAAAGGACAATGAGTCACTCCGAAGAGATCGCTATGTAGGGGAAAGCGGGCACCCACCCTATACTCTGAAAAACAAGAATGGATTAGGAAAAGCAAGGGAAACATTCATCTCGTGCAAATCTCGCCCCACAAAGCTAGAGCTCTGAGAAAGCAGGTATCAGCCCCAACCCAGCTGGCCAGGGAAACCACACTGACCCCGAATCTAAAGGCAGTTTTCTTTCTTCATCATTTTAATGGGAATGGGGAAGAACAGGCAAGACCAAGGTCATGTCTTTTACAACAAAGCGCATAACAACTGGGCCAGGCTTGATCGACAGAATTTCTTCAACTTGGGCCTATACATTTTTTCTACTCCTTACAATCAGTTGAGGAGCAAGAGTTCAATGAGATCTTGTAACTGAATGTGGGCACATATGTGCTAATTATGTGCTATTACCAGCATAAAATGATATGTGTCAGAATAAAATGATACATCAAAAATGGAATATTTCTGTATTTGCCACAGACATACATGAGAGGATTTGTGTTTCCATTTTAGTGGTGTCCTTGTAGTAAAGGTAGCTGCTGGTGCCATCAGGCAGGACCTGTGACAACAGTAACAAGCACCTTACAGAGCAGTGGGAGGATCTTGGGCTCATAGAACCGTTTCAAGCCCTATGAGCAAACACATCAATAAAAGTGCTTCTTAAATGTAAATTATCAGTATTGCCATAAAGCTCGTTAAGAAATAGATGTGTTGAGGTCTACTTTGGAGCTGCCGCTTCAGAATGGCTACGTGCCCTGTCCATCAAACATGGTCAAGCCCCCAACCAGGATGCTCAGCAAGCAACTGTTACATAAAACATCGACTCAGCTCCTGCTGATAGTGTGAGATTTACTTCCTCATAAACTCCAGGAAAGTCATTTTAAGCTGCTTTCAATTTCTTCATTAATGATTTATTGACTGCTTCCTGTGTGCTGTAAGGCCATCTGTTAGGCAAAACTCAGCAACATACCAACGCTCCAGGATACAGAAGCAAACCATCTACCTGGAAAAAGGGGAAGTTGATAAATAGTGACTAAATTCTTAGGAACTCACTTGACTTGGAATTCGTAGCACCCTCTGGTTTAGTTAATAAAGCAGATTAAACATATGTCTGTGTCCATAGATCTTACTTTGTATTACTATACGAATTCATACACTTTGTAGCTTAAACATCGGAGATGCATTTCCGACAGATCTACAAGCTACAAAGACTCCAAGGTCAAGGCAGATTTAGTGTCTACTTCTGTTCTCCTAAGTACAGTCATCTCATTAGTGCAGCCTCCCGTCCCTTCACCAAGTATATCTCTCTCCATCCCTCCCTTTCTCCCTCTCTCTCTCTCCCCCTCTCTCTCTCTCTCTCTCTCTCTCTCTCACACACACACACACACACACAATTATATGTACATGTAATTTCTAAATTTCCAGTCTTATGTAGCTACATATATGTATGCAGATATGTCAGGAGGCACATTCTTCTTGTCTGTAGTGGGATTGAAGGGATTTGTAGAGTCCAGTGCATCACACATTAGCATGCAAATCATGTGAGTAACATAAAGGAAGACTGGAACCTTCCTTTATCTACATATATTTTTATAAATAGGCTGCCAGATCCTGTGGAATTTGAACCATTTCTCAAGGCCTCCCTTCAACTCTTCAAATGACAATTAGGATCATGATATCAAAGGTTGATTTGAGGAGATGCTTTTGTTGTAGTAAAGAAACAGGCATGGAAGTTAAGCAGGAAGTAGCCAATGGCAAGTGCATTGTAGTGAGCATCACTCTTAGTGCACCCCGCCCCCGTACTTACCGCGGCATTGGCCACTGGGAAGGGGGCCTTAGAGGTTATCTAGGTCCAATTCCCACCAACTGCTGAAATGTTCAGTAAACATGGTCAGCAGCCTCTGGTGGGAAATTCTGCAGGTAGCGATCTTTCATAGAAAACTGAGAATGTGACAACTGTCTGATTAGAACACTCCTTTTGTAGGAAGTTAAATTTCCCTTCTTAAGCTCTCCCTGGGAATACTTTGATGCTGTGCTTTGGAGGAACCATCCTTCACTTTCTTCATTCATTATTTGTCCTTATCTAAACAGCAACTGTTTGAAAAGCAATTCAGACTTCTTACTTTTTAGTTTTCTTTCCTCTTCAAACTCACCAATCAGTCAAAATACCTGAAAAAAAAAAAAAAAGAGAGATTTGTCTAATGTTAAAATAAAAATTCACTAACCTGGAGTAGGGGTGCATGCATTTAATCCTAGCACTCCTGGAGGCAGAGGCAGGCAGATCACTGTGAGATGAAGCCCAGCTTGGTCCACACAGCTGGGGCTACAGGGAGACAACTGGGTCTCATACTCTGGCCCCGACTCACAATCAGGTGTGCTATAGGTAGTGCAGAAAACTTGATAAGAGAGAAAATTACAGCAGAAAACATTCCAACAAAAATTTTATTTTAAAAAATCACCTCCCAAATGTCATACCTTTTAGTTTTTAGTGTATATATTTTTCTATTTTCTTTTCTTTAAATTACTATAGTTGATAAAATAATTGTGTCAATATGTCATGTCAAAGATTTAATGTGAATTTTATGTATGTTTCTATTACAGCATCACAAACACAAACTAATGAACATGTCTATCAACTTGCACTATTTACAATAGCTAAAATATGGAAGCCCCTATGTATATATGGGGAGTACTATTCAGCCTTATAAAAGAAGGATATTTTATATTTTCTATGCAAATGGCACACTTGACATTACCAAAAATGATAATAACTTACAAATATTCATTTCGACAAGTTTCATGTATTTAATGCTAACGATGCCTTAAACATTTACCAAGGTTGCATGACTATGGGTAAACCATTCTACTTTTGGCTATTCTCCCAACAGGTTTTTATCATTTTAAATAATTCTATGACTAACACCTTTGTATTTCATTCTTTTAAAATGAATTTATATTATTGAATTTTCTGGGAAAGGGTTATCAGAGTACTAAAGCTTTTTATAGGCATGTTCAGTCCAAGTTTTTCATCATGAAAGTATTTCCTTAATGAAAGTATAGTAATACACATTGTTTCCTTTAACCATTCCCTTACTTTCCAAAGCTAGTGTCAGATCTGCCCTTATGTGTGCTGGTCTGGAAGATCAAACATGCTAAATTCTAGGCCTACGTGATCATCTGACATTTTCCATTTCTTCTTTGTGCAGTTCTAAGGCTTCTAACAATGCCACTCGAAGAACCATTGTGCTTCTTGCTTCTGTTCTGGGAGCACAGCCCCTCAATTCTCACTGCTTCTCCTCAGTTCTATTTTCTGCCATGAGATCTTTATTAACTCAAATGGCCATAAGGGCACACAGTGCCACAGCATGGGCCTTAGTCCTCTCACCACTGTTATAAGAAAATACCTAAAGATGTAAATGTAAGCCAAGAGGTTTCTTTACTACCAAGTCTGAGAGGATTCCCTGGGTATCACAGGAGGAAGCCAGAGAGAAGGCAGGGACAAGCTTCTCTCTGTGAGAATTTACTGCGGAAGGAACTAACTGGAATTTTACATACCTACCTTGTTCTTTTCCCAGGAGAACATCTTCAGTAACCTGGCCCTCTCTCTTAGAGGCACATCTTAGGCGTTCTACCACATCAAAGCTCACACACTGAAGACCAACCTTCTGGCAAATGAATATTGGCGGGAAAAACTGCATTCGAGTACATGGGGTGTCACTCACTGTTCATTGTAACTGACAAATCTAGCCATCACCCCTCCACTTAACTGTTTGAGGGCATTCTGAAACCTTGTACTCTAGGTGCCAATCACTGACAGTTAACGAAAACATATTTGTATTTATTTATCAAAGATCAAACAGCAGCTCAAAGGGATAACTAAAGGAAGATTGATGACTCCTTGGATCTTAGACTTTGCACTCAGCCTCTTTGCAAATTTGCTACATATTTTCAATTAGCATTAATTTACATTTGCTTTTTTCTCATGCCAAATTCTATTAATAAGTAGTGTCTTGGCAATATTCAAAGACTTTTCTCACCCCCTTCTGCTAGCTTTACGTGTTTACTTCTCAGTCTCCTCTGTGACAAGCCTTGAACATGTGCCCTGAACGTCTGCCGACGGGTCTTTCTCATAACCTATGCTAATTTGCTTTGTGTGCTGTGATCTAGAGACAGCCAGGAAGGAGCCACATGGTCTTCTTTCTCTTCAATATTGTCACTACCTAGAATTTGCTGTTCCATAACCATACTACTGATGATTCAGGGAATTTGGGGTTTATTTACTGTCCACTTTCTGTGTCTCTTACCACAAACTGCAGATCTTTTTCACATCACTGACGCTTTAAGCCAGATAGTTTGTGTTGTCTAGGACTCTCCTTAGCCAGGTGGTGTGTTTAGCAGCACTTGTGGGCAGGCTCTAGAAACCATGAAAAGCATTTCCCCTTCTCTTACAATAGTGAAACAATGAAATAACAATATCTCCAAATATACAAATTGAACCCTGGGAGGAAAAAGTTCTCAACTGAAAATCAATGATCTAGAGATGCCTATGAGGTCATCATTTTCCGGAAATATTAAGAAAGAGATGTCCAGATGGATAGGCAAAAAATAGATTATAGATTAACAGATAAGTAGATAGACAGATGGATGAATGGATAGATGATAGTTTTCTCTCTATTTCTTAGGTAGCACAATATCACAGAGATAAATTCTAAAACATAGGAAGGACGAAAGTAGACATTTCATGTCATGAATCATTAATATAACCTAAAGCTTATGAATTTAAAGAACCTGTATAGAAAAAAAATTATTTAAAATGACAGCTTGCAGGGTCTGAACATGTTTTAAACTATAGATTTAAATCATGTTTAACATTTATTATTTATTAGTTTATAGAGTGGCATGTGGCATATTTGTGTATTTCAAGTTGTAGGAAAGGAGAGTTGTCTTTGCTTTCTTTTTTACTGTTTTAATTCCAGTATTTGGAGTTTGTTTTCAGAAAGCCTTCAAACAGATCCAAGGCACTCAACTTTTTCCCAGAAATGGGTGCTATTAAATCATTATTGAAGAAATTAAAACATGCAAAAGGCATACATGCACTAATTGTTATTTACACAGCTTCTGCTGTTTGTTCTTTCTTGCTCTTGCTTCTCACGTACCTGGTGGACCATGGACAGCTTTTCCCTGGTGAAGTGGCCATGATATTTAGTTCTATAAATACATACCCTGTAGTTAATATCAAAAGACATATGGACAGCTGAGAGGGGGTAAAGTTTTAAAAATTAAAAGCTGAAACTAAAGTAATTAAGGAAGGAAAGGAAGTAGAGGGAAGGAGGGAGGGAGGGAAGGAGGGAGGGAAGAAGGGAAGGAGGGGGGAGAGAGGGAGGACAAGAGAGAAAGAGGGAGGGAGAGGGAGAGAAGGAGAGAGGGAATAAAGGAGGGAGAGATGGAGGATAAGGGGAAGAGGGAGGGAGGA
>NW_008351881.1:2359983-2380980 GCF_000622305.1 Nannospalax galili | reverse complement strand
AAAAACTCACTATCTTCACCTCCAGCAGGAGGAGTCTTGGAAGTGAAGATCGTAATCCCAGCACTTAGAAGGTAGAGGCAAGAGGATCAGGAGTTCAAAGCCAGGCTGGACTTTGGGAGGGAGGGAGAGAAGGAGGGAGGGAGGGAGGGAGGGGAAAAAGAGAAGGACAAGAAAGGAGCTAGAGATATAGGGAACAGAAGAGCTGTGCAAAGGATCCTGTTGATCTTAGCCCAGAGTTGCACAGACCTGGAGTGTCTGGCCTCATGTAAAGAAAGCTATTTATCTCCATGTTAAAAGATAGTAGCTCCATCTGGAAATGGGGATGCTAGAGCATTTAACTTCCTAGACGATCAGATCAGACAAACAAAATTCCCTGTGACCAGTCTTTGCCCACTTCCTGACACAACAAGTGCTACATTCTAATTTTATTTGTTGTGTTCTCTTCTTGACTAGATGGTACACCAATAGTGGCTGGTACCTACAGTATAGAGGAAGTGTGAGCCTGCTTCCCGGCCACATTTACCTGGCCATTTTGAATCCTTATGAGATTTGCCTCCATGACATGCAGGGTGGGGTAAAAATCTCATTTCCCTGTCATAATTAGCACCAGAGAAAAAGGTATTTATACATTAAGTAAATACAGTAAGAAATACAGTGCTGAGACCATGTGTTTATTTTAACAAAGGTACAGGAAATAGCTCTTAAGGATAAGTATGAATCTGTTCATTGAGAGCGTACTGCAAACCGCACTTGAGATGAACAGAGGACTCTAAAGGAGTGTGGGTCTAAGGCCTGATGGGCAATAGTGAGGATGTTGGAAAGAACGGAGGGCGACAATCTCTGTGTAGGTATTTCACTTTGACTTAATGGATTGTCTTTGTTTTCTGCTTGTTTATTTCTTTTTTATTTGAACTAGGGTCTGACTATGTAGACCAGGAAGTCCTGGAAGTCAGAGAGATTCACAAGCCTGTCACTGGAGTGTTATGACTGAATGTGTGTACCACATGTTGTCTTTTCATAACTCTGAAGGCTATTAAACAAAGGAGAATCATTCAAATATTAAGGCAACAGTTGCCAAAGACAAACAAAATGTGACTCTTAATCTTCTTTAACATCTATCCTTTTGCTATTGACAAATACAATATTTAGCGAGTACAATAATCAAGCCAACATAAATTTCTTCTGTGTGTGTTTGTTTTGATATTTTGAGACAGAGTTCTACTCTGTAGCCTAGGCTAGCCTGGAACTCATGTGCAGTCCAGAATGGCCTCAAAATCTGGGTTATCCTCTTGCCTCAGTCGCCCAAGTATTGGGATTAGAGATTTGCCAGCACACACGGAAATTTAATACTCTACACATCTGCAGTGATAAGATCCAAGCTAATATTAGAAAGAAGCACTTTGTTATAGAATGAAATTATCAAGAGACATAAAGCTGTCGTATAATTTACGTTTAACTATTTCAAAGTCCATATTTCTACCTTTGAGAAATTAACAAGCTTATTAATTACTGGAGGAGATGGTAATATTACTTTGTTTATGTGCTTTCCAAGCTCTGATCCTCTGCCTTTACCTAAATGAACTCCCACTGTGCCCTTCTGATGGAACGTTTGTGTTTCCTTCTGACAATCCTGCAATGCATTCTGATTCCTATTTTTTCCAGTTATGTTCTTGATGTTAATGCTTTGAAGCATCAAGTGTCCAGTGGATCTTTTCCTGACCAGCCTCTCCAGGCAATCATTACAACTTTCAACATCTATTACTCTTCCGTTTGTTCTTACTGTTCACACGTGGCTGTAGATGCAGGAGCTGCTTAACTCTCTCTTCCTCGCAGACACTATCTTTCCTACATGACCAGTGAGCCTTCTAAGGCTCACCACATAACTCAACAATCAATGTGATTAGACTGGCTGTGATCAGGCTGGGCCTCTTCCTTCCCTTTGCTGTATAGCCCTAAACTTCCGGAAGATGGTTCCCTGCTATCAGGAGTTCTTGTCAATAGCTTTAATTTGTATGAAGCTAATTTTTCAATTTTTTTTTAAAGTAAAACAATGTGCATCAATATGAGTAAGTGACAAAATAAGCAAGATTGAGGGACCGTTTTTAGAATCAGTTTTACATAGGAAGTTAATTATTTACAATGCTTCTGTCAGCATAACTCTGTGGCTCTGAAGTTAGTTAGTATTGAGGTGGGTTCTTGTGTTAGAGAGCAAACCAGAGGAAACTAGTTCAAACACACTTCAGTCCTGTGTTCTTCAGAAAATAAAACAGCTCCAGGTCTCAGATTTCTGATCCATAAACAAAAATAAATGCAGTTGCAAGTGATTCTATCTCTTCTGAACTTTTTTAACATATTGTTTCTTTTCATTTATTTCCTACAAAGTCCATAAGATTCCTAAGCTACTGAATATTTTAAAGTTTCCTCTTTACATTTGAAATATTCAAGGAATTATTTTCCTAGAATTCTCTCAATTTATTTTTCATATGACCCCAAAGGAGACATACTTTTCTGCAAGAAGTAGTAATATTTTGCATGGGATGATTGGACTCCTAAAAGGATTCTCTTCAAATGTGTACATAAGTAATGTATCTTGACTTTTTAGATTTAGGAACAACCTGCAGTCATATATCCATTCATAAAATACTACCAATATGCAATGTGCAAATTTTTCTTCTCCTTTTACATTATTTTCCTTGGGACAATTACTAAATCCCCAGGCTAATTGTCTATTTAATTATTTGTCTCTCCTATGGAAACTATATGTCTACGTTTAGTAAAAAGACCTGACTCTGCATTCTCCTTCCCAGTCAGTTACACACAGAAGCCTTAAAATTTTAAATTTGATCAGAGAAATATCTGAGAGGAATTATTTTTTCTCCAGGTCAGAATGTAAAAACATCATATGTAGAGTAAAAAAAAAAAAAATGTCTACCTACCAAAGTGTCCATTTGGATTAGTTCAGTGTTCAAAATGGAAATATTAGCTGGGTGTGGTAGAGTACACTTTTAATCCCAGCACTGGGAAGACAGAGGCAGGTAGATTTCTATGAGCTTGAGGCCAGCATGCTCTATATAACAAGTTTCAGGCCAGCTAGGGCTTGGAACTGTCTCAAAAAAAAAAATTAAATTAAATAAATAAAACAAAGTAAAGAAAGAAAGAAAGAAAGAAAGAAAGAAAGAAAGAAAGAAAGAAAGAAAGAAAGAAAGAAAGAAAGAGAGAGAGAGAGAGAGAGAGGAAGAGAGGAAGGAAGGAAGGAAGGAAGGAAGGAAGGAAGGAAGGAAGGAAGGAAGGAAGGAAGGTGGAAGCTATTAAAGCAAGCATGGTCATTCATGTCTATAATTCCAGTACTTGGAAGAGTGAGGTATATGTATCATAAGTTTGAGTCCAGCCTGGGCTACGTACTGAGCTCCAGAGCCTGAGCTACAGAGTGAGACCCTGTCTCAAATAAATGATTTTCGGTAGCACATCACGGACAGTGAAGACACAAAAACCCATCGGTTCTGCAATAAAAAGAATTTGGTTTTGTTTCTAGAGAAAGGAAAAAGGGAAATGTTTCTATGACCATTTTGGAACAGCTCCAGGGAGCTTTGGAGAAATAGGATAGATGCTCAGGCTCTGGAATTCCAATGGGGGCGGGGGGTGTCTTACCACTCCCTATGGCACCACCCTGCTTGTGTGACTATCACATTCTTGTTAACACTGCTTTCTGGCTAAGCTATTTCTGCCTACTAGGATCCATAAAAGAAAAAAAACAATTATGTCCCTGCGGCTGGGATATTTTCCCAGATTTGTGCTTTTATGATCTGGGATCAAGATTAAGATTTGGAAGCTGAAGAGGGAAATAGAAAAAAAAGCCCAGTGTCTTGGGTCATTCCACACCAATCTCACCATGTGAGTGAGCTCAGGCCTGTGAGCAGAGCAGAAAATGCTGGCCCTGAGCGTCACTCTCTTCCCAGTTGAGATCACTACGTGGTAGGTCTGTGCACAGATGACATTACACAGGAGGAAGCATGGGTGCTAAGAACTGAGCCTATTTTGGTTGGTTGATCATATTTCCTCAATCAGAACCTTGCCATCAGTCTAACTCCATTCTAATGTTATTGATCTGAGTTCTAGCCTCTAGAACTGTAAAGGAAAAGTTGTGATAATTTGCTAAATTACTCATATGAAATACAGAATTTAGAGTAATATTACTCATATGAAATACAGAATTTAGAGTAATGTCAGTCTACAACATAAGTTGTATTTACACACATATTCCAAAAATCTTTATTATTTTATTTAGTAAATAAAGCTTAGAAAGCCACACACGCTTATTCATATTGAGTCAGTGTTACTCAATATTTTGCACATACATTCTCTCCAGATACGTAGAATGGCTGGCTAGCATAGATGATGATGAAATACAGAATTTAGAGTAATGTCAGTCTACAACATAAGTTGTATTTACACACATATTCCAAAAATCTTTATTATTTTATTTAGTAAATAAAGCTTAGAAAGCCACACACGCTTATTCATATTGAGTCAGTGTTACTCAATATTTTGCACATACATTCTCTCCAGATACGTAGAATGGCTGGCTAGCATAGATGATGTTTTGGACCTTGCCTACGTAATGTTCTTTCCTTGAGTGTCAGTCCTATGTCTACAGAATAAAAACCAAATAGCTTCTGATGCTGTCAACCACTGGTGTCAGCAAGGTGGGTGCATAATGCAGCACCTCAGGGCTCACTTACATTTTGATGTTTCTACTACAAGCTGATTAGACAAAATAATTTTGTCTTGAATATGCCCCACAGAGTAGAAATTTAAAAGCAGCAAGTAGGTAGAGAGGAATGTGCTAATAGAAACTAAAAGTGGTATGGGGACACTGAGCAAGCCACAAAAGGCAGAGAACTCAGAGAGGATTATACAGCACCCAGCACCGGTCTGGGGAGGCTGGAAAGAATACAGGACTCCTTCTGATCAAACACAAACTCATAGATATTACAGGGTGAGATAGGTAGAGGGTCATATGAAAACTGAAGATGTTCGTGGACTCAGTTTCTTTGCATAGAAAATTAGATCTTAGATACTGTTGCAGAAGTGTATGGAAAACAGAAACATCAAACATTTTAATTTTTCCTGAGCTCAATTCTCACCCATTTTATTTCATTGTTTGTTTTATTGAATTTTTGTGATTTTCATACAATATAGTTTAATGGTGTTTAGATTCTTTCCCTACTGGCATCTCTCCTATTCCTCCCCACCTGATTTAATCTCAGGTATTATATATAATAATGCATACAGAGTCTAATTTGTGTCCCCAGATGTCCCCCAATGTGGGTCCACTCACTGGAGCCTGGTTAACCTACCAAGAATCCCACACTTGAAAGAGACTCTCTCAGCCCTTCCCAGCAGCCATCTGTTGCATAACTTCCTTAGGGAGGGGATTAAATCTGCTTACCCACTTCCTCATGTCTATGCTGGGATTGTTTTCTGGTTTTAGTAAACATGGGACTTGTGCATACTGTCACCATTGCTGTGAGTTCATATGCATAACTGACCAGATGTCTGGAAAACTCTTATTTCCTGATGGTCATCCACCACCTCTGGCTCTTACAATCTTCTGCAATGATCTCTGATCCTTGGGAGGCAGAAGTTTGATACAGCTGTCCTATTCAAGGATAAGTCTCTTGTTCTCTGCACACTGCTTAGATGTGGATTTCTGTATTCATCACTATCCATTGCATAAGGAAACATCTCTGGTGAGAGTTGAGAAATACAGTAATCCATGGGTATAACAATATGCCATTAAGGGTCAGTTTACTATGGTAACTATTTAGTAGAAAACTAGTTAGATTCACCCCTATGTCCTGTGACCATGCCTCAGGTTCTAAAGCCTCATATCACTGTCAGGTGTGGGCTTTATCCTAGGAAGTGAACATCAAATCCAATCACAGAGTGCCATTATTGCACAGGTGGGAATATCTTACCATGCCAGTTATTGTTGTAACTCACAGGATTCACAGATGGGTAAGGTTGAGGATTAATTTTCCTTCTGGTAACATGCATAGCACCTTCCAGCACTAAAAAAACTAGCCCTTAGAAATGAGGCTTTGAAGTCAGAACCAGCTTGATTTCTCCTTGTTTGTTCTGTGTATTTAGTGTCTTTAGTAATAGGTCTTACCATTCAGTTCTGGGGGGGCTACCAAGAACAGTGGCAATAACCAGTATTGTTTGAGGGTCTGTGAGATCCCTGGTCAACACATTCTAGAGTTCCTGGCATTGAGATTCTGATTTTGTTTTGTTTTCATTAGCCTATGACCTTTATAAAGGGCAATATTACGCTGTTATAGGATGAGTTCTTTTAATCTCTTTTTGTTACGTATATACTTTAAGAAGCTTCTATAGTGGCAGATTTGCACATCACTAAAGGCCTTTAAGTGTTGCTTACCCCTCCCCAGGACTTCAACATAAGACCTGATATCCTGAATCAGATAGAGGAGAAAGTAGGAAATGCATTGGAGCTTCTAGGCACAGGAAGGGCTGCTATAGCACAATCATTAAATCCAACCACTGACAAACAGATGACATGAAACTAAAAAGCTTCTGTACACCAAAGTATACCATTATTCCATGAATAGGTAACTTACAGAATAGGAAAAAAAATCTTTACCAGCTATACATCTGGCAGAGAGTTAGAATCTAGAATATACAAAGAACTCAAAAATGTTAAAAATTAAAAAAAATTAAAGTAGGGGCAAGAAGCTGAAGGGGGTGTTACCTGTAGTCATCAGGGAAATGCAGATCAAAACCACTTAGGAATCTCATCTTACCCCTCTCAGAATGACACAGATCCCATAACTAACAAAAACAAATGTTAGTGAGGTTGTGGACAGAGGGGAGCTCTTCTCACTGCTGGCAAACTACAAACTGGTGCAGCCACTATGGAAATCAGTGTGGAGATTTTTTTCAGAAACTTTGAAATTGATCGACCATATGACTCATCCTTAACACATTTGGCATTTACCCAAAAACTCTATACCCACCTACCGAAATACCTCCTCATTCTGTTATAGTCTGTGACCCACAAATACCCCAATCAGACAGATAGATGAGTATAGAGAAAGAAAGAAAGATTTATTACGGTCGGGCTACACTCTGTCCTGGAGGGTCCGAGTGCAGCTCCAAGCCTAAGCATTTTGGCTCTTTTATATTGCTTATTTTGCTAAGCAAGCAAGCAAGCAGAATACAGAAGCCAATCATTGAGCATTAAGCTTCAGCAAAAGTTTTCAAGGAAATACATAAGAAAATACAATTTTCCATTCAAACCCACCACCTACACGGAACTAGCTCCCTCCTCTTTCCTAAGCAGACATTATCAATCTTACTCTTAGTCTACGTTGTCTTTACCGGTCACAAAGTTCCCTCTAGGGGGAGTTTGTTGTATAGCAATTGTATCTTTTCTCTTTTTAATTTAATTTATTTATTTTTTTAATTTTATGTGTATACGTGTATTGCCTTCTTATAGATAAGTGGACCCATGTCATGCAATGCCCGCAGAGGTCAGAAGAGGCTGTTGGATCCCCTGGGATTGGAGTTACAGACCATTGTTAGCTGCCATGTGGGTGCTGGGATTCAAACCCGGGTCTTCTGCAAGAATAACCAGTGCTCTTAACCGATGAGCCATCTCTTCAGCCCAGCAATTGTATCTTAGGAACCTCTAAATGTTGTGGGATACTTCTTGTACAGTGAAACTGTAACCAGGAGTGAAAAGTTGACATTCCCAAGCATACAGGTGGAGAGTCCCCTTAATAATTTCTATTCTCCTTGCAGCAATTACTATTTTGCAGAAGCAAGCCAAGCATTACCTACAGAAGCCATAAATTTGCAGTGAGCAGGAGCACTCTAGGACTCTCTGATCTGTTCCCAAGACAACCAGCGTCCAGCCAGCATGTGCTCCCATATCCTGAGCTAACTGCCTGCTAATTTCAGAAACTAGAGTCAGCTTAAACTTTAACATGGCATAGCTATGGTCAAGAAGGTGTCCTACTAACAATTCGTGTTCATTGCTGTCCTTTTCATAATACCCAGAAATTGAAAACAACCTAGATGCTCATAATGAAGTTGATGTGGCATATATACAAGTCAATATTATTCAGCTCTTAAAAATGAAACCTGAAATTCACAGGTTAATAGATAGAAGTGGAAACAGTAATCCTGAGTGATGTAACCCAGATACAGAAAGAAAAGATCACATGTTCTCTCTCATAGCTGGGTGCTGGCTTTGAAATCGTAGTTATGCATGCTTTAACTTGAAAATTAATAGAGGTCTAGAAACTCATAAATGGTCATGGGTGAGTGGGGGAGGCTTCCTGGGAGGGATGGTAGAATGAAGTGATATGAAGGGGGAAAGAGGAACATTATATTTAATTTCAGTTTGAAGACCATAAAGTAGTATTTCTCCATGAAGAGTGACTTGGAAGCCCCACGTGCACCAAAAAAAGATGTGCTTACAATAAAATTATCTCAGTTGAACATAGACCTGTGTACTTTAATATTAAACAGAATACATTCTATGCCAGTATCATAGCTCCAGGAGTTCAATAAAATTGCCAGCACCTCAATCAGTTGCACCACCGTTCATGCCATAGCAAAACTTGGCTTTCTATGTGGATATACATTCCTTATTGACAAAAATGTTATCAGTGAAATAACTTCTAAAATGAAATGGGTCCCAAACAACGCTACAGATGCTGACTATCAGAGATACAGATACGTCTCAGATTGTGGAGCTCTCTTAATGTTAAATGACAGAGTTTACTGTGATTTCCACCCACGTAGGTAATTCTTTGTGGATTTTTGAAATGAGGAGTAAAGTGACAATACTCCATTACTCCATAAAGAACAACAATTCTTTTTGTTTTGGGCTTTCTGTATCCCCAGCAGGCCCTGACTTGCTGTGGAGACCAGGAGGTTGGTCTTGATCTCACAGAGATCCACCTGTCTCTGCCTCCTGAGCACTGGGATTAAAGGCATGTGCCACCATACCTAGCTTAAGGTCAACAATTCTACTTCTGGGATAAAATACAGGGTGGCAAATCAGGATACAGTAGCTGTGGGAAGACTTTTGCCACAATCCTGGGTCCAGATACCACCAGCTGTTTCTACTGGTTTGTCAGAATAACACACAGAACTAGAGAAACTTCTTTCTAAGAAGAAGACCTTTACTTACCTCATGTGACAACTGACAGCATGGGTACAATGCCTCTTCCACAAGAATGGTTAAAAGCATCGCATTTGCTCTCTTTAGGAAACCTGATGTTAGGAATCATTCAGTCAGTGATTAAGTGTGTCCTAAGAGCAGAATGGCTTCAAGGAATATACAGGGAATTTTAATGCACTTTTTATGAATAATTCTTTGTGAAATGAGTGACTACAATAGTCTAGATATTCTCAATGGGATACAAAATTAGAATCCTAAAGATGTTGAGACAGTGGTTGGAAAATGAAATAATGGTGGCCAAATTTGAATCTGTTGCATATAAAAAAATGTAATGTTAAATCGCTGGACTGAAACAGAGTAGAAAATCTGTGTCGGGTACTCCATAAGTATATATATGTATATATGTATATGTGTATACATATGTAGATGATACGAATGAGAAAAAAAGTCAATAATCAAGAAATTGGGCTGGAGAGATAGCTCAGCAGTTAAGAGCAATGGTTGCTCTTGAAGAGGACATAAATTCGATTCCCAGCACCCACATGGCAGTTAACAACCATCTATAAGTCCAGTTCCAGGGAATCCGACACCCTCTTCTGGCCTCTGTGGGCATTGCTACACATGGGTGCACTTACACACATCCAGGCAATATAGTCATCTACATATAATAAAAATAATGAAAATAAAATAATCTTGAAGCTGAGAAAAAGCAGATAATTCACTCAAAATCTATTTCAAAAGTATATTTATATATTATTGTCCAGAAGAAAGTTCATAAATTGAATCAAATATGTTAAATCTTTCTTAATATTTATTGATCATGAAAAGAACAGAATATTTTTATCTCCTGGTATGAGAAGGGAATACGAGACTGTCTGTTCTCTGGACCATTAATAATGGAGATTTTTAAATATAGTAAGAGGTCAGCAGGGATCCTAATGACTGCATGTCTGTTTCTTATAATTTTCTTGATCAGCACTCTTGCTCAGATATCAAAATAATCTGAAAAGGCAATCTCTATATCCTTGATGATAGGCTCAGCACTGTCACACAGAAAAATGACTGACACAGTTGAGGATGTCATTTTAAGTCATGCTCAGAATGTTTCACATTTAAGTGAATCCTGATGCTGCTTTTTCATAGCATTTAGTGATTTTTTTTCAACCAGTGTTATTTATGAACCAAAAATTTATCTTGGCAAGGCTAGTCATTTTAGAAACCTCACTGGAAATGGTTCAGAGTTAATTTTGTTTGGGAGAAGATTTGTAAAAGATGATAAATGTATTGTGATATAATAGTCCCATCCTTTCATCTATCACACTGCTAAATCAAATTGCAAGTGTTGCATTAATGTGATAAAATACTTTCTCCTTAGCTTTTCTTTTAGTCATTTAAGAACCAAAATCAGATGAGAAAAATTGGCCCAAGTAAATGAGATTGCAAATGTTTAATCTATATACCAATACATTAAAAGTAAAAGACCGATCATATTTCTTCAAAGTTTTTAATTGTAGAAGCAATCTTAATGCTACCTAGCATATAGGTCAATGGTAAACGAGTGACTCAGGTTGGATTCAGTTCTTTAACTCTTGTGATAACACGAATCATATTGGAAAGTTGGTGGCAGAGAGGCCCTCTGACATCTCCATCACTAACAAGGGACATTGTTTACTTCCCACCCAGCTGTCTCCTACCCCTGCTTATGGTCTAGCAATGTGCATGCAAAGGAGACTATGGCCTCCTCTCAAACTAAAGCCATTCTTTTGGAGAAAGTGCATTCACATGCTGGAAATTGCAAGGTGCCGGTAGAAATCACTCTGGAAGCCTCAGCTCAGCACCTGTCCTCTCTCCAGGGAATGGACATGGCAGGTTTCTTTGTGTTCTTGTGTTATATTCTTATAGAATGTTATGACGAGTCACAGGAAATGACAGGCCACAGCCTATGGATGGGGCATCCATGAGCAGCATCAAGGAAGGAAGGGAAGAAGATCCAATCTACAGTGAAGTCATGCTAACACCTTAATTACAGCCTGATAGATTCATAAGAGAACTAAGCTTTTAAAAGCATAGGGTCAAATTTTTGTTTGTTTTGTTGTCTTGTACATACTTACCATGTATCCTTAGTCAAGTTGGAAGGAGATGAGATGTTTGTTAAACAGAAATAACAGCCAATGATCCCAAATGAGGCTTACAGGAGGACTGACTCAGATAATAGGGAACTTCGAGACACCTAGCATACAACCAGAAGGTAAAACACTAATTGTCCTTTCCTTTTCCTTCAGGAGTCACAAGACCTCTAAAAGCAGAAAGGATATTACTCATTGTAATGGAAGATTAAGCATTTTTCCCTCTCAATCTATCATTTTAATTCTTGTCTCATATGTTCAATGGCTTTCGTTTGGTCTTAAGTATATCCTGGCACTTGGAAACAGAACGAATTAGTGGAGCAAAGTAGAGTTCACAAAGACCTAGGCCTTCATACAGGAAAATATTTGCAAACTTTATGAAGCTGCACAGAGATGTCATCTTCAATGTTTGAGCGAGAGTGTTGCAGAAGAGCTGGTAGAGATGCAAGCAGTGAGCCCTTTAGTGTCTGCTTTTACTTCGGAGTGGGATGTGAACATGGAGGAGGGGAAGGGTAAGGGAGGGCTAACGAAAGTGAAGCTTGTAGGAAAAAGACACGTAGAAGTCTAATTCTCTGTAAGAAAACTAAAGAATGTGAGAGCTTTTTTTAAAGTTAGTGAATAATCTCATTAGTAAGATATTTTAGAATCAGAGTAGGTATAAGCATGAGAATCATTTTTTATACTTTGTCATTATTTTCTTAAATAATGGAACAATAATATCTCAGTTCGTAGAGATAAGCACATGAATCTGACAACTGTGTTAAATTGTTTAAGAACTGATTTAAAATATTCGCGAGTATTCAGCTTTACTTCATGTCGGTGGAAGGTCATGATCTGTCAAAAGCATGCTCGCTGTCGGGGAGCACAGTAACTATCTCACCGCCACTGCTCTGTTCACAGCTGTTCTACATTTAAAGATGGCTGCATGCTTCCCTGCCTGCTTGCCACTTTGTTCAGAATAAAACAAGGCTGGTACTTTTGAGCTTTCTCTGATGTTTTCTTTTGTCTTAAAATAACTTCACCGTTGTTTCTCGTGTCCTGTCTTTACCACCTTCACTTAGTCCTTCATTTTCCATCTCTGGCCTTTTCTACTCTCAAACCGGCCTACATGCCAGCCTGAGCTGAGTCCTTGAGGTATGACACAGGGACAAATAGCCCAGTGCTTGCAACAACCCCCTGCTTGTATCAGGTCTCTTCTAAATCATGTCCAAGGAAGAAGACATTTAAATAAGCAAAGCTTTGCATTAAACTTTTAAAATTTAGTTTATACACTCCTTTTCTTTGCTTGTCTTAGTAGCAGCTCAGTTGCGTGAATAAAGCTTGTCAAAATTCGAGTTCATGCAACACAGACATCATCATGGATGCACGGCAGCTGATGGTGGCTGTATTTTTCACCTCTCTTAATCTCTATTCCTTTTTTCGGAAGCACCTACTCTAATGTGTTTAGCATCTCACCTTTCTGCTCAGGGGTAAGAAAACATGTATTTAAAAAATAAAACAATGAATGTAAACTGAGTACTTATATACTAGAGCATGACCTGAAATTTCAGTTCAAACCATGATAAGTTTAAGTAAATCTTATCTTTTTACCGCTATCATAATTACCTCTGACTATTATTCTTAGGAAAGACAGCAAGACAATAAAACCACTTGGCTAACCTCAGTAGTCAATATGTGAAAATATAGCATGTGTTTGTGAGCCTGTGTCTTCATCCAATCATGTTGATTTGTCCAGTGCTCTCTTCATGTTTTACTTGCACGAATAATAACTCAAAGGCAAGATCTGCTGATAACATGCATACGTGCTTTCATGAATTACTGTCAGGGTCTTTCTATGGTGGCTTCACCTGATTATAGCCTAACTTGAAGTATTTAAGTTGAAATGGCATCTCGACCCCTAACTTTCTACTCCCTGCTTTATATTTTGGGAGAATAAAATGTCTATAAAAGGTAGTACTTTTAATTTGCGTTTATCTACTTTGTAGTGTTCCTGAATTCTCTTCAAAGAGCATACTATGCATTTTGATTTCACCTTTGATAGAGTTATAATTACTAGTAAATATAAGTAGACACCTTTGAAGCACATAGAGTTTTACAAGTAAATAATATAGTCTCCAAATCTGTTTTTTAATGTTATTGCTGAACTTGCATTTCTTTTTGATTCCTTATGTTTTCTAGAAGATTAAAAAGATTCACTAATCCCCTGAGATTTTAGAGTTTCCACATACAGTCTTCTCCGCCTTCTACCTATTTGTTTATTGTTATATGTGATGCCTTTGGAAAGGACTACATGTGATACCTTTAAGCCCAGCATTCAGGAGGCAGAGGCAGGTGGATCTCTATGAGTGAGTTCCAGGCCAGCTGGCTTATAGGGAGACCTCATCTCAAAAAACAAACAAACAAACAAACCAAAACAGTATGTAGATAGATGACAGATAGGTGATAGATAGATAGTAGAGAGATAGATGATAGCTAGATAAGCTAGATAGATGATAGATGATAGATAGATAGATAGATGATAGACAGACAGATAGATAGATAGATGATAGGTAGATGATAGATATGGATAGATGATAGATAGATGATAGATGATAGATAGGTAGATGATAGATATAGATACATGATAGATAGATAGATAGATAGATAGATAGATAGATAGATAGATAGATGATAGATAGATAGATTCTGGAGGACAAGTTGCTATATGGATCAGACTTTCTCTACACTTTTGCCCTTGAGTGTGATAGCTACTTAGGTTTTGAGTGCTTTCTTCCAAGTTGTGGAAATTTATAGCTCACCTTCCCTCTTGTCTTTTAAAATTAAGACATGCATTTTATTTCAGAAAATCCTATCTCTCCTGCCCCCACCCCCACTCCACACAAAAGAGATGGTCGTCTTATCTATGATCTTATTTGGTACACATTTCTGTTGTCAGTATTTGCATTTATACAATTCAAACTTGAGCCATCTTTCATTTCTGGAATGAACTATATATCATTGTAGTGATTTTTTTTAATGAACTATTAGAATCAGCCAATGTTACTTTTAGAATTTTTTTACAAGGATTTTTGCTGATTGTTTTGAGGACTGTGTTATTTTTCTGTAAAATCATCCACCAGAAATCTATCCATTTCATCCAGGTTTTCATATTTGTTTAACCCAATGGGACCCCATCTGACTGCAAAAAACACTGAGAAGAGAGCCCTGAGCAGAGAGGGAGGCTTGACACAGATCACTGAACTTGACAAGTCCTACATTAACAATGTAGACTTTTTATTCTTGACCTAGAGTTTCTTTCACCAACAGTATGATAACTATCTTTGTATTTTATGGTATTTTACCTTAAATTTCCCTTTCTCTGAAGTGAATCATGTGTTAGACATATCATTTGATTTTCAAATGCTTTCTGGAATTTTCAAATTGGCTTATTTTCAAATAAGCTATATCTTTGTTGGATTATATGTGTTTCATTATGAATAATGTCATCACATTACGATTGTTTCACTAAATTAGTTGGAATCTCTTCTTATGATACTTTTGACATTCTAACTTCATATATATATATATCATGCATTTTAATTTCCTAGCTGTTGTTTTGATTAGGCACTCTAAATTATGCAAATAATTTTGATAACATGAGAAAAATCATATGTTTATTTTTCTAAACATGATCTGAACCTAATATCTGCCTGTTCTAGTCATGTGGATATTTATTGCCACAGTGTAGGGTTTGTACATCAATATGTGTGAGCTCGATTCGAATTCTGTGACTTTGGACTTTATTTGGAATTTTTGCTTCATACTCTTATTTTAAAATAAAGAATAATATTACAGAATACTTCATTTTTATATGGGCAGGGTTAAATAAGTTAATCTGCAGATAACACATTTTGAATAATACCTTTCATGTAGTAAGGACAGAAATAATGGGACCTATTGTTACTATAACCAAATATCTTACTGTTTTCTTACCTCTCCACTAAAGACTTTTCTTCAGAAAACCCTCTGTCATTGAAACATAGACAAACTATGTTAGTACAGCTTGAAATTGTCACCCTGAATTTTTAGGATTATGCTTTGTAATTAGTGTTAATCTTTCAGAAAAGAGCAAATTCAAAACCTTCATCCACATTTTGTTTAGTATTCCATCCCTTCCTAGACTTACTGATTTTCACGCTGGTGATATCTTCTAAGAGGTTTTCTTTTGGTTGTTGTTGTTTGTTTGTTTTAAATGTATGTATTGCTTATGCGCTCTTAGACTTTTTGTACTGGTTTATTAATGTTTTAGTTTCGTTTTGTCTATTTTAGCTGTAAATGAATGACTCATAATGCTTGTCCTTCAAATTATAAATATTACTTTTAGTCTTTTTGGATTTGCATGTTGTTGGATAGCACATGATTCTTGCTGTTAATTTGTTTTGTTGTTAAAGTTTTTAATGTATATTTTCATTTTTGATAGTGCAGTGCTTATACTAGTCACAAGCTTTGCCTCTCATCCTAGTGATTCTGCCATTTATCCTTTAGCATGAGATGCCTAGCTTAATAGCTTGTGGAAAAGGTAGAAGGGTTTCAGATGCTGACTGTTGCTGTCATTCCTCTGAATGTGTAGGGAAATGGGGGAAGAGTGTGGTCTTCTGCTATTGGAACAATCCTCCCTGTGCCTCCCTCTGACGCCAAGACCAGTATTTCTTACAGCTTTGAAAGCTTTCTTTCAAAGGCATCCCTCTGATGGTCAACCTGTCTTTAATTGCTCAATGGATTCAGTTGTAGCCAAGTAAGGCGAGAATGCCTAGGGACTTGAGAATTCTGTCCTGACCTTAAAAGACCAGGTAATGCACTGACGGTGGAAACAAAAGGCCCCAAGTAGAAAGCTGTCCACCAGTTCGGCTCAGCTACTGCGCTAGCTCTCGATTTGCAATATCTGCTCTCCTGAATATGCCAAAAATAATCCTTGCCTTAAGCATTATATAACCTGGATAATATATAATGTACTTTCAAAATAAGTAACATGGAGAGCTACTGACTTGAAAAGCCAACATTTAAATTTGATCCCTTGATAAAGCAAAATGAAGAAACAAGTACCCCAAAGTTAGTACATTCAAAAAAAAAAATCTTAAGAGTCATTTGTGAAGTCCTGTTGATTCTACCCTTTGAATGTGATTCCAAGCTGCTCACATTTTCCTTCTCACTGACACTCACCTCTGATTTTACCCAGAATCAGAGAAGTCTCCTGATGCATACTTTTCCGTGGGTTTGGCTGGCCACATTGCCACTAAAATGTTCTATTTTTATTTATTTATTTTGAAACAGGTTCTCAAGTATCCCAGGCAGAGGGTGACCTTGGACTTGTAATATTGCTGTTTTTACCACTTAAGTACTGGATTTATAGGCATGTACTAACACATTTGTTTATGTGGTGCTGGGATCAAACCAGGCCTTACTGCAGGCCAGGCAACTAGGTTACTAACTGAGCAACATCTGCAGCCTTAGGTTGCAGCTTCTAATTTAAAAGTTCTAATATGACAGTCTGTTGGAAAGACCTTGGATATTGTTTTACTTGCTAGAACACCAGTGATCATTCTTCTTTGCAGAGCTTGGCTAGCCCCTTGCTATCTGAGTTTCCTACTTCTCTTTACTTGTTTTTGATTTGCCAGACGGATTGATCCAACTTATACCTCTCCTTCCCGGAATTTCCTATTTATTGCTTTACTCTGAATACTTTTTTTCATTCAGCTCCCCTGGCAGTTTCCACCTTGTTTGGAGTCCGAGTTTAAACTCAGGAAAAGTTCTGTGCCAAACCAACCATATTGCCCCTTTGTGATATTCATCATAGTGTGGAGCACTTTGCACCTCTGTCCATTTTTCCTATTTAGAGTGTAAGTTTTATGAAGGCAAAAACTCCATGTTAAAATATCCCCAGGCACTTAAATTGCTGGCAATAACATGCCCGGGTTGTAGGAGCAAACAACAGCAAGCACAGAAAGAAGTAAAGCTCAGCAGGACTGGGCAAGGGTGTTAGATGTGCTCTAGAGTGTGTTTCAACAGTAAGAAAAACACACACCCCGCAAGCTCTTGAAAAACGCTCAACGTTAAACATTTATTCTACAGCACTTGTGTGCTGTGTTAACATTCCTATGCACTTTTCTCTCTTTGGAATGTGGCCGTCTGCTGGTGTACTCCACTGGACCTGTCTTTTACAGAGATGACTGTGACATGTAAACACTGCCGAAGATCTCTGGAGGCCACTCCTAAAGCGGTCCACTTTCTGAGCCCTTGTCACCATGCAGAGATAATTACGTGTATGATTTATGTGCTCGGAAGGACCTTTATCCCAGATAACCCCTTCCAAACACTTTGATTATGTAACCGTCAAAGCGCCCTGAAGTTTGGGGTCTGTTTCTGCCTTCATGAAATTTCCCTTGGTTTACTTACATACAAGTCTGATGAATATATTGATTTTTTATATACAGGTCAGAGTGTTGCTTTCTTTTTTTCTTTCCTGGTTTCTGAACAATTTTATGAGTAATCTGCAATTCGTTGAAAGGTAAATTTCCTAGGCTTCTCTGTTTTTAAGATGCTTATCCTGTGACAATCTGAAAGTATGATTTAGGCTTTTGCAAAATTGCCCATAGAATAAAAAAACTCATTAAAATGTTTTGACCATGAGTTGAAAATAATTTATACAGGAATTGTTATTTACATGTATAAATGGTGCTTAAATAAAATACTAGAATTACATGCAATACACAAAGATTAGTACAAACTATTGTGCTATTTTAAGTAGAAGGTACTTAAAGTAATACAGCAATCTATGCTGCTAAAAGGAAAACCTTTGCTTTTATGGCCATTTCTGTCAAATAAAAGAAAACCTTGAAAAATATTGTTTGTAATGCATTGCATTCAAAGGAACAATAAATAATAAGCCACTTGCAGTTTAGTTTTGTTATGTATTGTTATTCTATTTTATAACCAAAAGCATAAAAGATATTGCAGGATGCTATTAAAAACAACCTTCATTTATATTTTACCTTATCCGTGTTGAGATTTTTCTTCTATTATTTATATTTGTTCCCTTTTCCCCTCTGATTACAGATAAAATGTGTCAATATGTTGAGTACAATATTACTTAGGCATCAAGGCTATATATTTTGTATTTATCCACATACTTTAATGATTGCTCTTAAGCTTGTTTGCAACAATCCAAAATAAATGTAATAAGAAGTATGTTAGTATAAAATATGAGAATTTTCATCCTACTATGGCATTACTTTCTCTTTTTTAAGAATTTTTTTTTAAGATTACCTTGGTTTTGTTTTGTTTTTGAGACAAGATGTCCTATAGCCCCGGGTGGTCTGGAACTCACTCTGTAAACCAGGCTGTCCTTGATCTCGAGAGATCGGTCTGCCTCTGCCTCCCAAGAGCTGGAATTCAGGGAATGCTGGAATTAGAGGTGTGCTCCACCATGACCAATTGTCATTATTTCTTAATGAACCTGTGACCCATATACTAAAGACATTACAACTTTCCCCTAACTACATTTGAAACAAAACCCAAAATTTCTAGGTGATTAATTTCGTTGTTTTAGAAAATGACTTTGTATTCTAATTTGTTATATGTTGAGATAACAATATTCCATAGTAGATTATGCATATCTAATTGTTCTCATTTATTAGAAATTTGAGTAAGCTGTGTTTCATTTGTTCATGAGATATAGATCTCTGACAAACACTAGCACTCATTCGGAGCCACGAATCAGCAAGAGACTTCCCAGAGGATTGCTGAGCTTCACATGCTCCTCGTGATGAAAGCAGCATATGAGTTTTGGAAATGGTGTTGACCAGATCCAAAAAGACCCATAATGCACAGCAGGGCCATGACACGGCCTTCATGTAAATAGGGCAACACAGAGCTTGCTGTTGTAAATACTTGAAATGATCAGCTTTTCTGTCAAGTAAGTGGTAGCTCTCTTAAGGAGAAGTCCAAGGTCAAGACCTTATCACCAAAAGAAAAATCAACTCTCTTCCTAACTTAACAGATAGGGCCAATATTTACTACTGACCAGTGGGTGTGAGGGACTCATTTAATAACAAAAGAAAAGGTAATCTCCTGGAGGTCATTCTCTGAAGAAATTTCACATTTCTACTTGTCCAGACGGTTTGCTGATCACATACAGTTCACGCTTACATTTTGAAAGGGCTGTGACACTGTTTAAACTTCAGTCACTGAGTAAATGAGTAAAAGAACAAGTTTAAAAATAAGTAATTGGAGTATTGAGTGAGATAATACACACACTCAATGAAGTCTTCGCTGTCAAATTGTTCATCTTTGGAAAGAAAATTGAAAGAAAAAATATCTTTTGTGCTTTATAGTAGTCAAATGTTTAAAATCTCTGTGTGAAAATTTTAACCCCTACCTCTGCCACATTAAGAGAAATTAGTTTAGTGAGTGATGCCAAGAAAGAGTAATTACTGCTTAGGTATGTAGTTCTAAATTCCATATTCAATTCAAAATGAATGCACTTGTGGCAGGCACTCTATCAGTAGTGAGGACAAGCCCCGTGTGAAACTGAAGACAGCACTATCACCATGCTATGTCAGTCCTGACTACCTAAAATCTAGTGTTCATGATTTGGCTGCTCATGGGAGACTCTACAGCCAAGGTTAGACATTTTTGCAATTGCCCTGAGATGTTGCTCTTGGTGTCCATCTAGTGAGCACAAGACGCACGGGACATCTACCTGGAGAGCCAGCCCTGACAGCCACCCAGCACTGGCATGAACATCTCTACACGACTTCATTGTTTTCTACTTGTCCTTAGGTGTGAGATATTCTCCTGTGAGCAATAAATCTTGTTTTTGTATGGGAGAAAATGCCTGGGGAAAATTTTTTAAAGCTAATTATTAATTCAGAGTGTGTTCCAAGACTGACGGGAATTGGAGGACACTGTGGGATATGGAGGCCTTTAGCTTTTTGTCTGGGATTTTAAAAACTTTATTATTTTTGTAATTTATTCATTGAAACATACATGTGTTTATGCAGCATGACTATCCACATTTATCCAGGTGAGCCATCTACTGCTGAGCACTCATAGCTACATAAACTAGGCACTTTGACCAGATGTGAGTCTCTGTGTTAACTGCTACCAAATGCAAAAAGAAGCTTCCCTCACCAGTGCTGAGAAAAACACAATCCACCGGCGTAACCATAAATATTTAAAATGCAGTTTGATAGCATAATCATTTAATTATAACTACAGTAGAGCCCCTGCTAAGATCTATGATGTCCTATATCATGGGCTTTTGACCAGGTTTACTGTACCAGCAATGAAACAGCTCCTGTGGACAGGCCTCGTATCCAATCAGAAAGTAGTTGGTTGCCTCCATCAAGCCCTCATTCCACAGTTGTCACTCTGTACCAGGAACATCAGTAGTGCAGCAGTCAGAGCATGCATTTGGGGTCCAGATAAACCTATTTATATCATTCCCTTCTTAGGGAAATTTTTCCAACAAATATTTGAACTCAAAATGTTTTTGTGATGCTAGAGTGATATTTTGTCCTTGGCATATTAGGCTAGAAAAATATAGCACTATGTCTTGGCATGTAAAAAATGAATAAATAATGTAAGAGAAAGTGAAACAATTAATCTTTCTCCTGTCCAGCA
>NW_008351881.1:2340991-2359667 GCF_000622305.1 Nannospalax galili | reverse complement strand
TGTAATAATATTTCTGGGTAAAATGCTTGTTTAAGAAAATTAATTGAGCACTGCATTTCATACATGCATACGTATGTGTGTGTGTGCCCTTGTGTGTGTGTGTGTGTATGTGTGTGTAAGGAATTCATCATTTTTTCTATGAATGGTGTTATATATTGTTGCTTTGGAGAGGCAGTTTCCTTGTGTATATGGATTTTAAGTACCATATTACTGTATGATATAATGATAATTAAGAAGGAAATTATTTTAGTTGAATCTGTACTACATAGGGGTGGGATATGGGGAGTATTTTGAATTAGTGTCTAATTGTACTATTAAAATATTATTATTGTGAATGTTCTCACACCTTTGATTGCTATTAGTGTGATGATATATTATTTACAACTTAAAAAACAAAAAAAGAAGCTACAAGACAGCATGGTGCTTGAACAGAAATATTGTTTGTGCTGTAATGATACAAATCATAGCTAGCCCTGTATTATTAAAAACTATGACTTCTAAAATATCATTTCTCTTCTAAAAATAATTTACTGTCTAGTAAGAGACTTCCAAATTTCCCTCAAAACTTTCACTGTGAAATATTCCTATCTCACTGCACCTTGCCAGTTGCTTTTAGGGGCCACTTATGAAGGAGACCTATCTATATACATCAAAGAAGGCAATTGTCCATGTTGTGTTCTCAATAGAGTTTCCACTGGCTGCTGAACAGGGGTGCTAGACACTATCACACCAGTGCTGCCTGGGTGGGAATCGGTCCTGGGAGTATCAGATGTTCTCAGTTTTCTCCGTCCTGTATTTCTTCATATAAAAGTATCTCTATGAGTTCCGCTACGTGCTGAATTTAGAGGATTTCTCTTGCATTTTGTAATATGAGAGCTTCTTATTGAAAGCATTTCTCTTTAATCCTTTGAACATAGATTTTTTTCACTTATTTGAAGGTGTTCCCACCTCCTGTGAGGTCTTATGATATAAATCCATGTCAAGGATGATAGGAATCATTTTCTATTGAATATTTTGAGTAAAGATCATTCTCTCTTATTTATTTGACTATCTACTAGCTTTTTGTTGAAAATTAGGCATTGCAGACAACCTCCTTTATAGATTTCCTACCTGAACTCCGATCTGTGGCAACTTTAACTGGTGAAAGTGTAGAGTTGTGTTCTGGTTAGTTCTGCAGATCCACCATTGAATGTCCTCTGGATTACCTCCGTTTGGCCGTTGTATACTATCTCTATATATTTGAATTGCTTTGACATTTTCAAAGATAATTTATTGCTACTTGGGGGAAAGCACAAGCACTTCCTCCCTCTACAGTTAGTTACAAGAAATTTTCCTACTACTTTAGTTTTATTGACTCATTTTACTCTACTAAGGCTGAGACATGCATATACCAATGACTGGGAGTAAGGCACCAGCCACTATAACTTTACCGTTATCTTTTAAGCTGTTTACCCATTTGAAGTAAGCTGATTTCACAAATATTAGGGTGAGTTATTACTCAGAAACCAATATTGTTTATTCTACAAATAATTTCTGAAATGATGATTGGCCTTTCCAGTCTATCAAACCTGGAAGAGAAACGAAATTTACACTTTGTTTTACTTTTGTCTGAAATTCAAAGGAAAATTATGTTTTAAACTTGTGTAGTTAGTCATTGAATTAGGGAATGATAGATCTATTTTCTTTCAATAAATATCTTTTTGGGTAAAACACTTTATATTGCAAAATGGAGGATAAGAACATTTCTTTCTTTCGTTTTTAACTATGGAAGATCCACTGCTGCTGTGGTATTTCTAGAGATGGAGAAGCTGAAAAGATGCCACTCTTGTGATTTCTACTTTAGATCTCTACGGAGATTTGAAAAGGCAAGGGCTGGGCGTAAGAAATGGCGCAGAGGGAAGGCTGGGTAAATGACGCGGCTGATTCACGTGGGCAGCAGCTGCAGAGACATCACTTTCGCTCCAGATAATAGAGTACCTCGTTACATGGGTCCCTGATTTAACGATCCCTGAGTTTTAAGAATACTAGGTAACAGAGAAGCTTTTATAATTTCAAGATCTAATTCATAAAACTCATGACTTAGTCCATATGTCAATGTGAGTACATCGGTCAGATAAAAAAAAACAAACAATTTTTTAAAATAAAACACTTTAGTTATTATTTTCATCTTATGTGGATTAGTGTATTGCCTGCATGTATAAACCTGTGTCATGTGAAACCTGCGGAAGCTAGAAAAGGATGTCAGATCCCCTGGAGTTAAAGACAGTTGTCAGCTGTCATGTGGGTGCTGGGAATCAAATCCAGGTCCCCTGGAAGACAGCAAGTATTCTTAACCACTGAACCATCTCTTCAGCCCCATGAGAACACACTTTTATACTACAAATTTTATTATTCTATTTGGTGTGATTTTTATTCTCTCATGACAACTGCAAGAATATTTTCACACATTTTATGGTGGCAAGTATTTTTACTTAAAAAGAAAAAAAAATAGAATTGCTTCATTTAACTCCACAGAGTGGCCTCGAGCAGCTAGGAGCCACACTGGGCCAGCTCAGTCCCTACGGTCACAAAATGCCCTTTGAAGGCTTCTAATGGGATTGTCACTCTGCAAATTGCTGGTTCCTTCATCATTGCCCTGAAGCAACTCTTTAAGATACTTGAGACGTGAGTTTTGGACTTTGTCTGATTGTATCCGAAGCAAAACCAATAGACCCATAGATTCACAAGTTTTGGACATACATTAAGAATGAAATAAAAACATCAACTTACATAAATCAATCTTTTTCTTAAACTTAGACCCCTATGTTGTCAATAAGATATCTCAAACTTGTATGCATAGTATTTCCCTAAAATTAAATTTCATAAAGAAAAATTTTACTTCCCATTAAAGAAACTTATGAGTCAAAGTCTATGTGGCATGACATCTTGTAGACCATATCTGCAACAAAAGGCAACAGTTATAAAATGTGTGAATCTGTGAGTGCTCTTCCCGCACACAGCCTATCTATGAAGCTGAGATTAGAGATGGGTTGCTGCTACCCATGGGCAGAAAATCCCTTCCTAGCCTCAGTTCTTTTTATAATTTGACCATTTTGATCCCTAGTAATAATGTTTTTAATTAGTGTTATGACATGTAATGTAAAAAATAAAAGAAAATTGCAGTCAAGGATTCACATTTTATTAATGAAACTGTTTATCAGTGCCATGTTATCTAGAGTGGAACCCTGTGATCCAAGAACCCATGTCTCCAATGTTCCTGCGTAGGAGAAATTGATGCAGTTTTCAAGATATTTAACAAGTGAGGGTTATCCATGGTACCTAATACATGCATGGCTCTTATAGACAGATCTTTGAGTCATTTAAAAATTCATGAAAAAGCAAGACCTAGTGGAACAGGCCTAAAATCTCAGACCTCTGAATTACCACAAGTTTATAAGTTCAAGGTCAGTGTAAGCAGTTAGTGACACCCTATCACAAATGTTTTTAAAGAAAAAAGAGGGCTGAAATTCAGTGTTAGGGTGTTTGACTCGTAGTGTTAAACACCCTGAATTTAGTCATTATTACTGTAGAAAAGGAAAATAGTGTTGGATCAAAGGTAACGAACCTGCTACCCTTTCAGAGAACTTTGTTTCCTGCTAATCAATTACCCATTTAAATGTGTGCTCATGGACTCCAACCCTGCATCACTTGAGTGTGGCCTGATATTGCCATGGGTACTCAGAATAGGTAAGGCAGTGTTCCAGGTAGTAGAAAAGGGTCTCTAGAGCCCTGCGATTTCCCTGACATTCTCAGTTGGCATCCATCTGACCCTTCACACGTGCTAGCTCTATGTTTATTAAGAAAAATGTCTCAATTTATAGGACTAAGCAACTGCAAAATCCAAATGCCAAGTAAATTCTGTGATTTAGATTTATAGGACTGCTAGATTTACACTTAATAAACATTCTGAAAGAAAATAATTTGTTTAAACTGTCAATTCTATAAATAGTTCAAGTGTTTTAAAAGCCATGTGCTAAAATAGCAGTATTACAGATTTTATGCCAAGTTGAGGCATTGAGAAAAATGATCACTTTATAAAGTATAAACAAAATCAGAATTGTATTATGAAAATACAACCAATAAACTATTACATCGGAACCTGTCAGTGCGTAGATGAAGCATCTGTACAGGTGGAAATATCTGGTGCTTTACCATCTCTGTTTTATTTTAGTTGAACACGTCAGTACCATGAGTTTCTTGAGAATAGTATTTTTATCCTCCTCCAAGTGCTAGGGAAGAACAATTTTGTTTACTCCCAGGTGGCTTCAATTTGATTTGAACTCACAGCAGAGTTTACGCTGATGAATAGCTTTTCATTGAACATGAATAAATTGAGAAATTCAGATTAGTCAGCCTTTTTCTTCATAATTTAAATTCCAGTGAAGGAGCTAGCAAAAATAGAACACAAAGGGTTGTGCAGTTGATGAATTGCACCTGGTGACTAGCTGAATTAATAAAACCGTTAATGAACTAGACACCAAAGCTTCTCTCTAGCACTTCTGTGGAAATGACTGCTTTAGGAAAACAAACAGAAAAGGTACGTTGGCTTCAAAACAAAAGGAGCAAGCACTTTGTTCAGTTGATGTGCAGGCCATGGGAAGTTACAGGAAGATGATGCCTTCAAACATGCTTTGTTCACAGTGGAAGTGCTCTGTTCTTTCTTTTTAAAAGAAAGTTTAACTGATCAAGATCTATATTTAAAAAAAAATGAAATTTGGACATTCCCAGGGAGAGAAAATGAGGGAAAAGGAGTGAAGAAAAGAGAAAGAGGGAGAGAGACACAGAGAGAGAGAGAATGTGTCAAATTAATATATGTCAAATAATACGTACAGTTAGATGTCATTTATTTTTAGAACTTGACCCTTTAAAACATCACATTTCTGTAAATGTATGAGCATATGCTCATAGATTGGTATAGTTTTTCAGTCATATTTTATAGAAATTATTCCTATGCATGTTCTAAAACTATTTTCTTTGTGATCAGAATTCAAATTGACCTTTAGTTTGTATTTTATATGTATTAAGTACTCTAGTTATTATTCCTGTGCCAAAAATTTGATCATGATTTATTACTCATTTGAAAGAGGTGAATCATTTAAGATATTACTGTATGGCTAATTGGGAAGCAAAATATTTTACTAGCCATACTTTCACACATAAGGAAATCGTGAGACCCTGAAGATGATTATTTTTAATACAAAGTAGTTTAATATGTATATAGCATAGTATTTTATATACTTTCTTTTGAATATCAACTTTCATTTGCAAATATATAATCCTTTTACATTGAAATAACCCAGTTAACTGTAAAATTAGGTTTATGAAGATGAAAGTTGTCTCTTGAAGGATTTCCATTGTATCTTACTCAAGTCACAAGCACAACTTCAAAGCTAATAGAAAGTCAGATTCCTATTGTCTTAAAACACATCCTATTAGACATTTGATATTGGGTCCTTGTAAAATGGGATTTCTCAGGCAGCTCTATTCATCTCAACAGCAAAACATAGAGTGCAATATATTGGTGGCAAATTTTGTGTCACAGAAGACAAAATAATGATATTCTGAATAGTCATGTCTAGAAGCTGTAATCAGTTGAGCTTAGGAAATATTAAGTAATTAATTGATTAGTTCCTACACTGGTATCTTTCCATCTTTAAAATGTTCAGCATCATGAGCCTCTGAAGAGATTTAATGCATGTGATAAAATACAGCTAGTTTTATAGAAATGAATGTTTAAATATGTCATAATAAATGTTAGATTTTTGTATTGTATAATTCCTTCATGTTCTTGAAAAACAATGCATTTATTTTTCTTGCATTGAAATCCAGTTGATCATTATTATTAAACCACATTTCCCTCTTCAAAGAATAATAATACCATTCTTTTGTCCAGTGTGTCTGGCAAAGCCATCTTTTTAAATGAACTTGTGTGTGTGTGTGTGTGTGTGTGTGTGTGTGTGTAAATTTTTGCTCTAAATTGTGTACCCTCTGAAAGAGTCTGAGTTGATTCTCAATCTTGTATTTTATTTAATCTATAGAATATAAACTGTATTTCTGAAATGGAACATAAGATGAGAAATATGGTTTTGTGCACCACAATAGTAGTAGTCTTAATGAATTTATGGCTGATTGATAGAATCCTGTTTATTCTAGTCAGCAGAATTTCAGAATATATTCATGGAAGAAAAAATTCTAGTGCAAGGATTGTTGGTATTGAATCAAGTAGAAGGATAGACCTAGGACTTGGAAGACAGCAACAGGTCAAAAAGCCTGAAGAAAAAAAAAATATATATATATATATATGCAAATCATAATAAATCAAGTGCAAAGTTATTTTAGGAGAGTCAGAATTAAGAAGGTGTGACACTCATTAGGCTAAGGATTGTTTTAAAAAACATGATAAAATAGTACTCAACTTGACTTAATTTATTTTCCTTTTCCTCCTCTCTCCTCTTCGATATTGATGTTGCTATTTTTGTCTTTACTTGTTCACTTTGGAGCCCATTTTTTTTTTAAATTGATTGATGTGTTGAATTTATATTTCTTTTCTCTAAAACAATGACTATGGAAGAAAAAATTATAAAAATTAAAAATATCAAATGACAAAAGTACAGATTTAGTAGATCGGATTCAAGTCATAATATGCAGTATTAACAACCAAAACTCGAATCTAGTGTTTTGTTTGACCTGAGTAATAAAGTATTACTTTCTGAATATTTAATCTTACAGAAATTTCTCTTTATGTCAATGAAACATAAAAGGCCATTATATACTGATATGTCCAGATCCTTCCTGAGAGCTGCTTGTGAGCATCAGAGGCTGGTTATTTCTGGCCCAAACCTGTGAAGTGATCAAGAAACTGTGACTATTGGCTGATTTTAAATCCTGAATATGTGTTCGATAATCTTGGAGATAAAATTTTTCTCGTATGAAACTCAAACAACTTAAACAAAGTCTATGTAACAAACGTTGTGAACATAATAAATACTAGGTCATTTAAAATGCAGGCTACGTCAGTAGTTTCTTGGGCTATTGCCTTTTGTCCACTTCTCAGTTCTGATTTTTCTTCTTTCTTTCTGTTTTGAATAAGAAGAAATAAAGTGCCCACAGAAACTTGTTAGAAGTGTTTCAGTAGGAAAGAAGCTATATCTGGAAGTTAAAAATAAAGGAGTAGGAGCAGCGGACCAGGCAGAAAGGGCAGGAGAATGGAATGTTATCTTCTTAACAAGAGATGGGAAAGTTCAGAGGACACTGCGGTGAACAGAGGAAGATATGGACAGAAAAGAAGCAAAATAGGTTTTTTAGCAGGTGGAGAAAATGGGATCAAGAGAGCTAACGTATTAGAAATTGTAGTGGTAATGCTAGCTGTGAGCTTGTAAGCAAGAGCCAGCCTACTAACCCACAGTAGAATGGTCTCTGTAGTCATTTCAATCAACATAAAAATTGAAGATTTATGAGACTCACACAAGGACTGCTAAAGCATCCACAAAATTCTGAGCAGCGGGAAGGCAAATTAATAAGCGGTGAAATAGAAAGTTTCCAATGGCTTACCCCTTGATTGGCTAGCCAAAATAAATTAGTTATTTGATTCATGTTCATTTGCATAAGCTACATAGGAAATAGTGAATAATCATATAATTTATGCAATTTTTTAAAAATCAAGGTACCTATAAATATGAATTTTATATTACATCTTTATTTGGGTTTTACTTTGGATTACATACATAGTTTTGATTAGTAGAGTTATTCAGTAATATCAAGTTTATATGTTGAATTCTGATATATTGAATTGGGATTTTAAATAAATGTATTATTTTTAGCATGGCATGTGTATTGTTATATTTATTGTTGAAACTGATGATTTCATAAAGTCAGAGACAATAGACTTCTTAAAAATTAACGCTCTTTAAGTTTTATTATTTGTGGGCTGAGGCAACTCAAAGTTTGTGTTGTTTACTACTTCTAAAGATTTCATATCTCAAATAGGATTGGACTGTGTGCAGCTATCAGAGCAGCAGTGTCCCAGGAGTACAAAAACTGTCGAACCACACTTTTTAGAAAAATATTTGCACTTGATATTGGTCATTCCTCTCTCATTCATAAATTTTGTCTTTATTCTTAAGAATATTTAATAAAAAATATCAGCCAAACCATATTATAGAAGAGCTAAACTTTTATTTAGTTGTTTAAGCTTGGTGTTGAACAAAAAGAGCACTCTGTGAATAATTCATTATCTTTAAAATTGTTAGTTTTTTCACTAGATTGTTTTATTCCTGTCTCTGATGTTATACCTTTTTGTGTAAAGACCATCAATCAAAATTCTTGACATGTGAGAAGTACTTAATAAATTCTTTATAAATACCTTGATGAATAGAAAATTAACATACAAATAAATATTTAGAGAAGGAGCACATCCATAAATGTTTAAGCATCTAGCCAGAATCATAAGGAGAAGTGAACAGAAGATGCAAAGTACCCAAGGTTGAGAATAAGAATATCAGGAAAACAACTTTAAGTTAATGAATTTTACAATTGACTTCAACAGTGCAGGCTTCTTGAGAGATAAATGGTTACCTTAACCCAGAAGAAATTGAGTTAGTGAACCCTTAAAGACATTTCTATGTCCAATTACTTTTACCTTCATATTTCTCCAAGACCCTATGTGAGAAATTGTACCAATCATCCACTAGCTTTTCAATTTATAACATAAGATCTTTTCCCCAATATCAAAACCTGGAAAACATCTCAGTATCCTCAGTATTCAACATCTCTAATGATGGTGAGTGCCAAATTCTTAAAACGAATTGTAGCAAACCAAATGAAGCAACGATTTTAAAAGGCAACATGTCACAATGACTTAGGGCTTAGCCCAGCAATGCAATGCCAGTTAAATGGTTTTAAATCCATCATTGCAATTTGTATCAACAAAAAAAAAATCAAATGTATTTTTTGACTAAATTTGATTGTCTATTCATGTTAATGTTTATTAGTAAATTAGGAAAGAAGAAAATGACCTGAATTAATACAATCTTCCAAAGCTTACAGCTCTCATCTTACATGGTATGGGTGAATGCTTGTAGCTAAGATTGGAACCTAGGCTGAGTTGCCTCTTGCAGCACTTATATTGAGTATTGTAAATGAGGTCCTAGTGCATAAGAAGTCAAATAAATATAAAACAGGCAATGTAGAAAAGAAGTGATAAACTGTTTCTATTTACAGTTGGTATAATTTCCCTTTTATAAAATCTCCCATAAAGTTCCCCAAAGTACAAGATGTAATAAATGAAGTTTGTACTGGAGAGCTGGCTCAGTGGTTAGGAGCACTGGCTGCTCTTACAGAGGACCCAGGTTCAATTCCCAGCATCCACATGGTGGCTAACAACCATCTGTCACCAGTTCCAGGGGAATCCAATGCCCTGTTCTGAATCCACAGGCATTGCACAACACAGGTGCACTTACACACATTCAGGCTATACAGGCATACACATAAAATAAAAATAACAAAATGTTTTTTTAAAAAATAAGCGAAGTTTAAGATGACAAACGATACAATGTCTATATACAGAAAGTGATTGTGACTTCATGTACTGGCAGTATGTCACATACAAATTAAAATCCTTAAATAATATAATTCATATCAGTTTGACAAACACCCAAAGAACATGAAATCTTTGTATATAAACCTAATGAAGCATTGACGAAGTCAGGAAGATAAAATTTGATCTTAAAATTACAATATAGGACTAGGGGTTAGAGAGCTGGCTCGGTAGTTAAGAGCACTGACTGCTCTTACAGAGAATACGGGTTTGATTCCCAGCATCTATATAGTGGCTAGGAACTGTTGTCCATGACCAGTTCCATGGATTCCAGCACCCTTTTCTGACCTCCATTAAAATTCTAAAATATTCTTTTCTAAAACTAACACATGAATGTAAAAATGTATATGGCAATGCAAACTAATGAGAATGACCTAAACAATTTTTCTGTGTTGATTTATTTTGTATGAGCGGTTATGCTTGTGGGCACATGCATGACTTGGCACATGTGGAGGTCAAGAGGTAACAAGCTGGAGTCAGTTCTCTCTACCACGTGGGTTCCTGGGATCAAACTCAGCTCCTCAATCGCTGTGGTAGGCACCTTTTCCAATTGAGTAATCTCATTGGAATACCCTTATTTTTTCATTTTAGAAGAATAAATTTCTAAGGATCAAAATTACATAAGCTATTCCAAGATTTATTGTAACACAACACAAATTAAACGAGTGTGATTCTGGGAAAAATAAAACAGGAAAATTGAATAAACTAGTCAATGAAGAAATAATCTAAAGTAAATTACCAAAGTTTTGACAAAGGTGAAAAGAAAAGTTTGGAATCTGGTTTTCATTTATTTTTATTTCATTATTATTATTATTATTTGTATTATTATTGTTTTTGTTTTTGTTGTGTTTTTTTTTGGAGAAAAGGTCTTCCTGTAGCACCAACTGGCCTGGATCTCTATTCATAGGCCAGACTGGACTTGAACTCCCAAATATCCACCTGCCTCTGGCTCCTAAGGGCTGGGAGTAAAGGTATGCACTACAATGCGTGACTAGAATCTGTTGATTTTAGATTGTGTTTCTAATGTTGGATTGAACATGTATATGAAAATTACGAAATCAAACAAAGAATTCATTCCTGACAACAAATCCAGAAACATTTCAGAATGGACTATATAACTACGTCCTTGGATGTACAAACGTGTATTAGATTTAACACAGAAAGTATGATACTTAAAAAATAGTTTATTTGACAAGCATAAGTATGTTATGAGGCATAACGTGATATTTATCGATTATCTACCCATATACTTAATATGCATTTATATGATATTTATATGCATATATACATTCTGGGATAATTAAACTAGCATATCAATCACCCAGCATAATTTTTGATAAGAACATCTTCCTTTAGCACTGTACATTATTTTAACTACATTTTGCTTTTCATAAAAGAGCTCAGTCAAACTTTTTCCTTCTGACTACTGAAATTTTATGTCCCTTCGCCAAAGAATTCCCCAGCCTCCTGTAGCCCACGTGGCACCTTGCACTTCCTTGAGTTCAACCTTTTTCCTCTTTGTACACAGGTGAAATTGTGGAGTTGGTCTCTTTGGAGTGTTTCAGTTAGCCTGGTAGCCTCCAGATTCACCCTGTCACAAGCTACAGGACTTCTTTGTTCTATAAGGTTGAATGACATTTCATTGTGTACAAACAGCACATTTAGAAAAAAAAATTAAGTGAATATAAAAACAAGAGATGAGGACTATATTTAGAAATGACACATGATAAATGATTTATTACCAAAATATACAAAACTCCAACAATTTAATAATAAAAACACATTATCTAATTAAAAATAAAAACAGATTTAATCAGATACTGTACTAGTTTTCTTTTTCCTATTGCTTTGATAAAACAGTGACCAAACCCAACTTGGACCAGGGGAAGGGCTTATGTCATCTTAAAACTCCCAGGACGCACTCCATCGCTGAAGGAACCTGGAGGCGGGAACTGATGCAGAGACCACAGAGGAATGCTACAACCTGCTTGCTTCCTCTCTGTGGCTCAGCTACTTTTCTTATGCTGTCCAGGTCCACCGGCCGAGCTGTGGAAGTGTACACATCGGCAGGCCCTCCTACATCAATCAGCAGTTACCAAAATGCCAAACAGACATAGCCACAGACTAATATGATGGAGGAAATTCCTCAACTGTGGTTCCCTCTTCCCGACTCTAGTTTGTCTCAAGTTGAGAAAATTAATCAGCATAGACATTAACGGTTTGCAAATAACATGCAAGAACGTAAGAAAAAAGGCTCAAAATCAGTTATGCAACAAATGTAGATAAAATAAGAGACTATATATGATAGAATAACTCATATCTTAGAATCCTGCCGAATGGAGTGGTTATATGCTGATTGTGAGATTGCAAAATAGTCCAGTCCCTTGGAAGCAGTAGGCAGTTTATTATAAAGTCACACAGAACTTTACTGGGCCATTCATCAATCCCACTCTCATATTTATCCAAATGAAATGAACACATAACCACAACACAATGCATGCAAATATTTACAGCAGATTTAGTCACAATTAACCTCCAAATGTCGTTTTTAAATATCTTGCAGCTCATGTTTGCCATATGTCTACATTTGAGGTAGTCTAAATTAGTTCAAATGCATTATACTCGGTAAAGCAATTCTACTTGTTGTGTAATAAGAGTAAAAACCACAGTGAAGGGAAAATAGGTGAATGATTTACTAGGATTTGGGGGTATGGGGAGAAAAACATTGAAAGAAAGAACTGGAACAATGTGTGTGTGTCTGTAGAGATTTTTATCTTGGTTTTGGTGGTTATTATATAACTGCATGTGTTTACACAAACTTTTGGCTGGTGAGAAGGCTCAGATGGGCCAGGAAGCTTGCTGCCAAACCTGTGAACATGAGCTTGAGCCCCATGACCAATAACATACAGGTAAAGAGGGAGTAGGTGGTATGTGTAGGAGGTTTTGGAAGGGGGAGAAGAAGGGGTGGAAATGATATAAATACAGTGCACATGTATGAAATTTTCAAAAAGTAAAAAAGCAAGCTATAAAGCTATAGTAAATAATTCCTTAAGAATGCCTTTGAAAATTTAAATTTGAATGTCTTCACTTAGTTTTAGAGATTATATTCCCACATTCTATGTATGAATCCAGAGTTCCTAAGGTAGTTTCGTTCCTCACTGAGTTTTTATAAGAATAATAGATGGGAGTCAATGCTGCTCATTAACAAGCATGGTTTATTTAAATTGTCCACAGTCACCTATATTGTAGTCAGCTGGCATTACCATCCTTTGAGTAAATGTCTCCTGAGCCTGAGACTGCAGTCAAGGTGTCAAAGAGGGTGAAGTCAAACACCCAAGGAGCCCAGTCAAGCGACAGAACAGCAGGTCAGGGCAGTGCTCCCTGGCATGTACCACTTGCTGTGCCTCTAAAGCAGTTGTTGCTGTATGGGAGCCATCACATAGCCAGGAAAAGCTGGACAAGAGACTGTGTCCACATACATCATTGTAGTTTGAAGCTTTGTGTGGGCCAGTCAAGATCGTTTCCAGAACAAATCCGTTCCAGATTCCTCCAGCTTATCCCCTCAACAACAAAGTTTGCTATCCAAAGTTGTCGACACACTATGTTTTAATAAAATATGAGCACAAGCATCGAGAATAAAATATGTTAAACATGACTGCCCTGGACCTACTGGCTTCATCAGAATATGTTACTATCCTTGTAACTTCACTACTTGCTCTATGGTCATAATAGAAAGGTCTTCCTGCTTCATTTGAAGAAGTTATATCACCTCATTCTCCTCTGTGAATGAAGGGCTGTTCTGAGCCAGCCACTGAAGCACGCTGAAATCCATTAATTTATTCTAAAACCACATTTCTCTCCTTACATACCACAGTCTCTTTCTGTTCAGCATGAGTTGTGTAGAAAGGAGCTAAACATAGATCTGCTTTCAGAAGTCTACATTCAGTAACGGAAGTGTGTTTCAAATGGTCTGCAAGAGAAGTGCTCAGACTGGGCTGCATGGGAAATCCTAGGGGAGTTTTAAAGTTTGAAGAGACCAGGTTCCCACCCTGGAGAACCCATCCTGGAGCCATTTAATTGGCTTGGGTGTGGCCAGGCATTAGATTTACTGAAATCTCCCCTGGTGATTCTAGCTTAGAATCACTGGTCTTTGATACTATAGAGTATTTGATGCATACTATCAGTTTAAAGATAGCATTTATTTATTATAATTTGCTATTTTTATTTGCAACTGTATTTTCATTTCCCTAAATAACATCTCACATTATTGTTTTTCATTGAACTTGACTCATAGTTACTGTGATGCCATTATTTGAGGTAACCTTTTCAAACAAGTTTGAAGAGGTGGGGTTTAACTGGAATCTCCATTTCCTAAAGCACAAACCCTTTAAAAAGTATAACTGGCTCTCTCTATTCCTTATAAATAGAAACCTGGCAGATACATAGCATTCGTAGGGAAAAAAATAATCACCGGACTAAGTTGTAGCCTATAGATGACTAAACAAAGTAGATTAAGGATAGACTTTACTGGGAAAGTGGCCTTTCCCTACAAGCTTGTGAAAAGTAGGACGGGGGCAGAAGGGCAAACTGTTCTACCCCTTTGATGTGTCCCAGGTATTGTTCCATTCCTTCCCCTTCATGCCCCGCCCTTCCTGGAAACAAAGAAAAGCAGCCTACAGAGGGCAGAATAACTGCTTGAAAACCTTTGTCTCTTTGCCTCCAGTATCTCTGAAAATACCCGACAAATAAAACGGTGATCCATAGCTTCTCGCCATCCACTTACCAACATCCCGTTCGCACACATAACGCAAAGGTAGATTTACAATCGCTATAGCTCATCTTCTTTCTTGAACTTTTATTTTATGGGGGCGGGGGGACAAGGCGTTGGCTAAAAAATATTAAAGATTAAAACATTCATAGGACAAATAAAAATCTATCTATGATTTTAGTTACACCTTTAGGAAGAGACAATTACTAAAGGAAGAAGTAAAGTCATTTGATAAAAGGGCATCCACTCTGAAATCTGCCATCTTATATTATGACCTGAGAGGACAAGGGAACCGCCTAGAAGTTAAGGATCATAAATAAGTTCCATGCCTGTAAAAAGTCTTGAAAGCTATTTTTTATGGAGCGGCAGGTGGAGAGTTTTCTAAGGCCTTTTGTTCTAGAATGTCTAGAGTTCCAATTATCTCATGGTGCAGGAAACAGCAGCAGAAAAGCTATGTGAGAATTTCAGGTCCTTCTTTTCCCAAAAGTGAAAGGAGACTTTAGGCAGATTGAAATGCTAAGTGTTACAGTCCTTGTTACAACCCATCCCCATCTTCCTCAGAGCAGCAAGAAGTCCTTCCAAGTTCTCAAAATATATGAGGGGCCCCAAGAACTAGGAGCAGGAACCTGCCGCTCAGAGGTTGCTGGTGACTTTCAGCCTGAAAACGAATGGTCTGAATCACCACAGTACCAAAGACATATATCATGATGAAAATATATGAGGGGCCCCAAGAACTAGGAGCAGGAACCTGCCGCTCAGAGGCTGCTGGTGACTTTCAGCCTGAAAACGAATGGTCTGAACCACCACAGTACCAAAGACAGATATCATCATATTCTCACTCAGAAGCAAATGCAAGGGGAGACCCCAGGAAGGATCCAAAATGCTCTGCCTTGCTGTCCACGCAGAACACACTGTAGGATTAGAAGTTACTTTAAAGAGGGACACAGAAAGGGTTTAAAAACTGAACTCATAAGACTGAGTAACATGAAGAAATGATTTAACATATTGAACCAGATAAGTTCTAAATGTTTTAAATATTTTATTACAATAGGCCTTTATTTTTCACAAAAGTAGTATAATTAAATCATTCCTTGTACGTACATACATATTTAGGCATCTGGAAACCATACATACATGGATATGTATATATGCATGTACGTATGTGCAGACTGCTGTCTGGGGGGACATATGGATAACTCTATTACTTATCTCGAGCTATGGATTGAGAAAAAAATGAGGAAACATGATATAAGGAGTGGAAAATGAGAAGGAATACCAAATACCAATTCTCTGATACCACAGCTGACCCCTCTGCTATTTTTCAATTGATAAGGTATTAAACAAACATAAGAAAAGTTTTGTCATTTAAGTTTGGGTCATGCATTTTACATATATCTATACCATGTGTTTATAATCATGTTTGCACATTTCATATCGTGATTGGAGGAATGTAAAGAAAACATTGTATTTGGGTGAAATTTTGAATCATTTTATTTTGCTGTTATTTTTGTATTAATTTTATATATTTCTACTATTACCATATTTTATCTTATGAAACAAATAAAACAAAAATGGATTATAGGAGCACACAACCACACACACACACACACACACACACACACACACACAAAACACACTTTCGCCTTGTAATCTTATGAAGGTTTCATCAATAAATTGAGTTGCTACTAAATGAAATGCTTTTGAGGCTTCAATATTAATTACTGATGACATCTTAAAAAGAGTTTTGAAATGTGATCCAAAACCTCTCCTATTTCTTCCTATTATATAGATTCTGAAGACACCATTTTCAAAGATGAGTGGAAATATATAAAACAAAAACAAATTTTATTAACAGGGGTACATTTGTTTTCATGTTTTCCAAGATCAATGGAGTTTCTATATTTCTGTTTTTCTGTAGTTTTCTGTAGGTAGCCTGGCTAGTTTTATTTTGTTATATTCTTGTTATTAAACTTTTTTATTGAATGAATTATACATTTATTTAAAGAATCCATGAAAATTCTAACATGAGTCTTTTTTTCTTTGGAGAAACAACCTTTTACATTGCAGAGTCTCTGTTTAGAAAAGATTTTTTTAAATAAAAATAATGAAGAATCTTTTTAATTCAGTTAATTCTGAATAGTTTTTTTTTATTACAACAGCACTGACGTGTTCAATAACAATTTCCAGAGCTAAGATGCATCTCCTTCAAAATTGGCTGTAATTTTTAGATTTACAGTTGAATTAATACAGTTATATAATGTTGTACTCAGTATAAACACTATAAGACATAAAATTAAATGAGGCTTTTAACTTTAAAAAAGATCTCCATTTCACTATTAAAATACAGTTTTATACAGAAAAATTCATTTTTAATACAATTGACATTAAGATTCACATGCATTTCTAATCTCTCTATATCTGATTATTACTATTCACAGTCAGTTACTTTCTGAGCCCCTTGGCATCTGAGCATGGATATAAAGTCATCACGTAGATTTCAATGGTAATGTTTTTCACATCCACCAATAATTAAGGAGCAAATTTTTATGCTTGAAAAATTATTATTCTTAATTTTTTTTAAATGCATTTATTTATTTTTACACCCACATCCCAGATAGCAACATCCCATAGCCTCCTTCCCCCCAACTAGAGCCCTTATACTCTGATATCCCTCCTACTGTCTGCTGTGTTGTTGGCACCCCCCAGCCATTCCACACTACTTGCCCTTCTGGTGAATCTAGTCACCCTATCTAGAGGTCTTTGTTTTAGGAGGATCAGCTGTTCCTCATCTGACAGTAATACAACTCAAAGGACGGTATCTCCTGTCTGGCATTGTTTCTTGTTATGTAGCCTTTAGCTATACACACGGACTCTTAAAGAATTATATTTATCCCTTTAATCTTTGGTTATATTTTCCTTTTGGGTGTTTGAAACCGTGGAGTTGGCCCAGATAAACCAATTTGTTTTTACTCTTAAGGTCATTTGAGGATTTGTTCCTCAGGGGTCACATGGGCTTGGGAGGAGACCCTGGTCCTTTCTTTTACCAGTTCCACCTATGTGAAGATAAGTCCAAGGTCCAGCTCAACCATGGTTGGCTTCACTTGGAAGCATGGAGGGAATGATTCCTTTGTGTTGACCCTCCTCTTTATAGGCTGGGCACTGGTTTAAGTCCATCTAGTGGGGTCTCCTTGGCCTCCTTGATCAAGAGGACAGGTGACCCACCACCATTATAGGACCTTTTGAGAGATGCTCATAGTCCCCTGGACTAGTCGATCTGGGAGGGCTAGGAGCAAAAAGTGTCCTTTATGTCCCTCTGACCAAATTATTATAGGCCTCAAAACATGTCAGTTAAACACCCAAGAAGGTTAGTTCCACCAGTCTGGTACTTTTAATTACTGTGTCATGTAGATAAATCTTGGGCAAAGATCAGTTGTTCTCAGATAAAACTTACCTAGACATATATTCCTTGATCTGCTATGTATAATTTGTCAGTAGGTTGTAGGAGTAATATGGTTCCCTCTGTTTTCTAAAACTAGCTAGGCGTTGTTTATCTCTTGCATTGTCTCACCCCTCCATCATGGTTTCTCCACTTAAGGTGCCCTCATTTCCCCACTTCTCCCTCATTAATACCCTTCTCCTATGGTCCTACCTCTCTTGAACTCCTTCTTTCCCTTTATCCCTTAGGTTCCTTGTACACCCTTCCCTCCCCACCTCCCTTAAACTAACCCAATTTTTATCCATAGCTCCCATATTAAGTCCTGTTTCCTACTGTTCTTCTCTTTCAGGTTATTTCTTTTCCTTTAACTCCCTGTTTCCTTTCCATTATCCTGGTTCCTGTAGTTAATGTCTGGATACATACCCACTTATCAGGATTTGGTTCTAGGATCCACATATGAGGGAGAACATATGTCGATTTTTTTTTCTGAGTCTGTGTTACTTCACTTAGTGTAACAGTTTCTAGTTCCATCCATTTACCTGCAAATTTCATGATTACATCTTTCTTTACTGCTGAGTAAAACTCAATCGTATATATGAACCACATTTTCATTATCCACTCATCAATTGAGGGACACCTAGATTGCTTCCATCTCTTAGCTATTGTGAAAAGAGCAGCAACAAACATGGATGTACAAGTGTCTCTGCAATAGGACAAGTTCTTTGGGTATATGCCAAGGAGTGGTATAACTGGGTCAAATGGTAGGTTCATTTGTAGTTTTTAAGAGTTCTCCAGACTGCTCTTCCATAGGGGCTGAACCAGTTTGCAACCCCACCAG
>NW_008351881.1:2339625-2340093 GCF_000622305.1 Nannospalax galili | reverse complement strand
CCAGGCCCATGTTGTTTTTATGACTATAGCTCTGTAATACAGCTTAAAATCTGGTATAGTAATCCCCCCGGCATTGCTCTTAGTGCTTAGGGTTGTTTTAGCTATCCGAGGTCTTTTATGCTTCCATATGAATGTTAATTCTCCCACACATCTCCATCCCACGTGTCAGGATTCCAATCTTTTCCTACCAGTGCCTGCACCTTTACTGCTGACACCCTTCGAGGCTGGGAATTAAATTTACATTGTAGGTCAGCCAAACGTATAACAAGGGCTCCAGCTTGATATCATTTTCACAATATTAATTCTTCCAATCCATGAGCATGGGAGGTCCTTCCATCTTCTGATGTCTTCCTAAATATCTTTCTTTAAAGATTTAAATTTTTCACTGTTATGGAGCTTGTCAATTTTATCATTAAGCTCATTGTTTATCTTCATCACTTGATCCAGAGATGCTCGAAGTAACCAGCA
>NW_008351881.1:2337206-2339587 GCF_000622305.1 Nannospalax galili | reverse complement strand
TCTGATAGCTTGTCATTGGTATATAGAAAGGCTACAGACGTTTGTAGATTAATTTTGTAACCTGCCACTTTATTGAACATGTTAATAATTTCTAGGAGTTTTCGGTGGAATTTTTGGCATCCCTTAGCTATAATATCATATAACCTGCAAACAGGATAATTTGATCTCTCTGAAGACTCTGAGTTGGAGAGCCTGCTCCAAATACCTACAAGCCCATTAAAACAATTCATCCTTTCAATTCTGTTTCTCTATAACCACTCCTGGCATTGTCTTATTGCTCTTGCAAGAGTTTCAAGCACTGTGTTAAAGAGAAATGGGGGTAGTGGACAGCCTTTTCTGGTTCCTGATTTCAATGGGAATGCTTCCAGTTTTTCTCCATTTAGAATGACGTTGGCTGTGGGTTTGTTATATATGGCTTTAATTATGTTGAGGTATGTTCCCTCCAGTTCAATTCCCTCTAGGACTTTGAACTTAAATGCATGTTGGGAGAGGCTGAGAATCCGTAGTCACTCAGTTCACAAGGCTGGATGTCTCAGTGGTCCCAATCTGGTACTGAAGGTCCGACAAATTCCAAAAGATCAGCTAGTCTTCAGTCTACAGCAGCAAGACAAACTCACCAGTGAGAGAGTAGGCAAGCAGCAAGAAGCCTGGCATTGTCCTCTGCCTTGGCCTTTTATACCCACTGCCATCAGAAGGTAACACCCACATTTAGGGTGTGTCTTCTGGCTTTAGATGATCCAGTCAAGAAGATCTCTTTCATTTCAGTTAATCCCAGATCCAATCAAGTTGACACCCAGGATTAGCCATCACAGGTAGAATATTTAGTAGATGTCTGTTAAGTCCATTGGATATATGGTAGTGTTTAATTCAGATGTCTCCCTGTTAACTCTCTGCCCTGTTGACCTATTATAGTTTTCTTTTTTGGTTGTATCTTTACCAGGCTTTGGTATTAGAGTGACGCTGGCTTCATAGAAGGAATTTGGAATCTCCCCCTCCATTTCTATTTCTTTGAATAAATTAAGTAGAATTGGATGTAGATCTTCTTTAAAAGTAATGGAGACAGTGGGGTATTGAAGTCACCTACTATTAATGAGCTGGGATTATTCTGGGTTTTAAAGTCCTATAGTAGATAGAATTCTGATGTAAATCCATCTGGTCCTGGGCTTTTTTTAATCGGGAGTTTTGTATTACTGTTTCAGTTTCCACCAGAGTTTGGTGAATCTATGTTCATGATTGTAATATCTTCTTGATTCATTGTTCTTTTGATCAAAATGAAGTGGCCCTCTTTGTCTCTTCTGATTAGTTTTAGTTTAAAATCTATTTTGTCAGATATTAGAATTGCTACTCCTGCCTTTTTCTTATGCCATTTGCATGGTATATTTTTTTCCATCCTTTCATCTGTTGTGATGTTTCCCCTTTCATCTCTGATTTTGCTGATTTAGAGGTGCTTTTTCTTTCTTTTGGTTAACTGAGTTAGCAGTCTGTCAATCTTATTTCTATTTTCAAAGAACCAGATCTTGGAATTCTTGTCTGATTTGAGATAGTGTCTGACCTTGAAAGTGAGATGAGTTTCTTGAAGACAACAAGAAGATGGGTTTGTTTCTTAATCCATTCATAAAGTCTGTGTCTTTTGATTGGGGATTTCATTCCATTAATATTTAAAGTTATTAATGAAAGATGAGTATTAAATGCTGTCATTTTTATTTCTGTTTACATTCTTGATGTAGCTGTACTTTTTCACAGTTATACCTTCATCCGATTTCTTTCCACAATCCCTTGGGTATAGTTATTCCTTTCTTCAGCTTCCAGAACTCTCTGAAGAGCTGATTTTGTGGACATGAATTCCTTCAGCCTATTTATGTCATGGAAGATTTTTCTTTCCCCTTCAACTGTAATAGACATTTTGGCTGGGTATAGTAATCTGGGTTGGCATCTGTGGTCATTTAAAACTGGGAATACTTTGATCCAGGCTCTTCTGGCTTTCATAGTTTGCACTGAAAAGTCAGCTGTGATCCTAATGGGTTTTCCTTTATATGTGACTTCTTGTTTCTCTTTTGCAGCTTTCAGAATTGTCTCTTTGTTTTGTACGTGTAGTGTTTTTACTATGATGTGCAGTGGAGAGTTTCTTTTCTGGTCCTGTTTGGTGTTCTATATGCTTCTTGTATTTGTATGGGCATGTCTTTCTTTAATTTTGGGAAATTTTCTTCCACGATTCTGTTGAAGATCTGGTCCATGCCATTGTCTTGGGATTCTTCTCCTTCTTGTATGCCTATGATTCATAAGTTTGGTCTTTTTATGGTGTCACGCAATTCCTGCATATTCCATTCTTGTGATTTCTTAAGTTTTTCATAATCTTCTCTTGAGTGGTCTAGTTCGTCCCT
>NW_008351881.1:2320557-2336763 GCF_000622305.1 Nannospalax galili | reverse complement strand
AGGTCTGCTTCTTTTTGTGAACTTTATGTGTCTTTTTGGTTTACTTTTTGGTCATGAAAGGCTGGTTTGTCTAATCTTTCGGTTCTCTATTTTGATTTTATGTTGGAGTGGCCTAGATGCAAAGGCAGATGGGGTGGGAAGAGGCTCCAAGGACTCCTGGGGACTGCACTGAGGAGCTGTGTTGGTCTGGATACAAAGGATCTGTAAGAGAAAAGGTCAGCCCCGGCTTCCCATGAAGAGGCTGGTGGGTGACACAGGCCCAGGGAAGCAAGATGCTGGTCTAGGGCAGCTGGTGGCCATGCCACCCAGAGATGCAAAGGCAGATGGGGCGGGAAGAGGCTCCAAGGACTCCTGGGGACTGCACTGAGAAGATGTGTTGGTCTGGATACAAAGGATCAGAAAGAGGAAAGTTCAGCCCCTGTGACCCAGAAAGAGGCTGGTGGGTGGTGCAGGCCCAGGGAAGCAGAGGGAGGTGAGGGCATGGCCAGGCCCAGAAGCAGTGCTTTTGGGACCCAGATAAGGCACTAAGTTGGCCTGGATGAAAAGGATCAGGAAGCAGTATTGGTTCTCCAGGTGTCTGGGGTCCTAAGATGAGGAATGGGAGAAGGGCGGGGAAGATGAGAGGGTGAATGAGGGTGGGGGAGTCAAGGTGTGGAGGGCAGGATGGACTTACCCTGGAGAGAGGCCTGTGGGTAGGAGAGAGGCCTGCCGAGGGTGATGCAGGCCTAGGGAAGCAGAGGGAGGTGAGGGGGTGGCACTAAGAGTAGGCACTAAGTTGGTCTGGATGAAAAGGATCAGGAAGCAGTATTGGTTCCCCAGGTGTCTGGGGCCCCAAGACAAGGAATGGGGCAGGGCCCAAACTCACCGGAGGAGAGACCAGTGATGGAGATGGGAGGGTGAATGAGGCTGGGGGAGTCAAGCAATGGACTTACATGGGAGAGAGGCCTGCCGGTAGGAGAAAGGCCTGGGGGGCAGGGTGCAGGCCTAGGGAAGCAGCTCTTGTTATTAAATTTTAGCACAGCACTGTAGTTCTAGACACTGCTTCTGTGTAGGGGAAGGATGAGTAATAAAAAATATTCAGGTCACCCCAGAAATGTATAGACCTTGTGGCAAATTTCGTTCTGCAGTGGAAGCTTTGGGAGCACAGTATAATCCATTAGAGACAGAGAGTTACAGTGGAATGCTGACAGGCCATGCGACTGCCGTGTGGCGGGTGGTCTACCTTGAGTCACTAATATCTGTAGGACAGGTCCATGCCCTCTTACAAATCAAACCCTTCCTCTACAGTGGAGACAGGTCACAGAAGTGGCCTGAACTACTCATTAGAAAATAAATAGATGATGCCAACGTTTCATTGGCTTAAGCAAAGTGTGACAGCAGAGGAATGTAGAAAAGTGCTTTGTTAAAGTGGACGGCTATTTTTAGGCCGTGTGGGTTGCCTTTATATTTATCCTACTTAATAGTGGGGGGAATGCAGCCAGCTCCTCAGAACAGAAAGAGCAACGGCAGGAATGAATTCAGCATGAATCTGATCAACACCTGAGCCCACCAGAGTCACATCTGTTCATCTTACCTTAGAAAGTTGTTCCATTTTTTATTTTGTGTGACTTTTTGTTTTCTTTGTGGATGTTCAGAGACAAGCATCACTCTAGCTTGCATCCATTATATGACCTGTGCTTGTGCCCCACCCCCATTTGAGTTCCGAACGGTTTACACAGAATGAATGTGGGTAGGACAATCTTAATTTATCAGTTCTCACAGAATTGGGTTTGGTATTTTGTGGAGATTTAAAACACATTGCAATTACACAACAATTTCTCCACTGAGTGATTTGTATTAAAAGGTAGGAGCAATTTAGAATGTACACTCAATTCTGCTAGATTAGTCATGCTTTAAATGATGCTTATAATTAATTTCTAAATTTTTGGATATATGTCTAGTTTTATGAGCTCAAATTAAAGATTTTTCATTATGTGCAAGTAGAATCATGAAATTCTGACTATAACATCAGCATGTTTAAGAAAACAAATGAGAGAGCCTTTTTCAAACTCAGTTCACCACTTATAAACATGTGACCTTTGGCAAAGAATTTGAACTCATTGGTCATGTTTACCTCAATGGTGAAATGGAAATGATCATATGTTAATGTATGAAAGGCACTTACAGCATTGCCAGTCTTATTTTAAACACTCAGTAACTATTACCATCTTAATTTAAAATGAATTTTGCTCTGTCAATAATTATATATATATATTAACTAAGTTGCAGTGTGAATTGAATAAAGTAATTTTCATATAAACTCTAGTTGCCATTTTCAACAAGCTAACAGTACCTTATTATTTGTACTATTTGAAAAGCATAGGTATGTGCCACCTGAAAACAGGATACAGTTTTAGTATTGTAATAATGTTATATAAAGTACAAACTATTGTGCTCAAAAATTAAATGTCATATCCCAGGGATAGACTTTTCACTTTGTGATTTCAACTAAGTAACTATATTTACAGATTCACAAAATGCTTTCTTAATCTGGAATTGGGTTTAGCAATTGCATGTCCTCCTGGGCTACAAAAGGCTTGCAAAAATGCTGGTTTTGTCCATAAATTCAAAAATTAATGTATGCACTATTCACAGTGAGGCTAACAAAGCACTGATGGTTGTATGTCCTCATGTTTTTCCTACACAAAAATGATGTAATCTTCTCTGAGGTCTAATAAATGAGGATTAAGTATAAAATAATTAAATATATTTGATAGTAATTACTTCAGTAAAAGTCTAAGATTTGACAACTTAAGAAGATAATAATCTTTCCTTCATGATTTCTGAGAGTAATGATTCGAGTCAATGTCTGTAGGTGGCTAAGTTTCAGAATCTCTCTTGTGTTTGTTGTCAGACATCATCTGATCGATTCTGGAAGGTGTAGCAACCTACCTCATGATCTCTCATTATAATCCTTGTGCTAGTTTTTGGAAAGAGGCTCAGTTCATCCCATGACCTCTTCACTCAGCGTGCATGTTCTCAAGGCAGAGCTGTTGTCGTCAGCAAACGTCAACAGAAATCAAGGAAGACAAACGGGCATATCATCTGCCATATTCTACACATCAGACCTAATGATAAACTCATCCTACAATTCATTTACATTTGTGTATTTACATGATAATGTATGCCATGGCATGCATGAGGAGCTTCAGACACAGGGGAGTTGGTCCTGTCCTTCCAGCATATGGCTTCCAAGAATCAAGCTCAAGTTGCCAGGCCTGTTGGCAAGCATCTTCACTCACTGAGCCAGCTGGCCATCAATCATCATCTTTTGATGCATGGACTTGGTTTAAAGTCTCCATATTGCCTTAATTGAGTTAGAGTTTACAATTTCATAAATAAAACTTGTTAAAGAAAGAATATATGGAAAACTTTGCAGTGAATGAGATTTGGTTAGAAAATGAGGTCATAGAATACATAGTATCTCAAGGTCATAGCCTTGAATTCAATAGCCTAATACATTTGAGTACTGAATTATTTTACTAACTTTAACAAAACATACTTGAATGAATGTATATAACAGAGACAGTAGCATTATTACTCTTCTATTTGTTCCTAGGCTGTTACAATTAAGTACAAAATATATATCAATAAATAAATCCACAATATAAACAATGAGCTTGGTGGCTGTGCATATACTAATCTTTTCAGACAGTCTATCTGTCAACCCAAGATTATTATAGCATTTATCAGGTTCATTTCTTAAATGTTCTCATTCTCTAAACAAGCTAAAAACATAGGCACACATTAGAGAACTTTCTCGACATAGAATTTATTTCCATTGTGGTAGTTTTACATATTTAGCATTGCCTTTATTAGTTATTCAGCATTATATTATATAATATATGTGTTCATATAATTTGTTCATATTCTGATGAACAGAACTTTAAAATGATGTTTTTATGTGCTTACATTATTATGCACTTACATGATTATGCAGTTACATATAACTTATAAAAGTTATATACAAAAGTTACATATAAAAGTTACATATAAAAGTATAGGCTTGTGTATTTGATGTCTTGTACTGCAATCATTTATGCCTTGCCTTAACCTTTCTGACACTAGATGTGAGCAAGAAACAGCCCAACCTTCTGTGGGTAACATTGGGGCAGTTTTCCCACCATGGAAGTCAATAATTCCGGTGGTTGCTGCACTTTCTCAAATTGCCCCAACAGCTCTCCTTCTTCTGTGTCCTTAGTGTGTTGATAGCAGGAGGTGGTTCAGTTCTGCTGTTTGTCTCCAGGTCATATATCTCCGCCTATTTATCTCTTTCTCATGCCTGCCCTTCTTCCTCGGAGCTAACAGATTTTAGCCTGTTACTATAACTGTGCTGGATAGCTTTAGTGTCAACTTGACACACCTGGGTTGAGGGAGCCTCAATCGGGAAATTGCCTCTACTGGACTGGCCTGTGGCCATGTCTGAAGGGCATCTTCTTGATGAGTGATGTGGGAGGGCCCAGCCCACTGTGGGTGGTGCCACCCCTGGGCAGGTGGGCTTGTGTTGCATAAGAAAGCAGGCTGAGCAGGGGCCAAGGGAGCAAGCCTGTAAGCAGCGTTCCTCCATGGCCTGTGCTCCAGCTCCTGCCTCCAGGTTCCTGCCCTGAGTTCCTACCTTGGGCTCCCTGATGAACTGCATGCGACCTGGGAGATGTAAGACAAATAAACCCTTTCCTCCCCAAGTTGGTACTGGTCGGAGTGTTTTGTCACAGCAATGAAGAACAAACTAGGACAGTAATTGGTACCAGAGTGTGGGAATTGCTGTGACAGACCTGACCTTGGTGTTTTGGGGAGGACTTTGGAAGTGTTTGGAACTTTGGGCTGGAAAGGCCATTGAGGCAGAGTTTGTTGCAGTGGAGCTTGGAACAGTTACACTGAAAGGGTTGTAGACGATGGAGGCCTGGCTTGTGAAGCTTCAAAGGAAAGCGGAGACTATCCGGGCTGTTCGCGTGAGATTTTAGATTGAGAATCTGTGGGTTCTGGTCGGCTTGGGCTGAAGAATCAGCTGTGATTAAGAAGAGACCAGAACCTGAAGCAAAACCTTTGCTTTACTGGGACAATTGATGCTGGTTAGCTGGGGCTGAAAAATCAGCTGTAAGTAACAAGAGACCAGCATCACTGTGGTGGAGTCTTCTGGGAGGTATTTCCTCAGGGTCAGCACATGGAGGGGACCTGCACCTCTATTTCAAGCTGGAAGCAGGACTTGGTAATGTGTAAGAGTCTCCTGCATGGTTCTGGTGTTGAAAGTGTGAAGGGGTCATAGAGAGCAGCTGAAGCTTGGCACTCTGAGAGGCCAGGAAAGGCCATAGGTGAAAGTGGAGCTTCAGTTACAGAGAAGACCCCAGAATTGAAGAGGTCTTGGAGAGAAACTGAGGCTTTGCACCCCAAGAGGCAAGAAGAGGCCATTGGTGAAGGTGTAGCCTCAGTTTCAGTGGCAACCCCAGCTTTTTGGAGATGCCGGGACCATGGGACGACCACCAAGGACAGCGGCAAGTGTGAAATGGAGTTGGCCTGGGTCTGTGAGATAAGCTGAGTGTGCTGTGGACTGCAGTGTCAGAGCAGTGGAGCTGTCAGTACCCTTTGGAGCCAGAAGATGGTGAGTGAATCCCAGATGTCCAGCCTTGAGCTACTTTGCTGGACTTTGGTTTTGCTTAGGTGTGCCCGATTCTTCCCTTTGAAATAAGACAGTACTTGTTTGGGTTTTACAGAAGCCCACCCACAGTTGAGTCTTTTAAAAGAGACTATGGACTTTTAAGTGTTGGATTTATTTTTTTAAGGACTGTGGGGTTTTTAAGGTTGTACTGTCTTAGGTTGTGATATTAATGTTAACATCATAGCTTGGGGACAAGAATTGGAAAGCTTATGGTTTAATAGTGATGTGTTTGTGTGTCACGTTGACAAGGGGTCAATTGTGCTGGATAGCTTTAGTGTCAACTTGACACACCTGGGTTGAGGGAGCCTCAATCAGGAAATTGCCTCTATTGGACTGGCCTGTGGCCATGTCTGAGGAGCATCTTCTTGATGAGTGATGTGGGAGGGCCCAGCCCACTGTGGGTGGTGCCACCCCTGGGCAGGTGGGCCTGTGTTGCATAAGAAAGCAGGCTGAGCAGGGGCCAAGGGAGCAAGCCTGTAAGCAGCATTCCTCCATGGCCTGTGCTCCAGCTCCTGCCTCCAGGTTCCTGCCCTGAGTTCCTACCTTGGGCTCCCTGATGAACTGCATGCAACCTGGGAGATGTAAGACACATAAACCCTTTCCTCCCCAAGTTGGTACTGGTCAGAGTGTTTTGTCACAGCAATGAAGAACAAACTAGGACAATAACTGACATCCATTGTACGAATGTGCTAAATTCACAAATTTTCTTGAAACAGACTTTCCAAGATTCTCTCAACATAGGTAGCTACTTTCTTAAGGGAGGATTTCCATCAAGCAATTAGAATCTATTGTTGTCACCTTAACACAGTTGTTCCCCTTCACATGGTTAGAATGGTGTTCCTCCTACACTGTTTTGTTCACTAAATTATCATGAATAATTTCTAAAAGTATAAATTTAATAATAGACACTTTAATTATTTGTATTATTTTTGTTCAAGAATCAAACGTATACAACATAAAAAAGGAGAAGCTAAAAAAAAACAATAATCTCAGTTAATAATTAGCTATAGAATGAAGTGAGCTGTGAACCACATTTTATATCAGGAAACCCCTAATTTTTTAGAAGTCTCACAAGATTTCTGTTATCCTGTGTATACCTTTTTTACTTCTTAATCTATAAAAAGGTAAAGAATCAAATGTATTAGAAATAAACATTGCTGAATGTAACTGCTCATCACGATTATAAACTCTCACAGTGGACTTTTCACTCTTTTTCCTTACTCTGAATACCATTATTAAGTGAATTGTAAAAAGTGGTTAATGGCATGGTGGGCGTGGTGAGGGGCTGGCCTAGCACACAGCAACATTTTTCTTCACGATCGATTGTTTTACAATTTAACCTATTTTGTTTGAAAATATGTTTGAATTTAAAATTACTGATTTGTATTTTGATGTTACAAGAGCTATGGAAAAGTCCTGAAGAAGCTGGAAATTGCAAGCTCATTTATCAGGACTTTTCACTCTGAGCTAGCTTTAGTCAAATTGTGACTCAGGGGACACCGTGCCCCTTCCTGGGATGACTGCTGTTTCTCCAGTTCTCCACAGGGCTCTTCTACACATAAGCATTCCTACTGAATGGTAGATCAGATTTTGTTATGAAGTGCACTGAAGTCTGTAGAAAGTGACCCCTGAGAAATTACATCCTTCTCCTCAAGGACTTCTGAAGGAGTGGAGGTATCTGTCATACAATGGCAACCTCAATGCTTTAAGGCACAGAAGCCTTCCTAGAGTATGTAACACATGGCATGTCTTAAATAATAAAAACAATTTATAACACACAGCACGTAACAGGCTTTGTGCTAAATGGCTAAATGTTCTACTTTCTTTTAACAATGCTTAAACGCAAGTGCTGCTCTCATTAACATTTTACACAAAAGTAACATGAGGCATAAGCAAGTTTCCTAGGCCATCTAGCTCATATGGGGGACACTGAACTTGTGTACAAGCCCAGCCATCCTTCACCTCAAAGCTTTGATTCTAAATACATGGCACTCCAATAGCAGATGACCAAAGTTAAAGCACAGCAACTGTTTTTGCCAGAGTTATTTTCCGTCCTCATTCTGTTTCCCTCATAGAAAGAACAGTGAGTCCTCTGTGACCTCCTGTGCAGCCCAGTCACCAACAAACCACTTCTGCCTGTCCTCCTGCCTCTTGACCTGGCTCTTACCTCACATGTCCATTATCTTGCACTTAACAGCAGCTTACGGAGCTTGAAGGGATTTGTTCTTTCCATTCTTTTCTGCATGTCTGTGCTCTCAGTCTCTTTTCTAAAAGCACTAAGCTACGTGGTACAAGTCTTTATAAAGGACAATCTCAGAGTCTTATTTCCCAGGTCCCCAGGTCTTGCTCTTCCTCCTACCGTGATTTGGCTTTGAAGCCTAGAGGATATCAACTTTTTGTAGCTCAACACTTTAAAAAAAATATATTTAACATTTTTATTTTATGTGTATGCATGTATTGTCTGCATGTATGTAAGTGCACCCATGTTGTGCAATGCCCACGGAGGTCAGAAGAGGTTGTTGGATCCCCTGGGACTGGAGTTACAGACAGTTGTTAGCTGCCATGTGGGTGCTGGGAGTTGAACCTGGGTCTTCTGCAAGAACAACCAGTGTTCTTAACCACTGAGCCATCTCTCCAGCCCATGAAGCTCAGGATTTATTCTTTCATTTTTTTTCCAGTTTTTCTTCCTGCTAGATCAGAGGCATCACTTGTAGCATTTCTGTCATTCAGTGAGATTCAGTGGGCAAAGGTTTATTTATAATCACTGGATAGTTTGTATATTTTTCACTATTTTGAATTTTGCAAGTGTGTGCAGAGAACCAATCTTTGTAGTCAGCTGCAGCTATGTTCTGTGCATACACCTTGCTTGTGTATCATGCCTTGCATTTGGTAATGGTGAGGGAATGTGAATTCTTGACCTCAAAAAAACCAAGTAAAACAAGAAATTATACATCCCAATGAACTATGGACATGCTACTATTAACATCATGAAAGGAAAGGTTATTATTGCATGGGCAAAGAGGAAAATATTCATGAAGCATTGGTTTGGTCCCTGTGCTAAGGGTGATCATGATGTCTGATGAAACAGGAGAGACCAAGCCTATTGCATGTAGAAGAAAGATCTTGGGAAATGATCATGGACCCTGAGTGGGAAAACCAGTGTCTGCATGAGTCCTGAGTGAGCCACCTGTGTAGGAACTGCAGCTGTTCAAACTAATCAGTAGAGGAGGAAGAGTTCAAAGGTGGAACTGGATGCAATGCTGGGATGCTGCCTGAGATTCAAATGCACGTAAGAGTAATGAGGAGCCACTGACAGCTTTGAAATGCTACAAATATCCTTCCCAAAATCTACAAGACGCCAAGGGATGGACCCACCCACACCCTAGAGTATTTGGAGAACACAAATAGGACTTATTAGGCCTTAAAATGATAATAGAGGACATGAAGTTGGGCGTGCAGTGAGATAGAGTTGAGATGGGGTGGGGCCTGAATATGATCAAAATACCCTCCATGAAATTCTCAAAGAATCAATAAAAATTAATGAAAATGATGGGGGGAAACCTAAGAAAAAGATTCATGATGTGTATTTAATGCACTAATTTTAAATTAATTTCCTCCAAGTTACTACTGAAAAGTCTTACTGCAAACAAAGAGTTCTCTTCCAAACTCTTGGGTTACATCCACTCCAGATCTAAGAAGAATGTTATCAGTGTTTGTTTCCACTTAAGTGTTTTTTTCTATGATGATAGCTCTTTAAGTTAGAAACAATTCATCATGGTAGGAATTGGAACATGCTAGATGATACACAAGCAAAGTTTTTTTTAGAATCCCTCATGATTAAACAAGGGCAAGTTGAATAATCTCCATCAGAAGGGGCAGGTGATAAGCCCAGCTCACTGGTTCAATAAAAAAGTAAAATATGGACATTTACAGAGCAAAATAGGAGAGAGATCAGAGTCCATCCTGGAAGGGTTGGTACGATTTGATGAGCTCTGTCCTCACAGTGAGAGAGAGAGCTGCAGGCAACAGGAGTCATAGCCTAAGACAAAATGGATCAGAATACCTACCCTCAGGCTGTTCTAGTAATAGATATTTTAAAGAACAGAAACAGACAAGAGAGACAAGAGTTAGAAAGGGCAGGAGAGGAGAAGGACAGGCACTGGGAAAACCCTGTTTTCTTACTGTCCACTGGGGCAGTAGAGAGGCACCACTTTAAAAAGATCTGAGTTGGTAGCCCTGGACCCTCTGTGAACAGTTCTTGGAAAACTCAAGAGCAAGTATTAGTACACTGAAATATAGCATGCTGATCACCTCCAGACTACGAAGAAAAATCTTTGAAGCAAAACCGTGCAGTATTTAGCAAGGTATAAACCTCTTCTGAAGCACAGTCTGCAGGATGACAAAGACCCCAAGGCAAGGAAAATAGATGGAAAGTTAAAAGACACATTTAAGTCACGTACAGAGGCAGAACCAGTAGAATAAAGGCAGAGTTCTCAACAGAATCTTCAAAAACCTGGGGAGGGGGGCTTGTTATGATGTATTTCCACAAACAGACACAGGCTAAAGGAGTTTATGACCACTAAGACAATTTTTATAAAAAGATTACTGAAGGAAGCCTTTAGACTGAAGAGAAAGATAAGTATACCTAAGAAACTTCAGGAAAGAACAAGCTTCATTCAAACAGCAGTTAAATGAATGAAAAATAGGAAAACACTAAACATTATAAAAATCAACAAAATGACAGGAACTGATGCACAACTTGCAGTGATAACCCTAAATATTAATTATCACATTTCCCCAAAGACACAAACAAGTAGATTGGCTTAAAAACAACAACAACAACAACAAAAAAAACCCTCAGAATCTATGTATTTGCTGCCTCTAGGTAACACATCTCACAACCACCAGCAAATGCAACTCTAAGCTGAAAGAATGAAAACAAGTTGCTCCAAGTAAATAGAAATAGAAGCAAGCAGGTGTCACTGTTCTAACATCTGAAAAAATAGATTTCCAACCAAACTTAGAGGACATACTCAAAATCACTCCATAATGATTGAGGGAATAAACTATCAGAAGGATATTATAAGTTTATTCTAACAGATACTGAATGTGGGTCTCTCCCTTCCCTCATGGGTCATTGGTCACCGATCCACGAGAACAAAGGGAACAGAGGCGACTAACAGGGTCAGGCCGGCGAGTGAGCATAATGGAAAAGACCTGGGAGTCAGTTTCACTGAGGCAGCTTGTTTATTCAGTGGAGGTCAGAGAAAAAGATAGGGTGGAGGCGGCAGCCAAAGCTTCAGCTGATAGGTGTTCATAGTATGCTTTATTTACATGTGGTAGGGGGATCTTATCATCTGGCAGGTTTCCCCAACATCTCCCCTGTTTTGTTTTATGATGGAGAAGTGTCATCACAAGCTTTAAGAGCCAATTCAAAGGAGAATCCAAGATCTGATAATTGACCAGGACCTGACTGATAGTAATTTTAGCAATGGTGGGTTATTGAAGCCATCCAATGTTATTGTGGTATGGCAAATTGTGTCTTTAAGTGAAGCAGTGTTTGTTTTATTAAATTTTTGCACTGGTGTTCAGTTGTTGGGGAACCCTGATGTCCCTTTCTCAGTGGGGGCTTCCTGCTCTCTGCCTGATCTTATCTGGAATGTGCCTCCAAGCACAGATGCCTGGCCTTATTTGAAACATGACCTTTGGCATAGTTACCTGCAATCAACTGCCCCCCAGATTTTTTCTATATGATAATTAGGAATTGCCCTATAGCCAGATGATAGGATCCCTTCCCATATGTAAATAAAGCATACTATGAACACTTATCAGGTGAAGCTTTGGCTGCCGCCTCCACCCTAACTTTTTCTCTGGTCCCCACTGAATAAACAAGCTGTCTCACTGAAGCTGACTCCCAGGTCTTTTCTGTCATGCTCACTGGCCCTCCTGACCCCGTTAGTCACCTCTGCTCCCTTTGTTCTCGTGGATCAGTGGCCAATGACCCATGAGGGAAGGGAGAGACCCACAGCTGGCACCCAATGTGGGGCTCTTGGAACATGAGGAGTTTGTGAGTACCCCCTCTCCAAGAGGGTAGCAGCAGCTTTGCCTTGGCCATCCCACTCTTGAGGATCGGCAGCCAATCCTTTTCCCCCTTTTACTTTCGTTCTGAGTCTTCATGTGAGACCGTTAAAGACGAAGGAGCAATTGAGGCTTTCTGATCAGGGTTATTCCCTGATGTTAGCCGAAGGCTCCTAGTCCTCTGAACGGACTCTGACTGCCCACCCAGGTGTAGACAAAGACCTCCTATCTATACATCTTTCTAATGCAAAACCCGGTTACAGCAACAGGAAACTAATTAAATACAAATTAACACAGATTCCATGTTATCTCAGTCAGAAGTCTATCAGGAAAAATAAAATAACCAATGCTATCCAGGAGGTGAGAAGAGGGAACATTATGTTGCCACAAAAGCATAACTCTCACCTCAAAGGGGTTAAGAGATAGTTTATTCTGGAGCCAAATATGAGTGACCATGGCTGGAAACATAGGTTCGTGTTGCTCCAAATTCCATGTTCCAGCCTGGTAACAGTTGCCTTATATTTTTATACAGAACAAAGAAAAGTCATAAATAAAGACACTTTCAAATACATTGGAGGATACATTCAGTAAGCACGTCGCAGCAAAGTGAGGGGGGTTTTGCTATAGGTCTCAGATGCTATCTGATAACATTCTTAGCCTCTTGATTGGTGAGACTGAGTGGTCTGCTAGGACAATACATTCTAAAAGATTTTCTTATCTGTTAGTCACAGGATGTTAGATCAGAAACAAAGGTAGGCAAGGAGTGGCTGTTTCGGGGGCTAGAGATGGCCTGAGATAAATGGTAATTAGACTCTGGACCTGCAGCATTCCAAACTCTCCACAATCCTAGAGTGATAATCAGTTGATCAGTCTTGCAGGAAGTTCAATCCAAGGTATAGGAGTTCTTTGGGGGAACTTTTCTTTCATAATTATATACTGCTGATAGGAATGTAGACTAGTCTAACCACTGTGGAAATCCATATGGATTTAGTTTCTTCAAATACAAAAAACAAAACAGGAAAAAGAATGAAATTAAATCTACAATTTACCATTTCTGAGTGTTTGTCTTAAAAACTCCAAATTGGCATATCACAGAAGTGGTTGTACATAAATGTCTATTGCATCTCTATTTGCAACACCCACCCCTCATGCAAATTGAATCTAGGGCCGTACAAGTGCTGTTCAAATACTCTACCACTTACCTACAACCCCAGCCTATGACCACAGGTAATCTTTGGACTCAGCCTACTTTAAAATCACAGCAGAGGAATGGGTAAAGCAACTGTGGCATATATACACAATACATATTGTTCACCTAAAGAGAAAAATGAAGTTGTGTCATTTGCAAGAAAACTGATATGCTTGGAAATAATTATATTAAGCAAATAAAGTCATCCTCAGAGAGACAGATACTATGTTTCCCCTCATTTGGGAATTGGACTTTATCTAGATATCTAAAACAATTTATGAGTGCCTGTCATGAAAGCAGCAACTCTGTCTACAGGAACACAGAGAACAACAGAGGGGGAGGTGGAAGGGGAAGAGAGAGATGCATGGCAGAGCGTGTGCTCAAAGCACATCGTATGTGTCTGTGAAATACTCTTATGTAACCCATTACCACATCCAATGAATATACACCATTGGAAGTAAAAAGGAACAAGAGAAAGAAAGCTGCTTCCAAAACAGAAATAATTATTGTTTGTTAATACTATCATGATGTGACCTTATTACCTTATTCTAAGTACAAGACTGGGGTGGGATGATGATGAAATGACATTATTCACGCAAAATTCTTTACCTAGCTATAGATAAGATAATGATTATAATGTGCCAGCTTTTGTCATGAGCAGCAACATGATAGAGGTGTGCAAAGTAAAATTCGAGCTAGATGTTCTCATAGCATTTCCTTGGTGGCAGATTCCTTGAGGAAGGATGAGATGGTGGTAAGAAGTGAAAGGTCAGAGCAGCATGAGCCATGGGGAGGGAAGAGAGCAAACCAAGGGAGAAACCCTGGATGCAGAGTGACCAGCAGTGACAAATGCTTCTTGAGGTCAAGCAGGGTCATCAGTGAAAACAAAACATCAGTTTTGAAAGTAAGACGTCATCAGGAACCTTAAGACACATACTAAACACATTTTAGAAAAGAAAGGGTCTCAAGTGTTCTTGAAAATCTGTACAACAGTTCGTATGCATAGACATCATGATGCTTGTCAACTACAATCAAGATTTTTGTCCCGTTTAAACAAAAATAATCCTTAAACCAGATGCACACCAACAAAAGAATAAGCAGAAGATGGGGAAAATCATCCCTGCCTCAATTCATATCAGGAGCTGAGCTATACCATCTATTAAGTTACAGTTTTTCTGTACCTTTGCTTATACCAAGTATTATTTTATCTTATAAACTTTATCTTTCTGTATTCCCTCTTTACATCTATCTGAATCTGATACAGATACAGATGCCTTGTGTTGATGGTTGTGATCTCAGCAGCACTCTATCTGATCTGTATAATTAAATATATAACACACACATATATTTATAAAATTTAACTTAAGAGTTTAGCTTCTGTTTTCAAGTTCAATAAAGAAAGATGGAATTTCATAGGAGAATTATGAACAACAGTCATGTTTTATGAGAGCCAAAACAGTCAAAAACAAGGGGAATTATGAAACTCGGGCTACTTGTTAAAATGGGAGTTCTTAGAGGTTACAGGGAAAATAAAGTCATGGAAATGGACATGTGGCTGGTGTGTTTAGTGACTGTATTATATCGTTTGGCTGCTGTAACACAGTATCACAAGCTGAGTGGCTTAAACTGAAGGAAAGTCTGAGATGAAGTCTGAGATGAAGATGTTAGCAGGGTTAGTGCCTTGGAAGGACGTAAAAGGAGACACGTTCCATCCACCTTCCTAGCAACCTGTGCCTGCTGCTAATCTGGTTCCATGACTGGCTCCTTCATTCTCATCATGGCCCTCATCTGCAATCCTGTGCTCTCTGTGGGAGTGTCAGTATCCAAATTTCTCTTTTTAGAGACATCAGTCACATTGAATCAAGCCATACTCCAGTCTGGACTACTGTTGTGAAATGATATTTTCAGTACTCTAGTTCTAATTTAGGCCATATTCTAAGGTCCCAAAGGCCAGAAAGTCAACATATGAATTTGAGGGCTGGTTCAACGTGTGGCTGAAATTCAGTGATTTTTCTGGAAGCAAAGCACTGCTGAAGAGATGTGACAGAGGCTTATAGGAAGGGCAAAATCTGGAATGTAAAGCCATCCCTGACTTGATTTTGATGACAAACCAGAGCCTGTCCCCTTACAGTTTTACAGGAACCATCAAAACCTCTCTTCAAACAATGTCAAACAGAAACATCTTATATGAATTAGAAGTTTAACTTTTCTGTCTGGGATCAGATTTGAAAGCTAGTACTGTTCAGTTTCCAGCCCACATTCAGCTCCTGAGCTTGAACAGAATTCACGTCTCTCTGATGCAGAATCTGAAACTCCCACTAGTATTAAAATACAAACAGAAAAGGAAAGAACGGTAGATTCTAAAGTGAGATAATGAGACCAGATCAGAACAGCAGGAGGAAGGAAAGTGATGTAAATGCAGCATATGTGCACTATTGATAAGTGATAGCAGGATTGCTGACAGAGATGTCTGCAATAACATGCTTAACATCATTAATAAACTCATTACTAATGAATTCTTTCCATTTATGAAGTTCCTTGTCATGGCAAACTGAGTCCTACTTGCTCAAGTTTACTAAACTAGTCTACTGTGATTTGATTTGAATTTAAAACTGGGATAGAAATTCAGAGGCCAATGGTAGACAATATATGGGTAGTCCATAAGAGACCTGTCAAGCCCTACTACTCACCTTCCTAGCCCCTATCTATAGAATTTAGGAGCACTGCTCCCTTGAAGTAAATTCTACTTTAGAAAATTTACATATGTATCAAGGGAACACTAAGCCCAATTCTAAGGTAGACTGTCAGCTCACCATACCCCTCTTTTCCATTATGGCTGCCCAGGGCCTGCATGCATTTGCCTTCCTTTGTCTGCTATGAACACTGTGACCCCACAGACATTTGCTTTCCAGGGCCTACCCTTTCTGACAATGTGCTTAGGGAGATCCGTGTCATCTGGTGATGTGATTATTCTTCCAGAAATATTTAATATTTCCAAAAGTACGTTTGTTTCTGCTATAATACCACATATTCATTGAAGAAAAAATTCATATTCTATCAAACTGTAATCTAAATAATAAAGATTATCACAAAAATATAGTTAAGTGCAAAATACTCAACACCCACACAACTTTCTTAGTGCAATTGTTATCAAAATTATAAACAATAGTGACTATAGCAAAAATCATATCAAATATAAAGAGTCATTCTATCTCCCTAATGGTACTGATATACTGACATTGTATAA
>NW_008351881.1:2316454-2320488 GCF_000622305.1 Nannospalax galili | reverse complement strand
ATATATATATAATGTTAGGAAGGTGTCTTGGGAATGGCTGAGATGTGTGAGCTGTGGAGTCAAGGAACAAATTGCAGAGATTTCAGAGGACTATGCATTAAGCACTTACAGCTCAGAGCATGTGACCAAACTGAACCCAAAGAAGTTGGGGGGATAGGGGATGGTGGTGTGCATTCCTCTACCACTTGGGGCATTTAGCCACATACTGAGCTTATCTGTCAGAAATATTTGTTAGTGTCAAAAAATGTTACATTATTAAATGTGTATGAGATAATTCTTATTAACGACATATGCATTAAAACCTTGAATTCTAATTTTTGTATCATATTAATAATTTTGTGTGTAATTTAGGAAATGATCTGACAAATTTTAATTGAATTCTGTGTTCTTCTTACTGAAGTACTATGATTCTGTTTGCTAGAGTCTCCTTACCTTAAGATCACAGCATGAATTACAAAGGCTGGCCAAAATGACTACCAAGAGGTCATCTTCAAATAAATTGTTCTTTTTGGTAGCCAAATCTTGGTCCTGGAGTAAATTTTTATTTATTTATATCATATTTTTCTTATTTTATGCATATGAATGTATTGCCTTCATGTGTGTAAGTGCACCCATGTCTTGAGGAGGTGAGAAAAGGACATTAGTCACCATGTGTGTGCTGGGATTTGAACCCAGGTCTTCTGCAAGACTAGTCAGTGCTCTTAATTACTGAGCCATCTCCCCAGCCCTAACTCAGACTAAATTTAAATCCCAGCCATCTCTTCTATCATAAAGAGGTCTTTGTTTCCTCCAATGAGTAAATGATTTTCAATCTAGATGTATCTTGGATGCATTAGAATTTGTTGTGACATAGCAGATATTCCATTTAGGATTTCCACTCTACATTGAAAATTAGATTGTCCCCATCTATCCTGATTGGTAAACTGTGAAAATTTCTTAATAACAGGAATACTGGTCCGGTCCACCAACATTCACCAGATACCTACTATGTCCTTGGCAGCAGGATGCAGCATTGTGTACACAGAAGGCAATTCTCGGCCAGCCCCTACACAACCACATATAACATAAAGCAATGTAACGTAAAGTAACATAACATAATATAACCAGAGCACAGTATTGGCAGTACTGCAGGATTTAATAGTCTCAGTGTCATGTTGGGGAGAAATACACTTTATTTCAACTTGAGTAACACATGATTGTTCTCTAGCACATATTTCTGAAACAATGTGTCCTTTTCCTAACCTGCCTGAATATTTCACTATTTATTTTTTGAAGATAATAAGAGTTGGTTAAGTAATTTTTGACACTAGTTGGGGTCAAAAGATAGGGGTATGAAAGATAGATTAAAGATCACATGCTAAAATTAGAATTTTGAGAACTAACTCAATCTAGGGTCCACTTGAAAAATAATCTTTTATTATCTTTTGGATCTAAAAGAGACATAAAAATCAAATACTGTATTTTAAAATTAATATTCCATAGTCATAATTGCAAGTCAAATATCCCAGTACAAATGTGGCCATCTATAAACCTTAAAATGTTTAGTCACCTTACAAAATCCCATACTAGCAATGACTTATGACTCAATAATAACCAGACACAATTTTTATGATTAAAATTCCATGATTAGATTTAGTCTAAAGGTTGTCATAACCCTGAGGCAGAATAGAACATCACTCCTGTACAGCTTCAATCCACTGTGCAGTTCCCCTCAGTATCCTTTGGATTAAGTACATTTCTATCCTTAGAAATAATGTCTTTGGAGATTTCACTTTTATTTTTCTATTGTAAATGTCCAACTTTTTATGAAGGTTTTCCTAGACCAGGTATTTGCCTTCAGTTCTGCTGGTGGGACTCCAGCAACTAGAGTCACCTAAAAGATGTATGACTTAAAAGAGCGAATGTCGTACCAAGAGAAGCGCATAAGGGCAGCCTTGCCCAGTGATGCCTGGTTCGTCTGTATCCTATTCTTTCCTGGCTACCTCAAATGACAGACATTCTTTCTGCCAGTAGGTTCCATTTTAAAAATCTCTGTTCCCTGTTGTTATCCAGCTCGTAATGTTTGCTGGTGGAGGAGTGTGGATAGTACTTACATCTCTTTCCTGGGTATGGCTAGCAAAGCGTAAGGCTCTTTCTCTATAAATAGCTGGCTATTAGCGTCTAGCTGCAACCTTACACTACTTCTACCAACTATAGACAAAATGTGGATGCTGCAAATTTAAACATAGTCCAGGGAATTGAAGTTCCTCATTACTGTTTAATCAAAAACTGTAAATGTACACTGTATGTACCCAGGATTCATTGATACACCAATGTAAACTACTATTTCTGTTTTTGCTATTTTTCATAACCTTCCATTCTTCCTCTTCGTTATCTCCTTCTCAGCCAAATTTCAATAAGCCTGAACTTTCATGAAGTCACCTGTTAAGATTTGAGCATTTGCATCTCCATTTGAAAACCCAATTTTGCTTGTAGGTGTAATTTTGATTCACTTGCAAGGTTGCATAGTGATTACAGACAGTTATATGTTTGAATTTTCTACTTATAATTATCCAATGATCACATTTTCACTACCACATGATGGCCTGGAATCTGGTTTTCTGGGTTTCAGGACTAATAGAGGACAGCTGTTACAGCCATCCCAATGGATCATAGTTATAGAAAAGCTGGACCCCTTTAGAAGCAGAAGCAAGTATGAGGGGCACATAGGTCCAGTTTTGTTTTGTTTTATTGTTTTTTTTGTTTTTGTTTGGGGGGGCTTGGTCTTTTTGAGACAGGGTCTCCCTGTATATCCAGCTGTCCTGGAACTCCCTATGTAGACCAGGCTGGCCTTGAACTCTCAGAGATCTGCCTGCCTCTGCCTCCCTATTGCTGGGATTAAAGGCATGTGCCACCACACCCATGTTTAGGTCTAGACTTTTAAGGTGTGGAATGAATGCATGCTCTGTACTGTTGGAGAAAAAAGAACAAGAGATGATGAATGTAGAATTGCTTCTAGTTTTTCGGAAGAACCCTTGTGGAGGGGACAGATATGAGATCACCAGCTTCTGTCAGCTTGTCATTTGCCCCTCTGTGCTTTCTATTTCTGTATCACCTGCATCTGAATCCAAAGTTCCATAACCCCTTATAGAATCATTTCTAAAGAGAGAACTCTAAATTTTCAGTTTTTATTTGTGCATAATTATCAAACACTTCTGTCTTAAACTCATCAATTCTAGCCCTTCCATTTCATAAAAAAAAGTATTTTCAAGAAAGGGATATAGACATATTTGATAAACAGTGAGTAATGGAGACATCCTGTCATTGTTAGTGATGGAGGCAGCACCAGGAATTTATCATTATATCAATAGTAGTAATTATGAGTGCATTGCAATATAGAACTAAGTCTCATTTTCCCATAGCTTTATTCCAGATCATGACCACATCCATTCCTTGGAAGAGTCTATTGCCACAACAACCCTCTGTAAATTCATACTTTTTAAAAATTATTTATTTAATAACCACATACTTAGAAGAGACATTTTATTACAACAGCATTGACATATTCAATAACAATTTCCAGAGCTAAGATGCATCTCTCAAAACTGGCTATAAAATTTTCAGGTTTACAGTTGAATTATTACAGTTATACAATTTTGTACTCAGTATAAACCCTATAAGACATAAAATTAAATGAGGTTTTAGCCTTTAAAAAAGATCTCAATTTCATTATTAAAATACAGTTTCATACAGAAAAATTCATTTTTAATGCAATTGACAATATGCTGTTTGCACATGCATTTCTAATCTCTATGTATCTGATTACTACTAGTCACAGTCGATTACTTTCGGAGCTCTTTGGCATCTGAGCATGGATATAAAGTCATCATGTAGATTTCAATGGTAATGTTTTTGCATCTACTAATTATTAAGGAGCACATTTTTATGCTTTGAAGAATTATTATTATTTTTAATCATTTTTTTAATTTTTAGTAACTACGTGATTAGAAGAAGCATGTCACTACAGCTTTAACATAATCAGTAATATACTCCAC
>NW_008351881.1:2308194-2315930 GCF_000622305.1 Nannospalax galili | reverse complement strand
GGCCATACAGTTGGCCCAGATAAACCAATTTATTTTTACTATGAAGGTCATTTGAGGATCTGTTCCTCAGGGGTCACATGGGCTTGGGAGGAGCCCCTGGCTCCTTTCTTTTACCAGTTCCACCTATGTGAAGATAAGTCAAAGGTCCTGCGCGACCACGGTTTGCTTCGCTTGGAAGCATGGAGGAAATGATTCCTCTTTGTTTACCCTCCTCTTTGTAGACTGGACACTGGTTCAAGTCCATTTGGTGGGGTCTCCTTGGCCTCCTTGATCAAGAGGAAAGGTGACCCACCACAATTACAGAACATTTTGAGAGATGCTCATAGTCCCCTGTAACTAGTTGACCTAGGAGGACAAGGAAGAAAAACTGTCCTTTATGTCCCTCTGACCAAATTATTATAGGCCTCAAAGTATATCTGTTAAACATCCAAGAAGGTTAGTGTGATTTCATCCATAAAAAGACAAAGTCTCTACTTTCTGATACACAAAGTATGGAAGTAGCAAACTGAGTGTCTTTCTGGTATGTCTAATTCCCTTGGTGTTGCAGAAAGGTAGGTTACAGAGATCAAATTCAGAATATGAGTTATTTGGGGAGACGACAGCATGATTTCAGAGTTCCTTTTCAGTGTTCCTTAATGGTGCTGTTGGCAGTTCCTTTTATAGGCAACGTGATGAGTAGATAGAGTCTGTGTTAGTACGGAAAGAAACTCAATACTTAATTTACCGGCTTATTAGCTAATCAAGGATGTAGAACTAGTGTGTAATATATGGGTTGCTTCTTTCTGAGCTCTTGGTCAGAAAGGTCCCATAGAACCCACCTCCTCACACATTACAAGCTACTGCCATTGCAATTAGTTACCCTCCAGAAATTGATGGTAAAACTCTATTGCTAAAGACATCAAATATGTGAGTCGTAAGACATGGAGACATCAAGCTGGAAACAATCTGAAAGATTCATCCCAAATGGCTAGCTTTCATAAGTGCTGGGGCTTCTATGAATGCTACCAGGGAAGTAGAGTCATCATTAGTCTGATCCAATGGTGAAACCTGTGAGCTATAGCAATGACTAGTCAAAGAAAGTATGCCCATGGTGTAATAGAGGCATAGATGTTATGAGAGTAATCCAGCATTTACTGAGTGGATATAAAACCCACTTTACATGACAGCACTACTGTCTGGTACTGTCATCTGCAGTGCCAAATACCAGTGACTGGCTTAGGAGAGAATCTACTGCTTATCTGCTAAATGGATATAATAACAAACCGTCTTCTAAGTTCTCACCTTTATACCCATAGATTAATGCATCTCTCAGCACTCATGAGAGAAGCTTCTTTTTGCAATATATGAGAATCAATATATACCCTGACAACTGGTCAGTATGCAGAGAATAAGAGACTGTAGAGTGTGCACATCTAAATGGGACATATCACATTCCCCACCCAAGGTTTGGGGGTCATCACAGAAGATGGGGTGGAAAGCCAGTAAGAGCCAGAGGTAATGGATGACTTCAGTGAAATGGTACTGCTGGACATGACAAAGCCATTGCACACATGAGTTCATAATGGCTAGGACTGCATGCACAATAACTACAGAAGATCAAGTCAGTCAGCACCCCACCATGTGGGGGTGCATCGAGGAAGTCCCAACCATATCTGATGAGTTATTGGCAACTGATGGCTGCAGGCGCCGGGGGAGCTATTTTTCTTTGAGGGTGTGAGTCCTGAGAAGATACCCTTGCTCTAGTAGACGCTCCTATGCCAAAGCACACGCAGGCAGCACGAAGTACAAAAATGAGTAGGTGGATTTTGAAGAACAAAGTAATGGCAGGGTTTGGGAGGAGTTGGAGAGGCAAGAGGAAAAGGGGTGAATTTGATTAAATGCATCGTATTGTATGTATAATTTTCAAACAATGAACAAAAGAAACAATAAAAAGTGTTCAACACAGTAAAAACGAAAACAAGATACAGAGTTTTGTGGGCATAGAAACAGGATCAGGGAGGAGGTGATGATTCCATTCATTAGCATTTCCTGCAGAAGCCACAAATTTCCTCTCCTCACCTCTTTGTTGTTGACATTATTTTGTTTTTTAATTTAATTTTTTTTTAATTTTATGTGTATGTGTGTATTGCCTGCACGTAGGTAATTGCAAGCATGTCATGCAATGCCCTCAGAGGTCAGAAGAGGCTGTCGGATCCCCTAGGACTGGAGTTACAGACAGCTGTTAGCTGCCATGTGGGTGCTGGGATTCGAACCCAGGTCTTCTGCAAGAACAACCAGTGTTCTTAACTGCTGAGCCATCTCTCCAGACCCAACATTATTTTGTTTTTATGCCATGTACAATATGCAACCCAGTCTGATTACTTTTCTTTGGTGTCAATATTTTGGGACACACCACCTCATTAAGTACTGTCTGACCATTTTCACTTTAGCCTAGCAAATAGCGAATGTAATTAGGAAATAAATCAGCTTCCAATTTTCAATGCATTCCAAGGACAACTCTAAATAGTTTTTGCAGTCAATCAGTATTTAGGATTATTTGCATCACACTTCCCTTCCTATTTTATGGTTAAACAAAGAGAATTTAAAACACAGCCTCTAAAATTTGGCATGCTTTATCACTAAGACAGAAGTTGAGTTGAATTATCTTTGATAAACAATGTTCTGATTCGTACAAGCTATTTATAATCAAGATTAAAGAAAATATCAAAAAATAGTAAAGGCATGTTTAAAATATCCAGGCGTTCTTGGAAAATTTATCATTATCTAGCATAACAAAATTCTACAATCCTACTCAGTCAATAAAATACTAGTAATACTTTATCAGCTTTCTGTAAGATTTACTTCTGGCAATGAATTTGGACTCAGTCTTCTGTTTTCATCTGTTTCTTTCATTTTTTATTCTTTTTCTCATAATCTGCAGGAAATATTTTAGAGGGGCTGGTGAGCGAAGTGAAAAAGAAGAACAATGTTCAGTAGTTGCTCCGTAGCTGTTATTTAAAACAGATGAATCAGAGTGTTCCTGTTTGTGACATCATCAGTCTTTCAGAAATTTCATATTTGATTAGGAGATTTTCTTAAATTACTGTTTTCAAACAATTGTGTAATATTATAAAAGTACACAGGAATTTTGAGGATCTGACTTGCTTGTTGTTCAATGATAAGGCCAGTTTATACAAATTGTTTCGTATTTTATATAGAACGGTATTGATACTAAGTGAGAGTTTAATTTAGTTTGCCTGTTTACTGATATAATAACTATGACCACAAACAGTATTCAGAGAAAAGTAGTGAGTTGGATGACCTTGGAAAATTGAACTGTGAGCATCAAGCTGCTCACCAACAAAGTGAAACTTCAAAAGAATTTAAGTCTTGGCTATGATTAAGACAGAAATAAATAGTTAAAAGTAGGTACGTGAAATTCAACAACCATTCAATTAAAAGGAGATTAGAATTACAGTTTTTATTGATTCTATAGCAGTTGTATTATTTTGACTAATAAAAATTTCAACAATGCAGAATATTATATATAAAGAAAGCATTTGTACTGAAAATGCTCAACTCATTATTAGGAGGTAGAAAATCCTTACAACTGAAAGTGGTAGCTATTCAATAAATGCCAGACTCCTTTGATTTTTATAAATTATGTCTGAGAGGCTGGGGGGGCGTTCTATGAAGTACCAATATTGAACACTTAAACACACTAAGTCCCTATCAGTCTGGGGCTAGTTCTATTCTATCTGCACTCTACAAACACAACAATGAATTCTGGCTGGAAACAGTGTGGTTATTATCTATTTATTCTTTTGCTGGGTGACACTGGAAACTGAACCCAGGGCCTCAGCATGCTGAGCAAGCCTAATGCCACTGAGCTCCATGGAAGACTTTAAAAGGGTCAAAGTTGGGTTCCTCAAAGAAAATACAGATGTTTGTCAACAGGCCTCTTATTTGCTGTTTGTCACAACTTCAACATTGTTCTTGTCTTAGAACTATAGTCATATAATATATAATAAATATAATATAAGAGTCATGCACATATGATAAAGAGTCATGCAGAAGGATTAGTTTCCATAGGCATGAACACTAATTATTTAGGTCTCTCTGTCAATTCATTACTTCTGTTTGGGTGTTTATGTGTTAGTGGATTATATTTTCAGAGCACCAGAATTAATTAATGAGACAAATAAAACGTGTGATGAATACAAATTTATATCTATTGAGTATTATGAATAGGTACTCCTCAAAAAATTATCTTTAATATGCTTGCATTTTATCTGTTCTTATTAACAGAGCTATTCTAAGTATTGTTCATATATTCAATTTAAGTCAGATAAAACATCCTCTTGATACATGATAGCCTTTCAAATGATTCTTAACAGTCATGCTCATTTCAGTGTGTCTTGGAAGGCCAAGTCTGTGAATGTGGTTAAAATAATAAGTTTAGCATTTCTAGTTGTGTGGCCATGGGCAAATCGCTTCTATTTCCTCTTCCAGGAAATGGAGATAATAATCCCTGCCTCGTAGGATTATCCTGGGTATTGATTGCAAGAGGGAGGAAGGCTGTTAGCTCAGCGCCAAGGTTCTCAGTGATCAGCAGCCATTGCTATTACAGAAATTCAGTGTCTGACAAAGTAGCTCATTTCTCTGCTCAACAGTGCTAACACTGAAAAGGCATTTTCACACCCAGCACTGATCCTGGTTATTATGACTTGCTTGCCCTACACTGGCAGCCCATTTTATTCGATTGAGTTTTATTTTATGATTATCCACATGATCATCATTCTGTTTTCTTTTTTTAATGCAGCTGCTGCTTTTATCCTTACTATTGTCTTCAAGCTAAATGTGCCCTCCTCCATCATCTTTTTTCATGAGGCACATTTACAGCTTCCTTGTCCTAGTTTCCCTGTGGTCTGCAGAGGTCACCCTCAGAGTGCTGGGCCTGAAACTCCATGCTAAATTCCAACTGTGGTCTGGACTAAAAGATACTGCTAACCACCACTGTTCAAGGGACCTGTTTCCAGTAATTACTCACTAATACATGTGATTTATTAATTTTGATTTTACATGATGGGTCAGCTAGGTCTCTTTTGAATTTAAAGCCAACTAATAGTTTCAAGTCTTTTCCGTCTACCTTCTCTCTCTTGTTTTTTGCTGCTACAGCAGACATTCTGAATGAAAAAGAGGTTTGCAAGCATCGTTTTAAAGTAGAGATAACAAATAAGAGGCAACAAGCTGAATGCCTGATGGACGCTGGGAAGTGCTTTGGGCTCATTTTGCCATATTTTACATAAAACATCCTGAAAAGGAAGCACTTTTATGGACTCATATGAAGTAGGCAAAGCACTTACTAATTCCTTCTGGCAAGTAATAAGTTTAGATGTTTGCCGACTAAATGTTAGAAGGCTACTTCTCCATTAAGCAACAACTTGACATTCAATCTTTCCTAATCACCTGATTATCTGATAGGTAGGGGAGTAAGAAGCACTTGACTCATCATGTGGAGACTGAAATATGCCCCCAGAAGAAGAAAGGGCCATGTATTTATTGAACATGTTTTTCACTTCATTTCCAGCAGCAAAGTATCAGATTGTAGCTGTGGACATACTCTTTGGCTTTTCTCAGAGTCATTCAGAAGATTTTCCAAACCAATAAGGCATCTAAAGATACGAGGAAGACACAAATCCTAGTCCCCAAGGTGAAAGATGTATACCATGAGCCAGTTTCTTTAGAGGGGAACTTCAAGATCACCTCTCATCTCTGTAGAGAATGAGGTCACCAGAAACCTTTACTCAAGCTCTACCGTCCAGAATTAAATAGAAATTTATTTCAAAACATAATATTTTCACTTATAATATGAGTCCTAAAATGAGACCTTGAATTTAAGGTGGGCCTCTAACCATTAACTACTTTCCATATAAGGAAAAGGAGATGAGGATTTTCCAGAGGGCAGAATAGGCCAAGAAAAAAGAAGTCCTGTAGAGTGGAACTGCCACAGGCCTGGGGTTTCCAGGAGTCTTCAAACGCCCGAGGGAGGGGACTTTGATGTTTCAAAGACAGTGTGGACCTGCCAGCGTCTTCTTGGTTTCAAACTGTTAACCCTTAGGAAAATGAGAGAATAACTATGTTTTTTTTCAAGTCAGCAAATTTGACTAATTTTTTATGGAGGCACTGAGAATCTAATTCTTCCATAGTTATTTCTTTCTTTTTTTTTTTTTTTTTTTTTTTTTTTTTGTAAGGTATATATACTGACTAGAACCATCTCTGACTCCAAATGTTCTCTATATAGCAGTCCTGAAAATGTGCCACTGTATTTCTACAGAAATTTCTAGCTTGCTTGGTTTTCCAACTAGACTCAAGTGTCATTTACTTTTTGGATCATTTTTTTCATTCCACAGAGCTTACTGAGCATTAAAATATGTTAATATTTTGAACGAGTCCTTGCTACAAAGAGATTATGTTCTAGAGGATAGTAGATAAAAATAATAAAGGAAATTATGTAGTATAATTATCAATATAAGAAGTCCAAATTTTATGAAGGAATGTGATTATAAATACAATGGTAACCATAGGGCCGAATAAGGAAATAATACTTAAAAAGAAAATGAAAGTCATTTAACACAAACATTTTCAGGAAATAATTCTTGGCTAGAGAAAGAACAAAGTCAAAGGCTATGAGTTGGGGAAAAGCTACATATGTTTGTGATAAAGAATGAGGGCAGGTAAGGGTGTGAAGAATCCACAAACAGTAGTTACCACACAAGACGGGCTTGTGGAGCTCACCATAGGTCTTAACGCACCTTGACATTCAAAATGAACATAATTCAGTACCTTAAAACAAACAACATTTGCAGTTTAAGTGCTTCTTGTATGTTGTGAACAAGAAAGGAATCTATTTTTGAAATTTCATAACATAACTAATATTCTCCAAGTCATTTTAGGTTTTTAATTACCTAGAGACGAGATGATTTTTATAGAACTCATTCAAACCGTTCACTTTTAGAATATGCTAGGAGGTACTATACCACCTTCCACTCCACTTGGCGACCAAAAACAGCTGAATCTGTATCATATTTAAGCATGCTCATGAAATGGTTCTGCATTAAATGTGAGACAGTAAGCATTTAAACAAGCATGCACTGGAATGTAGGCTTCCCACCCCATGTCCCCTGTGTCTATGCACCTAATCCATATTTAAAAGTTCTAGATACACCAAAGGGAATTTCTTTTTAATTCGCAATTTCTTACTGCCTTTGTAGTGGACATTGACCTAAGTCTTGTCCTTGCCACAGGCTGTGAAAGATAGAACTTTGAAGGTTTCTTTTTTTCAATCCAATAAAGCATGGTCTGAGAAAAAGTCTGAGGCCTCCGCCCTTTAGATGTAATAAACTTCCAAGCTGAGTAAAGTGCAGTCATAATAGCAGTTGCTATAATTCCTTAGAAAATCCATAATAAAATTCAGATTCTATCCATATTCCTATTGATATTCTATGAAGAATCCGAGATGAAAAGTCAGGACAATAACATATGAATCAGCTTAACATTTAAGAACATGCATTATTAAAAGGTATTGTTAAAATGTCATATTGCAGGAGCTACATTAGCATTGTTTTAAAGGTTAGCTATGTTATATGTGTCTTTAGACTCTCAAGAGATCTATAATTTTACCATATATGAATATGCACTATGTCATATCTATAAACACATATTTCATAACTGAAAGCACATATATGCATACATAT
>NW_008351881.1:2287921-2308141 GCF_000622305.1 Nannospalax galili | reverse complement strand
TATATATATATATATATAGAGAGAGAGAGAGAGAGAGAGAGAGAGAGAAACTGAGAAACTATCATTGGACAATAATAGCCAAGAATCAGCCAGCCTGTCTAGCTAGTAAGGGAATAGCTTAAATGTAGTGATTTTGTAAATTGCCTTTATAGCCTAAGAATCAGGAAAATACTGGAACGTTTTTCTGCTTCTTTAGCTGAAAGTGCTTGTTTGCTGGATTCATATCCTATTTCCTTTGACCCCTTCAATAGAAAATCTCAGCAGCACTTGGCTTTCATGTCTTATTTCATTCTGTCCTAACAACTCTGTAAAAGTACATATTATTCTCTCCAGGTTGTGGGTGATAAAACCAAGGGTTTAAGTGACTTATATAATGGCACACTGCTGTCCATTCCACCTTTAGAGTGCTTGATTTCCACGGCATTTTCAGGTTTATCTATGGAAATTCAGATTGAAGACTGCCTCCATCAGTATCAAATCACTCGAATTTACTTTTTTTTTAAAGTAAATTCCTGATAAATACCACTATTCTGTCAAATCCAAATCCATAAAACACTGGAATCCACATATTTTAACACATATTAGCTGTCATTATTTTATCACAGTATCGAGGTTATAGCTGAACCCTCGATCCTATATAGCAGGATCATCTTTGAAAGCCTTGACTTGAAATACGGTCTTGTGTTTCAGCAGCACTGTCATGACCTTAGGGTTTTGAGATGCGAAGTCACCAGCCCACAGATAATTTCTTGGTGATTGGTGGGCATGTTAAGGTGAGAGAAATAATCTTTTTAAAATACTTTTATTGATTCACAAATTTCATAGAGTGGGTTTTGATCATAGTCAGACCTATCTCCCTTCTCTGATCCCAGGTTACCACCCCACCCAACTTCATGTCCTCTATTATTATCTGTTTTTTAAGGTCTATCAAATAGAATCTGTGCTTCCCAAGTGCTCTTGGATGTAGGTGCATCTCATTGATTCTTGTCAACCTATGAGGCATCACAACAGTAAAGGAAACTGATTGGAATATGGTTGTCAATATTTCTTCAGCTACGGCTGGGGCTCCTGATCACCTCCCCATCCAAGCTGGACTCATGTCTGGTTTGGGTTGTACAGGCCTTGTGCATGCGGCCATATGTAGTATGAGTTCATATGTGCAAGTACCATGTGCTATCCACACAACTGTTTCCTTGTTTTCATCTACCACTTCTGCCTCTTGCAGTCCATCCCCATTCCCACAATGGTCCCTGAACGTTTGGAGGAGAGGTGTCATAAGGTCTGCTTCACAAGATGGAGCCCATATCTAGTACTGTTATCAGGACCAAGAATCATAGGGGAGATCCTAATACTATCATTCTGCTAAAAAGACAATATTACACTGACTCTTAATGAATTATTTTTATACCCATAGAGTAGTGTATCTTTTAACTCTCACCAGAGAAAGTTCTTACAGCAGAGAGCCACACAGAGACCCACAACTTGTCAACATGTAGTGTATAAGAGACTACAGAGTGTTTAGCAAATCGTATTCATTAGTTAAGCCTATTTAATCTTTCTTATAATTGGTGAATAATGAGTCACACCACACGTGGCCCTTGGTGAGGAGCTTCCCAATCTCATTCTTTGGAGCTTTGTTTTTCTAGATGTTGAGAAAGGAATATCTCTAATCTACATGTTTATAGCATACCTCATGCAGTTATAATAACTGGATGAGTTTGAAAAGTGTCCATTCTGTTATCTTTGACTCTTGACCCTGGATGGTGCTATTTAAATTACCAATCAGGAGTTTACAGGATTTATCTGTATCTATGTAGAAGCAGCAGATGTGGACAGGCTGAAACAGGGAATCAGAGAAACCTGTTTGTTTAGTGAGTATGTCAAATTTCTTTCCAGCTGTTAAGTCATCTGACTTAGAAGAAAACTACCTTTAAATAGTATAGAATTATTCTATACTAGACACCCAATTATATTTAAAAATAAGACATGAACATCATTTCCTCCTTGGCAATCCATGGACAGGAAAAGTGGAAATATATTTTAAGATTATTGTGTTGGTTTTTCATAGCAACTGAATTCACTTTTGGTTCATGAAAACATCATAACACAGCCAGTAAGCATTTTAATTCTAGCTTTTCTTTACTGTTACTTTTGAAAACTTTATCCAATAAAATTAACTTTTTCTAAGCAGTCTGGACTCTACAACTTGAGGAGGATACTAGTACTCTGACACATCTGGCACTTAAAATGGAATAAAGGCATGGCATATATGTTACTCTTTAATTCTGAGTCTGGTAGTTTGAGAAAGCATTTAAACTTGATCTAGCCTTCTTTTATTAACATCCCCAGTGTCAAGCACTGAACTTCACACACACACAATAAAGCAATAAACAATTATCAGTTGGAATGGTGCATCATTGAATACTTTAATAATGTGCCCTTTATTTACTCAATGTAAACACAGTACTTGTCCTTAATGAACCTCATATTTACTCCATGAATAAAATTTTAAAAAATGTATCTTATCACATCCTTGCTTCTGGTCAGCCTGGGAGCTCAGCTCTGACTTGTTATTTTCCTGGTTTGTCAGCTTCTAGCTGAAGGATGTGTGGTAAACCCTCACAACTGGCCCTTAGTAAAGGAAAATTTTCAATTACAAAAATGCCAAAAGATTATTTAGAACTCAAATGTTCACCATCATACAGGTAGGAAGTAGCAGAGGGAGATATGTACTTGCTTACCTTGAGTGTAAAAGCTATAATCTTTCTGATTTTATAGTTCATGATCAGTCTATTACAAATAGTTAAACTGTAAGCTAGAGAGGTTACAAAGCCCTACTAATTCAGTTGTCAAAATTACACCTGTTAAAGTGTGGATAAAGAGGAAGAAAAATCAGAAAAATCAAGAAAGTAAACAATGAATTAGTATAAAAATAAATATAGCCTTTTGTTGATATTTCCAAACTGGAAATGTGCAAATTGTGATTACTATTTCACCGGCATATAATTGTTTACAAAATGCATTAGTGTTTGTCTAAATTCACCACCAGGAAACCTGAGGAGACTGCATCTCTGCTTGCTAATGCTTTCAATGTGAAACAGAACCCCTGGGCCCATCTGCTGAATTTGTGGTACTGGCAATGGTAATTTGGAAGACAAAAGACTTCAGAAAGTGGAGCCCTATTGTAGGAAGTGTGGGATGAGGACATGGCCCTGCAGGTTATGCATGGCCCTCGTCCCCCCTCCCCCCAGCCCATTTCCTGGCCATTCTGCCTCTTGCTGTACTGTTTCATTACAACCCAAAAACATGCAGCAAAGTTCATGGACCGAAACTTCGGAAAACATGAACTAAGCTCAGTCTTTCCTCTCCTTCAGTTTTTTTGCTTATGCCGTGTATTTTATCACCATAGTGTAATATCTGACTAATATCCTCCATTTTATACACAGATTAAAAAAGGTACAGAAACTCAAGGACAGTGCTTATAAAAAGTCATACAAAATTCAAAGAGCTTCAGAACCATGACCCCCCCACACCACACCCACATAGTCAGTCAGAATGGTAATGGGAGTAGTTCATTTTTATTGTCAACATCACTGAGTCGACAGGTAGCTGGATCCACAGTGCACACCTCAGAATATCATGGGGGTATTCTACATTGGGTTATCTGAGGGGTATGACCCATCATGAAGGTGGGCAATACCTTCTAAAAGGCTGGGAGCCCAGAGGGAATAAAGGGATTAGAGAGGCTCAGCAAATACAGCTATTCTCTGCTTCCGTCCTACCATGAGGTGAGTTGATCTGCTCACTGTGACTTCCCCACATGTTAAACCATAGGAACCTTGCATGAAATAAGGACATCTCTCTATTAAGTTGTCTATGAGGCTTTGCCACGAGTACAAAATAAGTGACACAGAGAATTGGTGCCAGACAGATGTGATTCTTCTCTGAGTGTTATACCAAGTGTAAGGCACAGGGAAACATCACATAGTGATCATTGAATTAAGAGTTATTCAATAATAAACCGGCAGTTGAGAGCAATCTAACCCTAGAAAGAACTCTCAACTCTGAGGAGAGTCAGTACAGGGTTTATAAAGCTTACAATTACAATTACGTCATGCTAGGGACAAAGCTAATAACCATGGTTATACCATACCAGGGTCAGGTCAGTTAGCAAAGAGTTTCAGTTAACAGAAAGTTTCTAAGCTTCAGTTAGGAAAAACAATGGGCTTCCTGGAGCTGCAGGTCTAATAGCTGAGAGAGAAGTTCTGCCTGGCTGGGTGTAAGTCTCCCTGTATTGTAGAAACAATACAGTCCCTGACACTGCCTGAATGGCAGGTGCAGCTGTCATGGGGTTGTTCTGCCTGCCTGGGTACAAGAGGCGTGGCTGGGCAGAAATACAGGGTAATGGCAAAGTCAGCTATAACAAAATGGAGTCAGTTTTGCCATTTCATTGACTAACCATGACCATGTGGTCATCAGGTTTCTGGAACCCATTTGTGGGAGAAATATGAAAATATTTGGAGAATTCAGTTAGAGAAAGTCTCCTGCTGTGTGGGAAGATATCAGTGGGTGATTCTGGTGGGAGCTCAAAATATTGGAATGCTAGCAATAATGATTATAGACATGAGGTTTCAGATAGAAATGAAGACTTTACTGGGAAATGAACTAGAGACCTCGGATTAGTGTTGTCAGCTTCATAGACTCTAGAAACATGTGGGAGCTGGGCCTCTGTGCATGCCTAGATGTGATTTTCTTTATTGTATTAATTGATGCAGGAAGATCTAACTTAATTGTGGGTGAGACCTGGGGTATCTAAGTGGAGAAAGTCAGCTGAGCACTAGGCATATGTTTATTGCTCTGTTTCTGGTAATGGTTGCAACATAATCAGCTGCCACAGGCGCCTGCTGCCTAGATATCCTCACAATGATGGACTGCATCCTTGAACTGTGAACTAGAACAAATCCTTAATCCCTTAAATGACTTTTGTCAGAGTATTTTAGCAAATGAAGAAGAAAAGGACTTAAGAACATCCATGTTATATGTTAGCTATAAACACTTGGCTGCATTCTGACCAAACAATGAGATGTTGAGGGAGCCCGAGATTAAAGGTGTTAGATTAAATGAACTTCTTGAAGGAATTCTATGACAGTCCAACATCCTGTAGCATGGTAAATGTTGGATTCCTTTACCCAGGTTGATAGAATCAGGAGCAGAAAACAGAGCACAGAGACTTGAAAACTTGCAGTTTGGAAAGATCTGTTGTTAAGATGTGGACTAAGGTGAGCATGGCTTCTTAAGAGATTAATGTTTTACATTGGGACAATAGGAAGGATGCGTGGAGATAATTTCAGGAATTGTCCAGATATTACTGACTGTAAGATAAAGAGCAAGCTCAGTTGAAGGATTCTGGTGCTCGGAGACTACACCAGCTGTGATTCTAGGAGCCCCAATTACTCCTGGACCTTCATAAAAACATTAATGTTTTGCGTGATTCTAGTTTTAAAGCATGCAAATTACAAGAATTATAGGTTCTTGGATGCCTTTATCCAGATTTCACAGGAAAACCTGGGAGGCTAGAAAAAAATAAGTTGTAAGGACAGAATCCCTGATGTATATGAAGCTGTGAGGGTGAAGTTTACCCTGTAGTGGAGACCCCAGGAGGCTGGAGATGGCAGAAATGTGAAGCACTTGTCAAGGAAAGTCACAGGCACCAAGTGGAGAAAGTCCAAACGGCCATGCAGCAGAGGAGCCGCATCACCCAAGCCTGTTGTAGCACACATCATAGCACCTCCTGACCTACATGTCAGAAACCGAGCTGTTCAGTTCCTGTGTTCCCTGTCCGGTTTCGAGCTGATCCTTCTTCACTAGTCTCCTATTCTCTGTTATGATGAGCTGTCTGTTGGAAGTAAGTAACCTTCTTTTTGATTTTGCAAAGGCTCACACTTAAGAGTTTGCATTGACTCTCAGCAGATATTGTGCTCCTGTACTTTTGAACAATATGGGGTTTAGTTAAGACTTCAAGGACTCTTGAAGATAGACCATGAACCTTTGGGGGCCAGAAACTAGATATTAAGGTTTTAATATGAGAAATTACCACAAGATCATTCATGAGTTAAAAGACTGGTCCCCAGGTTCTGGTACAACTTTTGGAAATCATAGAAACTTTAGGAAGTTGTGTCTTGCTATAAGAAGGTCAGTGGGAACCTGCTTTTGAAGGTAATATCTGGTTCCAGGTAGCTGTATCTACCTCTGCTTTGTGTCTACCATGAGGTGGAGAGTATGGGATGCATGTTCATGCTGCCATCATGTTCTGTTCTATAATGTCCTAGAATCTGTGGAGCCAAGGATTGTGAACAAAAACATCTGAAGAGAAACCAAACGCACCTCATATTATGAGGTGGTCATGAGCCTTTGGGGTCCAGGAGCTGGGTATTATGGTTTTAATATGGGAGGTTACCACAGAATCATTCATGAGTTGAATGACTGGTCCCCAGGTGCTGGTAATAGAAATCATAGAAACTTTAGGAAGTTCAGTTGATTGTGGACAAACACATCTGAGATCTTGAGCCTAAACAGATTCTTCGTCTTTTAAGTTGTTTATGTCAGATATTTGGTGACAGAAATGGAAAATTTTACTAAAAAACATCTTTATAATTAAATCAAAAAGCCTTGTATATAGATACAAAATAAACAGCAGTGCATGTGCATCTATTAAAAACATTTCACTAAATACTTGGTTAAGGTTAGCTAGATTAAAAGTCCGCACCACAGAGCCAGATATAGTAGCACACACCTTTAATCCCAGTACCTGGGAGGTAAAGGCCAGAAGATCACAGTTTCTAGTTAAGCCTGAGCTATACAGCAAGACCCTCCCCCAAAATCAAAGAAACCTCACAATTCTAACTGCTTTTTCTATAAATTAACAAGGACAATTTCTATGTAACTTCCTTACATTAATTTTTCCAACCATTTACTGACCAAGTTGTCTAATGCCCTTCCAGTAGGCTTTCTTTTAGCAAGATGGCAACCTTTCATTGACTTTATGTGACAAATTAAGATACAATTTCTCATTTATAAATTTAAAAATATAGGTAAGCAGGGGTTGGAGAAATGGCTCAGTTGTGAAGAGCACTGGGTACTCTTGCAGAGGACCTGGGTTCGATTCCCAGCACCCACATAGGAGCTAACAACCATTTGAAAAACTCCATTTGCAGGCAATCTGATGATACCTTCTTCCAGCCTCTGTAGGCACTGCAGGACATGGGCGCGCTTACATACATGCAGGCATGTACATAAAATGAAGATAATAGGTAAAATTTTGGAAAACAGGTAAGCAGAATTTTCATATTTCTTTTCTTTCATAAGCCTTCAGTTCTTTTTTATTTCTCATTCACACATTCACTGCCTTTGGATAGCAAGGAAGGGCTGAGTTATATGGAGAGAACATGTATTTTTAGTCTATTAGTATCAGATCCGAAAGCACAGGGACACCATTTTTAAAGTCGCGGATGCTAACCGAGCGCTGAGCCCCTCAGAGATATAGTTTCCTCCTCTGACAGGATGACAAGTTTAACAGCTGAACAGGGAGGCAGCAAGATCGCAAGTCCCGGCTTTGTGCAACTGGAGTGCAGAGCCCGGGATCTAGGCAGCACTTAGTAACTGGACTGCGCACTGCAGAGGAAAAGGAGGGTTGCTTGCACTTTGCGCTTCAGCTTTGAGTCAGTTTGAGCTCAGTAAAAGGTTGTGTCAACGAGTTCCGACCGGTGGGAAAACTTAATCTGTATTAAAATTAAAAATGAATAGTAAATGATAGCATCTGCATTACTCTTTATATGATGCACCAGACATGATGACATCATCTTAGCCCAAACAAACTTTTCTGCCTCCCCGCCTCCTCTTCCTCTGGCAAAAGGCATTGACATATTTCAGAAAAGTACCTGAGTAACTGCTAGAATCTTGACAGTTTGGGGTTGCTTGTCCTTGTCTTTTTATTCTTGTCACAATCATTCTGGAAAATAGTCTCCTCACAACAATGAAAAAAGTATGTAACCAGGTAGTTCGTTTTCCAGCTCCTATTTTCCTCCATGAATTTCAGAAAATTGGACCCTAGAGGCCTGCTTTATCAACCGGGAGTAACAGCGCTATGGAAATACTATCAGACACCCTGTCACTCAGACCTTTGTCAGGTACCAATAGCAGCAGTGAACACATCCACTTAAATATGATGTGGGTCAAAGAATATGACCATAGTAATAGTAATAGTTAGCTAGTCAGCACCTGAGAAAATCTGAAATAGGGTGGCTTAAGAGATGATACATATCTGCCATGGTTAATGTTTCCAAAGTTGGTTGTGAATCAGTTCAGAATTCTACTTACAGGATATGGGTACTTCATAGGATATTTATTTAACTTGTTAGGATTTCTATTATATGAGACATGAGATTTCATTCCATATTTCATAACAAATAAGTTGAAAATTTTATTAAGAAAAATTATTTCATGCCACCTCAAATGATTGAGCCAACTTAACCCCAGAGGCACCCTTATTTGATGCAAATTCAATTTACCAGCCTTTTTTAAAACTAATACTCTTCTTTATACCCCAATGAAATTACAGGAGCCTTTTCTCAGACATGCTTTTTCAGAGGCAAACAATGAAGATGCAGTAAGAATAAGGTTGCTTGTAGAAAATCTCTTTTTAGCCTCCTGTTTAATTTCTTAAGGGATCAGCTTTACTGATTCCTTACAGAATATAGCAGTATGTTTACATTCTTCCTTTATCATTTTTTATACCAGTTTCTGATACAGCAGTATATTGTAGAGTCCTAGGTTGTTTTTAAAGAATAAAAATGCAAATGATATGCTAATCCTGTCATAGAAGGTGCTGAGGTGCTAAAGCTAGTGCATCTGTAAAGAAGTCTCAGCACTGGGTTGAATAAATTAGTGAGGACTAAATACGTTACAATGAAGCAACATAACCATTCTTTGTGCCTGTCTTGATTTACTTCACATATTGTCCTCCAAGTTCATGTATGTTATCGCATGACACAATTTTGATTTCTTATACTTCTGTGGCTGAAAAGTCATTGTGTGTAGGTACATTGTGTTTCTCATTCATCTTTTAATGGAGACTGTTGACTATCGGGAATAATGCAGCAATGTGTAGGGAACACAGATATCCCTGACAAATCGTTGTCATACCTTCAGGAATATACCCAGACATGGATTTTCAGCTTATATATTAGTTCTGATTTTCTTCTTTCTTTCGTTTTATATTTGAGGATCTCACCCATACAGGGAAACTGAAAAATCTATAGAAACAGAATAAAATGTAGAGGTGGCAACTAGCAAGACCTATGGAAAAGAGATACTTGAGAGATATTTGTCAAAGTACATCATTTCAATTAGACAACGGCAATAAATTCATCGTATCTATTTTATTCTGTGATGACTATCCCAAAAGATCTGTGTATGATAATCAGTGCTTTGTATAGTGAAGTGGCAAGGACTCTGAGAGGTGTAAGGGCCCTCTTAGGAAACGAATCCTAAGGAGAGTCTAACTGAGCCTGTGTTCGTGCACTGCTAGGAAACTTTCAGCTATATATGAGGACAAAATACATCCTGAGGTCTGGAGTGTGCAAAGTCAGTGGAAATGGGAAGATAGGCTGCAGCTGCTGAAAGAGAAGCATGGCTGAGGAGTAGGCAGGAGACTAATGCTAACTGTGGCTAGCACCTCCTGGGAACCTGCTGCCTCACAAACAATTTGAGCAGCTTTAACTACATGCTGACTTTAAAACTAATTTTTGAACAAGTAGTTGTGATGACTTGACTTTGACTCTAAAAAACTGTTCTTAGTCAGTCTAACTTTAGTTTTATTCATTATTTTTTTTACATGTGCATAAGGTTTTTGCCTGCACGTATGTAAGTGTACCCAAGTTAAGCAATGCCCACGGAGGTCAGAAGAGGGAGTCAGATACTCCAGAACTGAAACTACAGACTGTTGTTAGCTGCCATACTGGGAACCCAGGTCCTAGGAAAGAGCAGCTAGTATTCTTAACTGCTGAACCATCTCTCCCTCCCCACAAGTTAATCCAACTTTCTTGTATATTTATATTTATAAAATAATATTTTTTAAATGCCATAGCTGAAAACAATCAAAAGCATCACTACAAACCACATTAAATGTAATATGATTATATGCACATTTTCTATGACAAAAGATCTCAATGTAGCTATTTCCATAATTTTGACTACAATGAGTTGCATAAACTGTATCATGTAAATTTATAAATTGATATATGACATAAAATTTATAGCATTTGCTAACAAACTGTTTGAATATATGTATGCATGTGTGCAAGATGAGGTTGATATTTGAAGGCATAAGACTAGCTTTTAAATTCTATGCTTCCAATATTATTTTTTTTCCAAAATTTTAGGAACACAAGCAAAGGCATGATATATTGCCATGTGGAAGAGGGTCCAGACGAGTCCTAACTCTGCTCCCATGAAGGATCTGTAGTGCCTCCTGAGAACCTTAGACTTCATCTGAGAGTAGAAAGGAAAGGGCTATTAAACAGAGTGGGCCATGGGTCACAAAGAAAAATGACCCTGAGCTCCTCCAGTTCCAGACTGCAGCCTGTGCTAACACTGACTTATGACTCACATGGGGAATTTATTTTGCTTCGGATATTAGAGGCGAACGTTATGACTCTTTTTCCTAATTAAGCCATGATGGAGCAAGATTCTTGTTCATTTTTAAACTTTTTCACAACAATCATCTTAGATATTTGTATGTATCATAGTGGGGAGCATTAAGTAAGGATCGTAACATAAGTGCAATCTTCACAATGTCTCTCTTGTTCTTCTGATTGTAGGGATGGGAGTTGTGACAATCATTGCATTTATAAGTATTTATGCACTTCTAATTTTATGTAATAAGAGCAACAAGTCATACAATGTATGCAAAAGCATATGCATGAATTACTGCTGGGTAATTAGAATACCATGAAACCATTCTTACTTCCACGTGTGGCTTGGTCAGTCTTTCGCTTTCCCCTGTAACAGCAATAGAATTGTTTTAACATCAGTTTGTAACTCCTTTGTGATGGTATTTACTGGACTAAATCGCTGTCTATTTGGCTTCCAGCATAGGTCTTGTAGATCTTCTTTACACTTGACATAACTTGACCACTCAAAAAAGAAAGGTGTAATTATTAGGCTAAAAGATGTGAAGTATCCAGGGGAAATGCTCAGAACAGTTGTTAACTTTGTGAGTTGTTTCTCTACTGATGGATATTTATATTTAGAATACATACATACGTACATACATACATAATACATTTTCTGATATGTTGTAATCATGTTGAACTTTCTTCAGTAAATAGGGAACATTTATACTCATTGTGAAGTGCTTCTAAGTAAACTCAGGATATTTGCTTCAGAAAACTGAAAATTACTAAGAGATAATATGCTTCAGAAAACTGAAAATTACTAAGAGATAATATTAATGATCATGTCAACTGTATGAGAACTGTCACTGGAATTCTGAGGTTAAATTCACAATTTAATTTATATTTATAATTTATCTGCTCACGAGGAATGTTGCATCGGATTCAACACCCCAGGCAGCAGAATATATTGAAGGTTCTATGGCAAATTTTAGATGAAATAGCTTGATCCACAGTGAGTTTGAGAAAATAATGAATATTATAAAATGAGATAGAGAGGGAGTGAATTCAAGTGAGGATTATCTAAAGCATAAAAAGCAAGCTTGTCATGTAATTAGGGTAGAGGAAAATCCAATTTAGAACTGACTCTTAACTGTAATGTTATATGCACTTGTGTTTATTAAAAACAACGGGTGAAATAGTCAACATATCTGTGATTAATTAATACTAGGATGAATTACAAAGGTGTTTTCTTCTTGTAATTTCCACAAAGCAGCATATGGCTCTTGGCTAAAGACCTGTCTTCGTTGTGGCAAGGGCACCCTCAGTGCCTCTTTAAATAATAATTCGCAGTGTTGCTTCTCTGTTCCGAAATCCAGGTCAATCACTATTCCCAAGCGCATTCGTGATTATTTACTGATACAACCTGCTATGTTAATACACTGCAGCTGTTTCTAGGATTTATGGTCTTATATAGTTTTTACTGAGTACACTTGAGGCCATCTTTCCACAGTACAATGTTTTCAATATTAAGTTACCTTTGATTTCTCCATGATTGCTTTTGCAACATTGAAGTATACTGCGGAGGGAGAGTCAACCGAGTATGTGCAAAGCCTGTCTAGTAAGACGCTGACTGTGTGCTCTGACAAAAACATGAAGGAGGCCTGTCATGGAAGCCGGCTTGTCTAGCCTCAGGATCGCCAGTCTTGTTTGCTTTGCATGTCCAGGCTCATCTCCTGCCACTTTTCAGTTGATGCCCTGCTCGGAAGCACCTAGCAGGTGAGTGAAGATGAGAAGCAGGTTCTAAGTCTATAGGCTTGCCAGTGTCTGGCAGCGCGTTCTAGTAGGCCGGATTAGCTATAGGAAAGGACCTACCCCCCATATCACAAATCACGCTCCCCAGAATTGGATGCTGTTATTGTGTTTAATAGGCTTCATGAGACTTTTTTCTCTGATCTTACATCTGTTTTCAGTTGCCTGTTCCTTGCTTTCTTTTTTTAAAAAAGTTTATTTTTTTATTTTATGTATATGCGTGTATTGCCTGCGTGTAGGTAAGTGCACCCGTGCAGTGCAATGCCATGGAGGTCCAAAGAGGCTGTCAGATCCCCTGGGACTGGAGTTACAGACAGTTGTCAGCTGCCTTGTGGGTGCGAGCCCGGGTTTTCTGCAAGAACGACCAGGGTTCTTAACCACTGAGCCATCTCTCCAGCCCCGTTCCTCACTTTCTACCAATCAAGTTCTGCTCTGACGGGGCTTGTAGCTAAGACCCACTGTGCTTCTTGGGGTTCATCACTGTCATGAATCAAGTGTGGTTTTGCATATATCCCAGTTTCTCAGTCTATGTTCTAAAGAAAGCTTTCCTATCTGTCTCATCTAAATAGAAAAGGCAACTTTTGTTTTTTTAACTTGAACTGTGGGCAACTTATTTAATAATTTAAAGGCTAACTTTGCTACAAAATCAAAGGAGTCTTTTGCCTGCATGGTCATCTGGTAGTTTTGAGACATTGCATGTCAGCGAGAACTAGAACATGGCATGGGGAGATAGATGACAGACAGGTGGATGAATGAGTGGATTGAAAATTAGAGACATATATACATATATATTCATTCTTACGTTTTTTTATTTGCTATCAAATATGTGTACTTGATTTTGATGTTCTAATGTCTGTTTCCACTGGTATGAAACTACAAAAAATACCAAAAGAATCTCAGAACTGTATAAATCTGTACACTTTCCCCATTGTTCAAGATGCTGTCTAAACTGTTATCAGAATAATCAGCCCATAATCCTACTTCAGGAAACCTCCTAACCATCTACTGTTGGTTTACATGAAAAAATTGAGTGTAAGCGAAAAGAATCCCAATGATTATTCAGTAGAACAAATTATTAATAATAGCTGGCCTTAATATTTTCAATGTCAGAGATGTGTGTAGAAGGGAGCAATGGCAATTGAAATCATATGTGCTATCCTGTATTTTTGTTTCACTTTTTTGAAGTTAGGCCTTGCTGTGTAGTACAGGGTGGCCTTGAACTTGAGATCCTCCCACCTTGGTTTCCCAAGTGCTGCATTACAAGTATATGCCACCACATCCAGCCCATCATGTAGGTTTTACATATATCATACATTACTTCTTACACATACAGTTGTTAGTGTACATTTTCATCACATTAATGTGACACATGTGAACTGATGAATTTTATGGCTAACATGTGTCATACAACGAACATGAAATTTAAATCTTTCAGCTTGCCACTAATTTGTTTTATATGTTGGATTAATAGACTCTAACGTGTAATAACACTTTCTGTTCTTCCTCAACACGTTCTTGTCTATGCAGTTGGATGTGCTGTAAGAACAAAGATGTCCTTGCTACAGTGAAATTATGGATGAGAAAAGATGACTGTGCCCATGTGATTGGGGCGCACCTACTTGGTGTTGTTGCACTTTGAGTGTCAGGAATGATATCCAATTATGGAGATAATATTTTCACAGACTCTGAAGAAAAACACAAGTATTTATGGATCCAGACAGACACCCCCTGTTCTAGGAGGAAGTACCGCATTTGAAAGCTTCTCCCTCTATGCCGTATTGGACATGTTGCATTATATTCCATTCAGCGTTGACTAAAGAAACAAAATACATCAAGCTCAATGCACTAAAGCAAAAGCATTCCACTTCTCTTTGAAATCCCAGCGTGACGTTGTAAACGATTCTTATTTAAAACCAGAAAAAGGACAGAATTTTTCACCTGTGTGTGTGTTTCTTCTTAGTTTTCCATCTTCCTCCAAGCTCTGTTCTGGTGCTGTAATGCTTGTGGTACTTTGATTAGTTTATTGCTATTCCCATGAACCTGGAAACAAGGGATAGGACACTCCAAAGTGAGGAACTTCATGCCCTAACAGAAAAACAAATCAGTAAGGCTAACAACATGCGCCCTAGGAGGTTCTGATTACAAATGCAAGCAAACCTGGCACTTAGCGTAAGAGTGAAATAAGGATGAAGGCTTTCGCTGGTGGTTGTCAAAACATTTTTTTGAAATTCTCAGGCCTGGAAAATTAGCTGACTGTCACCACAGCAGTCTTTTGCATGAAAGCCATTATTTTAATTTCTTACTGCACTTCCTGTTGAGAAGCTAAGCTCTGCAGCTTCTTGTTTAACATAAAGCAAACACGGCATTCCTTCCGGTGAAAACCGACAGATGATAGAAATGGAAAACGAGGCGTGTTCCTCTGCATAGTTACTTGACACGTTTTAGAACATACAGTGCTTGTATTTGTTCTTCACGGTTTTACCTTTACTGTGCTTTCTTACATGGATCAGTAGAGGCATGAATGAATGTTTAGGAAAAAATTAGTGTGAGATTGTTTTTCAGTAACTTACTGAAATAAGCTCTCAGAGTATAGAAAATCTTGTCAGATTTATGTTAAGGTGCTTCCTTTACTCAACATCTAGTGACTCTATTTTTTTTTTTTTTTTTTTTTTTTGGTCTTTTTGAGACAGGGTCTCCCTGTAGCCCCAGTTGTCCTGGAACTCACTATGTAGACCAGGCTGGCCTTGAAATCACAGAGATCTGCCTACCTCTGCCTCCCAAGTGCTGGGATCAAATTTTGCATACAAAACATCTTCCCTCAAGGGTTAGAATTTCCCAAGAAAGCTGACACAATAAGGAAAGAAAAGAAAAATTAAAAATTAAAAGGAAAAATGAGAAAGTAAAAATAGTGAATTATTAAAACCACACCAGAGTTTTGCATTTCTGTAAGCTTTAGAAAAAGAGATAAATTTTAATTTTTTTTCTGTTCTCAAAGAATATCTTTAACGAATTGAAATGATTACAAGTATTACAAAGCTTAGTTTTGCATTTCTGTAAGCTTTAGAAAAAGAGATAAGTTTTAAATTTTTTTCTGTTCTCAAAGAATATCTTTAACCAATTGAGATGATTACAAGTATTCCAAAGCTTAAACCCATCAGCTTATTTTCTTTAAAAAAAATACTGTTCATTTTAGTAAAGTTTAACATGAATCTTCACCAGATCCTTTTTTCTGATTTTCAACATTAACTCCCTAAAGACAATCAATGGGTTGGCATCACAGCTATAACCTAGATTTCTAACTTATTTTCTTAGAAAAAAAATGACATCATGTTTTAGAGAAGTGTGGTTATAAAATTCTAGTCAGTTAGCTTTTCTTACCTTTTCTTAAAAAAATTCTGTATAATAGTGTTTTAATTTACAAAGAAACCACACTGAAAGTAGGCTAGGCATCCTGTATCATTCACACTTATGGTACCACGAACACCTGTTCATTGCTAAGCACCTCTCAGACTGTCTCTTAGGCTTAATGTTTTCATGTGGCACAGGTGGATGGTGGACCTGACCATTACATCAGCCTCCATAATTGTATCGTTTCTTCTTTGAAAGACAAAAAATGCAATAAATAGTATTCTTCTTTAAACAGCATTTCCTCAGTCATTACCTCTTTGGATATTACAGGTCAAAATGCACGATATTGTCATAAACTCCAGGCTATTTTGCTCCAAATCACTTGGTAGTTGTCATAAAACTCTAAATTCAGTGTCATTAAGAATGAATTTTTGAAGGATTGGTAGTTTCCAGTGGAATAAATGACAGCTCTGCTTTGGTGTGTGTTGCTTAACAATTATGCTCCTTTCACCAAGATGGATCCCTCCCACTTCTCTCAGAAAATGAGAGAGAAAATTTTCTTTTACAAAGAAAACATGGAATTACAATCATGATCCATAGAAGTCATAATAATGAATGGCTCTGCTTTCTAAGAATTCCTAGAAAATGTTCAAATCAATGCCTCCAAAAATAATCTTTCTGGTAAATATTTTCTCTTGTATATAGTTGACAATTTCAAACCACAGTGACATTCATTGAATTTGAATATACTTGGGCTATAACACTTACCATACCAGCCAAACAAACCTGGATTTTCTGCTTCTGTGTTAGGAAGAAAGATTCAGAATCTTATCTGAATAGTTTTGCTGTTTTCCACATAGACTCTGCTTACTGACATCTTCAAAACAATTTCAAAACCAGATTTTAGTACTGAATACCCCAGGTCAGAATTGACTGGCAGATGAATACATTTTAAGTATAGCAACTGAAATAACCTTCCTCAATATAACATTCTCAATTTCCCATTTAGTATGACGATACCTCAGTTTTGTCATGAAAATAAAAAAATAGTTCCTTTCATTTCATGAAAAACAGTTTTAACCATTTCTCCAAACTATGTAGTAATTAATATTGGTACCCAAACACCTCCTTTAAGTTCTACACTCCAGCTTCAGTCTCTAAGTACTCGTATATTTATTTCATCAAAGATGTCCACTGAAAATTTCCCACAGAGAAATATGCTTTAGTATCTCGAGTTTTCTGTAGACTAGACAGAATTGTAGACATTGCATCTGGTAGCAGATTGAAGTCACAGACAGAAAGCAGGCAGCTCTCTGCTCTGGCCAATTTCCTCTATTTCAGAAAGTAGTATGTAATTTTTCTTGATGAGTCTACTTTTCTATAAATTTTTATAAAATAAAGATTATTGGTTAGGACAGAATATAGTGGCTATGTGACACACTGCTGCCTTCTATTACACAAGTGCTGATAAAAAGAATTCACTAGTCAAAATACACTGATAATTATAAAGCATATGCATAAAAGCAATGTTTACATCATAGAATCAATGAAATGGAATGTTATAAAACTCACTCCATGTACATCTTGTCTTTTTTTTCATATTTCCTAGTGGATGAGCCTTCATTCAAGTACACTCTTTAACCTTTGGGTTTCTCCTAAATGTTTGGTACTTCATCCCATGTTTTTACATCAAATGGTAACAGAAGTGACCAAAAGCTAACTTCTGTTTTAAACCATGGTACATATTTATATTTCTGGCTGAGATTTTAAAGAATAATCATTACCAATATTTCCTTTAAAAAATTACCTTGGTTTAGGTGAGGCCTATGAGATATAGCTCAGCAGGTAAGGAGGCTAGCAGCCAGTCTTGATAACCTGAGTTCAGTCCCCAGAACCCACATTGTGGAAGGAATGAATTGCCTCAAAAATTTGTTCTCTGACTTACACATGTGGACTGTGGCATACATGTGTTTTCCTTCCTGATGCATACACACACACATATACACACATACATACACACACACACAAATGACACCAAATGCTGGCATGGGTATAGGGAAAGGGGACCCCTCATTCACTCTTGGTGGGATTGGAAACTGGTACAAAAAATGTGGCATTCAGTATGGAGAACTATTTAAAAAACTAAAAGTAAATTTACCATATGATTTGGCTATGTAACTCCTTGGCATATAATGAAAGGACTCATCTTACTACAGAGACACTTGTACAACCATGTTTGTTGATGCTCTTTTCACAATAGCTAAGAAACGGAAACAACCTAAATGTCACTCAACTGATGAATTAATCAATAATGACAATGTGGTACATTTACACAATGGAGGTCTAATCAGCAGTAAAGAAAAATGAAATTATGAAATTTGTAGGTAAATAGAACTGCCATATTAAGTGAAGTTACAAGTGACATGGTTTCTCTCACATGTGGATCCTAGCTGCAAATCCTTACATGTGCATATATATCCTGATATAAATGCAGGAGCCAAGAAAATCTAATGGAGTCATTGGGATAAATTGGAAGAAGGAGCTCAAGAGATGGGGGGATAGTAGGAAACAGGTGTTATCAATGGGGAAATGGGGAAAAAGGGGATGCTTGAAATGGGGAGGGAGTAAGGGAAGGTTATACAGGGGAGTGAGAGGAGAGATAAATAACACTTAGATGGTATGAAAAAAACAGTTTGCACTAGTTCAAAGTCCTACTTAAAATACATGTACAATATATACTTACACAATATACAACAACAACTGGCTTGGCAAACTATCACTATTAGTGCAGAAGTGTCACTCGTATTTGGAGGTAATCAAGACCTGTCTTATTGGAAATTAAAGCCTGCTCAATGGGAGGGAAATTATGTTTAGTACTGTAAATGTAGCCAAATGCACATGGCTGGAGAGGTAACAGGTACTAGAGAAAAATTGACTTTTGCCACATTCCTAGGCCAATGTAATTTCTTACTGTATTACATATATGTATCTTCATATTTACAGACAAGTGTGCTTCTCACCACTCAACAAAGAAGCTTCTTTTCAACAGATGGAAACTATCGCAGAGTTCCACAGCTGATCAAAACCAGGGAATACTGTCTCTCAGACACTTAGCCCTAAGTGACACATCTTCAGTTCATTCTCTACACATATGATGAATGCATCTCTCAACTCTCATAAAAGAAGTTTCCTCATACATCAGATGGTGATTGACAAAGTAACCTACAATTGGCCAAAGTGCAGAGAACAAGAGACCGCAGAGTGTTTATCCCTGAATAGGACACCTATATCAAACTTCTGCCTCCTAAGGTTCAGGGATCATTGCAGAAGAGGAGGCAGAAAGCTTGTAAGAGCCAGAGGTGGTGGATGACCACATGGAAGCAGAGTTTTCCAGACAGCTGGTTAGTAACTCATATGAACTCACAGCAAGCCCCATGCAAATTCAAACCAGACAAAATCCCAGCATATGCATGGGGACGTAAGAAATCCCAGCCCAACATAAGGAACTTTTGGCAACTGATGACTCTTAGTAAATTAATGAGGATCCAGTAGTTGGAACCACACTTAAGAACCCTAAATTTTCCAAGTTCGCAAAATAAAAAAGTAATGTTTAAAGAGTAAAGTAACAGATACTGAACTTGGAAACTTTGCTATACACAAATCTCAACTCTTATCAGAGAAGCTTTCTCATGCAACAGAAAGTGATGAACACAAAAGGTCACAAATAGCCAACTTGTGGATAACAGGAGAATGCAGATTGTGGGTCCCTGGATAGGACAGCTATGTTAAACTTCACCCAACCAGGGTTCAGGGACCATTGTGGAAGAAAGGATGGAAAGATTGTAAGAGTCAGGGGAGGAGGTGCATGACCATAAGGAAAGGAGTCCTTACAGGCTCCTTGGACTTTGCTCATGTAAACTTACAGCAGTGGTGACAGCATGCACAAGACATGCAAACTCAATCAGACAAAAACCTGGGGAAATGGACAGGAGGCCACAACTTTGGTGAGTAACTATTGGAAACTGATCACTGTAGAGTGATGGACAGTTGCCCTTCTTTAAGGTCACTAGACAGGCTGAACAGGCTCCCATGGATGAACTCACACTGAGGGACATCTGGGTACATAACTTGATTCAAAAGCCTTAACATACATGAGAAAAGCTATGAAGTCCTGTGGGTGGGCTATGAGAGGGTGCAGTAGGAAAATTGAGCTAAATATGATTAAAATGTATTGAATGAACTCCAAAAAATTCTATATTTTAAATGGATATGCCTGGCTTTAATCAGATTTGTTCTTTAACCGTCCTTGAAGACACTAATGACCATAACCATGACAATGAAAGTTCGTTCATGATTTTTAGCCATTGACCTTCACTTTGGGGGCAATAGC
>NW_008351881.1:2270865-2287811 GCF_000622305.1 Nannospalax galili | reverse complement strand
TTGGATATTATTATATTATTTTTATCTCTAATTTTTAATTTTAAATATTCTTCCTGTGCATTTCAGATGCATTTTGTTTTGAAATAGGTCAGTAGCTCGCAAAGCTGAGAGTATAACAATTCTTGCTTTGAAGTAAGGAACATCACTGCATTCCTCAAAAGCCTTGACCGGCCTTAGACTGAAAAAGTGATTCTTTTATTTTTCTTCAATGTTGGAATGAGATTAAAGACGTTTAGCCTACTTTATCTAATGTTCAGGAGCAGCAATATGCCTGAGGAGTACAGATTAAAATACTTCCGTGAATTCTTTTTCTTTCTGTACTTTGGCCTCAATTAATGTTCTTTTAATAAAGAACAAGTTCTGTAACTCTCAAAGGATGCAATGGGGTGCTTCTAGATTTGGATATTCTTGTTATAACCAGTATCTGTTATATAAAAATGCTCTTTAAGTGTTTGCACAGAGTTTGAATTAGTGATGGATGCAGTTGTGAATACACCATTCTCTCCCCACTACTGCAAACAGTGCAGCTGAGGAGATAAACTGTTATAATCCAGCATGGATTGAATTGAATTGACAATGGCAGTCATCAGTGTACTTTATGATTGACGAATAGTAAAAGCCACCATTTTATAAATTTTTCATTCATTATTATTATTTTATGAGTATGCATGTATTGCCTGCATATGTCATGCAATGCTCACAGAGGACAGAAGAGGCTGCCGGATCCCCTGGAACTGAAGTTACAGACAGTTGTTAACTGCCATGTGGGTGCTGAGATTCGAATCCAGTTCTTCTGCAAGAACAGTCAGTGTTCTTAACCGCTGAGCTATCTCTCCAGCCCAAAGCCACCATTTTGAACCTCTCTATCTGACTCAAGGTGTTTCTGCTAACATAGGCAGAGATATTAGTATCTAGCTCTTGGAAATCTGAATTACAAATAATTGGGAAGATTGAACTGCATACTAATCAATGCATCCCTCTTCAGCAGTGACTCAGTTATACACAATGTTATAACTCATCCTGTTTGGAGACTATTCAGCATGCCCATTTAGAAATATGTAGATATACTTAATCACATAAATCGTGAAATCACACAAAAATGTTAACTCATTTGACTTTTTAGAGCCTTTATTGCTCTGTTTTTTTCCCCCTTCCTTTGGGCAGCCCATCTACCATTATCACACGATGTGTTAAAACTAAAGCAACTTAGACCACACTGCTGTTACAGTGTAAGTTATTCTTATATACTTGAACATAACAGATGCCAAACACTTTGTTTTTCTGAGACAAGGCCTTTCCCCCTAGCTCAGGCAGGCCTTGGAGTCATTATGTACTACAGGCTGCCCACAAATTCATAACAAATGTCTACCTCCCTAATGTCAAAATTACAAATGTGAACCACCATACCTGGCTTAAATGCAAAATTCTCTTTACAAAGATAAGAGGCAAAATGAGCCCCTCACAATCACTTGCATTTTCTAATCTGCAATATAACCCATCATGCCTTCACAATCTCTTCTATTTCCTAATCTGCACTCTAACATTTTTAAACTGAGAAGTAATTGACAGTAAAGTTTGCATAAAATAACAGTAATTATTGTAAAGTGTGTCATTTGGTGCTTTTTAGTAGAGTTAGAAAATTGCATGGCCTTTACCACAAAATCCAGAACTACCATGCCTAATCATAGCTTAACTTCAATATATATACACACACACACATATATGATTAGATAGGAAAAATATTACTCCAACATTTGGGCCCATTTTATTCATTAAAATCATGATTATATTTCCTTATCTAAATGAGGCACACCTAAAAAGTTCATTTCTTTTGTCCTGACAGAAAGGACTAGTAAGTTATAGGACTCATGATCTCCTTCCTTCATCTTTGTACTTGAAGAACACATACTTTGAAGGTTGTAGGAGAAGATGGACTTCAAATCTTTCATCCTCTTATCTGTTCACATATGTCACAAGATGGGTAGTTGAGTTGGGATCTTAAGGCATGAAAGTTTAAAATCAGACTCTATAGGAAATATATACACAGATATATGCACATTAAATTGGGCAGAAGAGGTATAGGGAATGGTACTGATAAAGGAGGGTATCTTAATACCATCAAACTACATTGTATGAAAACTTCAAAAATTCAGTGAAAATTAAATTCTAAAAAGGCACTGAGGTTTTACATATTGTAGAATTATTTCTAAGTATCTTTAGTTTTTACTAAAAAAAAAAATTCCAGCTTCCATCTGGAAGTAATTGCATTTTCCTCTGGAATGTGTGTTATTCAAGAAGTTAATTTGTCCTAATGGGACAATGTACTTTGTTAAGTATGAGGTTTATTTGTGGAATATCATGGGGATGGAATCATGCACTTAATACTCTTGTAATAGAAAAATAATTGCTCTTCCAAACATTGGGTTTAAGTGTTGTCTTTTGTGTAAGTGCTTACTAGTTGCTTAAATAGTTTTAGTTGAAGACATAAACTAATGATCAGAAAGACATACAATGCATAAGTAGGGAATTAACTATCCTGCCTTAAAGAAATTTATCAGAATATACTGCAAGTCTGTTAGGACATATAACTGAAATTTATTTAGTTGTGAAATGAGACATTTAAAGTCTGCCAAAAGATGCATGCATTTATAGTCTACAAGTGTATTGCACTTACATAAAGTTATTATTTTAAAATCTCAATTTTGTACACTTTTCAGTGATGTGCACTCTAGCTATAGCTACCAGGATACTACCTATTTTCCCTCACAGTAAATGATCGTGTGTGTTTATCGTGGTTCCAAGTGCTATCTCAAAATAATTGTGCAATGCTAAGCAGTCATTTTCTGCTAGTACATTCAGATGTAAAATATTGAATCTCCCATTTCTACCTACAAAGCAAGATGAACACTTAATTTCCTTTGGGTACTCTGTGAAGAGAGATAATTTTGGAGAGTTCTCATGGAATTCTGAGAGATTGGTTTATACAATATTAGTCTCTCTAGATTCCTTCCCAGTCTCTTCTTGCCTAACAGTACTCTACCCAGATTCGAAAGGAGGCTACAGTTATGGAAATACCTTGTTTAAACTGCACTCTGAAGGATCAATATCCAGAATGAATTTTGCCCATATTTTCAGTAGATAATTTAAAAGAAATACTTCAAAGCAATATTGGAACATCTAGTAAGAATATTTGTAGGTATTATCTTCATGTAAATTCACATTTTTAGTGGCTTAAATTCAATCCTAATGCTATCTTTAATTCACAATGAAGATAAGCATTTCCATTTGGGAGAAAAGTTTTAATTATAAAACAAATGGAATGGATACACATTTGTGGAAAAGGTTTAGTTTTTAAAAAGTGCATCTTTTTTGCCAATGTCTTAACATATGCAATACTTTTCCAGTTTCTGAAAAGAAACACCTCCAAAACATTCTAAAAGAAAAGTGACATTGTTAGGTTTTGGTTCATGGCTTTTACTTAAAAATGCATTTCCCAGTAACATTAAAAAGACTAATAACAGACAAATTAAATTACAAACAAATAATATTAAGATATAAATCAAGTTTGCAGGTCAAAGATCGCATCTGTCCTAGTTTGTTTCTTCATTGCTGTGACAAAACACTCTGCCCACTACCAACTTGGTGAGGAAAAGGTTTATTTGTCTTGCATCTCCCAGGTCACAGTTCATCAGGGAGCCCAAGGTAGGAACTCAGGACAGGAACCTGGAGGCAGGAGCTAGAGCACAGGCCATTGGCTTGCTCCCCTGACCCCTGCTCAGTCTGCTTTCTTATGCAAGACAGAACCACCTACCCAGAGGTGGCACCACCCACAGTGGGATGGGCCTTCCCACATCACTCAACAATCAAGAAGGCCCCATAGACATGACCACAGGCCAGTAGTCCAATGAAGGCAATTCCCCGACTGAGGCTCCCTCAACCTATATGTGTCAAGTTGACAGTAAAGCTATCCAGCACAACATCTATATTTCCTAAAAATGAGACATATGAGAACAGTTTATATATATATATATATGTAGAGAGAGAGAGAGAGAGAGAGAGAGAGAGAATGCAATTATCGAAAAAGGCATTTAAACTTTAAAATACAGAATGAAACTTGAATCCAGTATCTTAAAAGGAAATGGTATTATTCACAAAAGCATTTGTAATAGGTAGTCTGTGTTTAGAATCGTTACACTGGAGTTACCTAAGAGGCAATGGAAGATAGACGTTGGGATTCTTTCAAGGGCTGCAGCTGGTCTCGAGTAGCATCTGCACTGTTAGGTGACACACTTAGTAAACTCAGGTTCAATCCGCACAATCATCAAAACACTCTTCACTTGCCTAATATCAGGGTCACAACATTAAAAGTGCTGTTGCTTCCCCATAGAAATTGGAAAGCAACAGAGATTTCAAGCCAAACAAAAGCCTGATTTAAAATACATCAGTTTCTACTTTGGATCTGGAGAAAGGCAATAGTTTGAACTAAGATTTAACTGGGCTAGTGTAGAATAAGGGAAGTTTTCCATTAGTGTCAATCAGAGAGACTGAAAGGAGAAGGTGGCTACATTATTTAACTGTTGAAAAATTCTAAGGTACCTTGGGAAGCAAACTCTCAGACAGTGTTCTCTGTGATACAACTGACATTAAGCAAGTCTTCCATCATTATATATGAAGGAGGCTATGTATCTACAATTACAGAATGGCTATGGCATTTCTTTTTACAAATAATATATTTGTGCATTTTTTATTAAGTGTTTTCCCCCTTTTCCCATGAAAGTTGCACTTTTTTTTTTTTTGGTCTTTTTGAGAAAGGGTCTCTCTGTAGCCCCAGCTGTCCTGGATTCACCATGGAGACCAGGCTGGCCTCGAACTCACAGAGATCCACCTGCCTCTGCCTCCCGAGTGCTGGGATTAAAGGCGTGTACCACCAAGCCTGGTGAAAGTTGCACATTTTAAGAGTTTCTAAACTACTGAATACTTTCCAGTTCTTCCTTTCTTTTTAAAATATTTATAATTTTTTATTTTATGTGTATGAGCATATTACCTGTGTGTGTATGTAAGTGCACCCATGTTGCAGAAGAAGGTATCAGAGTTTCCCTGGAACTGGAGTTACAGATGGTTGTTTGCCACCACCATGTGGGTGCTGGGAATCAACCCCAGGTCCTCTGCAAGACCAATCAGTGCTCTTAACCACTGAGCAATCTCAAATGGCTCAACTATTTTCCATTTCTAATATGTTTGTAGTCAAATCATTTTTGAGTGTATTTCAGCTGTCTTAGTAATTGATGCTGTTACATGGAGTTGAATTGGTCATATGAACATCTGATTAGGTTATATTAGTAGCTAATGCATTGTTAGAATTTTATGTTCTTTAAACATCACTCACATCATTGTAGATTTTGTGGAACACAGACTTTCACAGAGTAGAAGGTAACAGTTCATCAAACCACTCTTAAACATGTTTACAGAATTAGAGGGTTTTAAACAAACTGCAATAGCAAGATATCCTTGCTAGAAATTTGGATGGTGATTTCATGGAGTCACCCTTGGGAGGCAGGACTGTGTGCTTGTAAGTGTGCACATGTGTGACTCAGTATATGGGGGGACAGGGACAGTAATGGTATGAACCAGTTACTCATTATCAGCCTTTGCCACTTTTTTGTTTCCTGAGTCTGCTCTTAAACCTTCCCGCCATGACTTCTTGCATCTGTCATAACATATTGCACTGCCTAGAATCCTTTTAAAAAGATGAAATGACCAACAAAAAACATTGGCTGTCAGTGAGAAGCTTGATCTTTCATTCACAGGCTGATGTCCTAATGCTAATCCTGTGTTGGAGTGCTTGAAATATCTCCGGCTGTTATAAATATACCCAATGTCTTTTGTCTGAAAAGTATGCTACCACTTAAAATGATTTTGACCAGATTCACTATGAGGTCAATGGTCTTTGTAATTTCCCAGTTGCTCACTCATATTACTCAGAAACTTCAAATTAGCTGATTATATTAGCTACCCCCCCACCATGGCTTCATGTGTTATTTCTTGCCACATTTCTTTAAAAAGATTGAGTATATGTTTTCACAATGAGAAGATACTGATTGGTAAATTAGATAAATATTTACAAATTACATGTAATTACATGTATATTACACTAATATATTTAGACATTCTTTCATGTACATAAATAGAATGTTTAAAAAAATAGTGAAGGGGCTGGAGAGATGGATCAGAAGTTAATAGCACTGGCTGCTCTTGCAGAGGACCCAGGTTCAGTTCCTGGTACCCATATGTCCACTAAAAACCATCCATAACTCCAGTTACTGGGAATCCATCATCCTTTCCTGGCTCCATTGGCCATTACATGACACCGACACACTTGTATACCTGTAGACGAAACAGATTCCAATTTCTTTATGTCATTCTAAGGACTTTGACTTGAGTCTGTAAATCTCATGTCATTGTCCTGTGGGTTGTTATCAAGGGAAGTGGAGATGTTCTGTGGATTACGATTTCTGTGAGCTCTATGTATTATGTTCTAAATACACTATTTTGAACTAAATAAAGACAGCAGCCATAGCCTGTGGACAAACTTTAGCCTATCACAGGTTTCATAAGCAAAGTTTTACTGTACAGCTGCCATATCTATGCCTTCATACTCTTCAAGTCTACTTCACACCATAGGACAGAGCTGGACAGCTGTGATAGAGACTATGGGCTTTGCAAAACACAAAATATTTGTTAATATACCCTTACAGAAGATGCTTGCAGATGATTGAATGAAATACTGAACATCGTGCCCAGGATGAAACACATATTAGTAAGTTAATATCAATTTCTAAAATACCAATAAGCATAGCTAAGTAATTGGGAGTGTATTATGACTCTGAACGATAGGTAAATATGTGATAAAAAAAGTTTAACATGGGGGCTGGAGAGATGACTCAGTGCTTAAGAGTGCATACTGCTCTTGCAGAGGAACCAAGTTTAGTTCTCTGAAACCCAGGTGCTCACAACTGCCTGTAACTCCAGCTCCAGGGGATTGGACATCTTCTCACCTGTATAGGTACCTGCGCTCATGTGTAAATACTGACATACAGACACATACACATAAACATATATGTGTTTTAGGTTTAATAGTAATTGAAATTTTTCCCAGAATCCTATATATAGTATATGTTCCTCTATTCTCATCCACTTCTTTTACAAATTGAAGATAATGCAGTTGAGTTTAAGTGCAAATGAGCCTACACAGACCTCAGTCTGTACCTGACGTCCTAGGCTTTATGTTACCATAAGGAAAAAGAAAGATGTTTATCTTCATATGTATTTCAGTACTTTAGAAGGGTAGTTACACATGCGAAATTTGGGGGCTTTTGTTGTTCTTTATAGTTGTGTTTGTTTGTGTAATACTGTGAATGAAAAGCAAGCACCTTACCACTGATCTACATTGTCAGCCTTACAAAAACTTTGTTGATATGGTCACTGAAATTTAGGTTAGACTATATTTTGATTAAATAGATTCTATCTAGTTTATGATACTTGGAGATAAGTACAGGGTCTGTTGTTGACTGTGTTTATGAAATTAGAGAAAAGCACCTTAAAATTCCAGAACTCAAAGTGATACACTTTTCATCACATGACTGCCAGGAGTATAGAGACCTGAGCCTATTCCTATAACACACTATACAGTTGTATTAGTTATTTTTCTGAGGCTGTGATAAAACATTATGACCAAGGCAACTTATGTGACGAAGAGTTTATTTGGCTTATTGCTCCAGGGGTAAGGGTCCATAATGGCAGGGAAAGCATGGTGGAGAGGTGGCCAGAGAAGAAAGCCAAGTGATCACATCTTCAATCAGGCACTGGATGCAGAGCACAACTGGAAATCTGGCAAAGTTTAAGAGCCCTCAAAGCCCACCCCCAGTGACATGCTTTCTTTAGCATGGCCACACCTTCAAAGACCTCCCAAAACAGTGTCACCAATTGGGGACAAAATGTCAAAATACTCAGAGCCTATGAATTCTCATTCAAATGACCACAACAGAAAAGAGCTTTATTGTATGTTTGAAGTTCTTTTAGCGGCATACGTTCCAATTCTCAGCAACTTGAATTGAAATTCACATTTTAAGTCCTCATAAAGATTCAGTATATATTGAAGTGTGTTTTGTAAGCATAACTTAGCTGCGTCACTACTGTTTGTCTAGCCACTGCAAAGCAAACTATATGAACGTATATCGAGTTATTCTTACGTAGGCATTCTATACCACACGGCACCCTTATTTATACGAGCAAATGTTGAGAATTCAAGGTATGTCTGACAGTCTCTGTAGGCATTAAGGATAGCTAATCTCTGAAGACTGGGCTCTGAGAAGCTTCTAATTCATTGGGAGACCAAATGTAATCTGATTGAAAAAAGGCAAACTACTACCATCCGTTCTCATATAAGACTGAGTGAGTTGGATAGGGTAGAGTATAAGAAACCAGAAAAGAACAATTTCTGTGGGTTCAAAGGATCAAGAAAAACTAAGAATAGCATGGGTTAAATATAGTACAGTGAAAATCGGAACGAAGATAAATATATTTCAGATGTGGAGTTTTCTATGCAAGAACAGATATTTAAAAGAGGAATTTGAATTTGGGGTGGGTAAAATCACAGTTACTGCTTACATCTAAGAGTCCCTGCATGCTGCTCTTGCCGTTATTCTCTGCTCTTCTCTTGAGGGATCACTCATCTGACCAGATACTGACTTTCTGTTAGCTGTTCTGAAACACATCTATTTAAGTGCACTGCTAGGACTCAGGTGTCACACAGTACTTTTTGGACCTGTGAACAAGGATCACACAGCCAGCAGGTAGCTCTGGTTAATCAGGGAGCCAAATAAAGCCAACGGGCACTGAACATGAAGTCTGAAGCCTGGGTGCAACATGGGCAGGCTCTGATGAGCATGTATTTCTGGGCTGTGCACTGCTACCTTCTCACTTGGTGAAAACGGAATCAGCGCATTCTCCGGGGACCATGTTATAAGGTTATGACTCTCATTCCCCACAGCTCTGCTGCCTTGATGTAGTTAGCTCCCAAAGGTTCCACCACCAAATGCTGTCGCATTAGATGTGGGAATAGGAATATCGAGTGGGTGCACACATGTAAATCACTTATAAATCCTGTTTTCCTTTCTTTATCTAAAAATAAAGAAGTATAGTTTTCTCAATAATGTGTAATTCTAGAATTAAATATAATGCATAAACTTAAAGCTTAACATTAAAAATTAAGCAAATCTTAAGGTTATACCAGAATTAAGCTTAAATCAAGTAGTGAAATATAATTAACACTGAGCTTATTTTTTAATTTTTTTTGAATTTTTCTGATTTTCATACACTATAGTTTGATGGCATTTAGATACCCTTCCCTATCCAAACTTTCCTCACTGCCCTCCACCCAATTTAATGTACTCTCATATATAAAATGTGACTTACAGAGTATGATTTGTATCCCCAAATGTCCTTCAGTGTGGGTCCATCCAAGGGTCCCAAGAGTCCCATCCATTAGCCACCAGTTAGCCACCATCTCTCCCCCTCCCAGGAGCCATTGGTCACCAAAAGTTCCTTGGATTGGGTTGGGATTTCTTACTCTGTCACGTCTATCCTGGGATTCTGTCTGGTTTGCGCTCGCATAGGATTTCTCGCATAGGATTTGTGCATGCTGTCACCATTGCTGTGAGGTCACATGAGCAACAGAACAGCTATCTGGAAAACTCTGCTTCCTCGTGGTCATCCACGACCTCTGGCTCTTAACAATCTTTCCACCTCCTCTTCCTCAGTGATTCCTGAGACTGGGGAGGCAGAGGTTTGAAATAGGAGTCCTCTTCATGGACAAACATGCTGCAGCCTCTGTGTCAACACGTTGGTCAATTGTGGACTTACGTGTTAATCACCTCCTCTTATGTAAGGAAACTTCTCTGGTAAAAGTTGAGAGATGCATTCATCCTAAGTATGCAAGTTATTGAAAATGTATTGCTTAGAGTTAACCATCTCATAGACACTTATTCTCTGTGTTTGACCAGTTGTGGAAGTCTGTAAGAGTCTCTATCTGTTGCAAAACCAAATATCTTTGAGGAAGCGTGAAAAGTCCTTGTGTCTGTAAATATGAGGATGCACATTTAGAATAAAGTAAGAAATTACATTGTTCTAGGGCTATGGCAAAAGTAGACTTTTCCCAGGATTGGTGACCTCTCCAGGCATGTCTATTTGGTTATGTTTATGGTACCACACATGTGTTTCCTACATTAATAGGACCTTAATTCCAATTAAACAGCTGTTGATTACTCCCAGAATAAAAGTGCCACTACACTAGTAGTGACAGTTTGTTGGGCCAGTCGTTGATTTTTAGGCTTTACAGCTTGGTAGGACCATTGGTTCTCCCCAGGGCATCTTGGAGAAATCGCCCTTTGAGTTGTTGGTCAGGGTAATCTAAGAGACTAACAAAATAACACATGCTATTGCCACAGCCCTTGATTGCCTCCCAGACCTTGAAGGTAAGACCCTATACCTGAAGACAACTCATCACTGGGAAACAAGACTTGGAACAGTCTAGCTGGAGCTGACCTGGAAGTCTACTCCCTGAAGACTAGTATTCATTTTCCTTTTCTTTATAATTGGTTTAAATCTTTGAAGAATATAATAATCAGTTTATTGGTTGATTGCTACAGAATCTTGAACAAGTATAGTGCTGTTTTGTAGTAGTGTGATTTTTAAAGTTGATAATTCTACAGTTTTTTAATTCTTCATAATATTTATGTAGAAGGAATGTTCAGGACTGTACTTCCTGCTCATTCCTTTATGTATACCTAAACTATAAGTAAAAAATACAAGGCTTTAGAAAAAGGGGAAGAAAGAGAATTAGTGGGCATTTCAACAATTTTATGATTGTTTTAATTTAAGGACTAACACAGTTTACTTCAATGTATAAGTCAGGGATCATCATGCATGCCTTCAGTCTCAGCACTTGGGAGACTATGGTTAGAGGCTCTCCATGATTTTGGTGACAGTCAGGGCTACATACCAAGTAGCAAGCCAAATGATGATGCTACATAGCAAGATACGCTCTCTACAGACCAAACAAAGACAACAAATCCACCATGAGGTCTGAGAGACTGCTCTTCAGATAATGGTACTTATGTGACAAACTGAGTTTGATTCCTGAAACCTAAATGGTGGAAAGAGAGAACTAACTCCTCAGAGCTGTCCTCTGACCTGCACGTGTGCATTGTGACACAAGCACCCCCCCAAAGAAATAAATATATGTAAAATTTCAAAACTCAGCCCAAACAAAGAAATATGGTAAAGGTATGACTGTATTCTCTTAAAATAAGAAATCATGAGTCCCAAAGTGGGGAGAAAACTGATCCATGAATGCCACTTATTTTAGTAATTAGTATATCTTTATGCTATTTCTGTAGTATACTTGGAATATCAATACCAAGCAGATTGTCTAGCTCAGTAAGAAATGATTTTGTAAGATGACAGTTTCATAATTGCCAAGACTTTAAAATTACAATTTTATCTTTGCTCCTTGCTTTCCTTGTCAAGAGTAAGAACTCATAAAGAGAAGAGATGTGGTTATTATATTTTAAACTATGAAATGTGTGTTGTGTAATAATAGATTTTCTCCAGTATTTTTATTGATATTGGGCAAAACCCTTTATGCTAACTAGTGTGTGATTGTATGTGCAGCATGTGTCTTCAACAGTTTCAGACAAATTAGTCTGAGTTTTCTATAAGAAAAAAAAAGAATCAACAGTTTAGGCAGTTTGTGCTTGTCATGCTTTACCTTCCAAATTCTTCCTATTTCTTCTAATATGCTCCTAAATTCTCTACTTCTTCCTTGTGATTGGATTAAAGTGTAGTCATGACAAGTGACTTGAATCCCAATGACTCCCTATTATATCTATTCTGCCCATGACTGGAAACATTCAGGTTTGGTGTAATAAAATGCTGTATAGCATTTTGTCCTGTGGTAAAATTGTCATTATTTCTATTTTGGGTTTTCCTGCTCACATCTGATTTTCCTTACTGCAAGCTAATATGCTATTCTGTGCTGCCGGCTGTAATGGTGATGGTTTGTCACAAGCCTCCTTGAGAAGACATGCTGTCAGGCTGTTACAGGGAGCTGCCTCATCCTTTAAATAAATGCCTTTTCCTTTCATTTATGTTTTACTTAGCCTATTAGTAGAATTTCCCCCTTTCCTGTGTTTGCTCTCTCCTAAATAGTGCCCCTTCCCTCACACAATTCTTTGTGTGTTCCTATGCACTTGGCGGTGCCTTCATTTGGAAGGAGACTGTGCATACCAAGCATAAGGAGAAAAAAAGACTGTGAAAGGATTGCATCATACTCCATGCTCTAATTTATTCATAGATTCCCCAATGGCAGCTGATAGTAAACACCTAAGGCTGTGCACTGCATGTCCTGTGAGGGTAGTACCCATAGACTCGTTTGCAGTTGGGCTCAGATGCGTTCGGTCCAGGGGAGGGAAAGCAGGACAGAGACTTGCAGCTGGACAGGATCTTTAAGTTTAACAGATCAGGCAACTGAAGCATTGGGAGGCAGTGTTGTCAGGGGATTATATTCAATGCCAGGTCACACCATTAGCACCAATGGAAGAGCTGAAATGCAAACCTCCAATCCAGATACCTGTAATCAAACGTGTATCAATGCAGCATTAAAGAAGGAAAGAATGATGTGGAAACTCTTGATAAAATATAAAAGTAAATCTTGATTCTGAATTCTGTCCTGCCTGAACGCTCTGGGGAAGCAAAAAGAAAATAAATAGTTAAGCCCTAGAGATAGAGGTAGGGTTGCAGTCTCACCAGTATATACTTGGATTTAAAAACATATTAACATTTCTTTTATTGCAGACCCTGTATAAATAGCCAACAGTGAGCTGTCCACCCCAAAGGGGAAAGTCCTAGAATAGCTGTGATGATATGTCCAACTATATTAGATCAGTTCTATTGAGGGAATAACACTGAGTCTGAAGTGGGGACACACCAGTGCTGGAACCTTGCATGTACAATTTTTCATTTCTGGAGCCAGCATTTAGAGTTGCTTTCAATTGAGAGATCCCATATTAGGGATTTAAAAACAGGTAGACACAGTCATAGGAACTTTAAAGGTTATACACATATAATTTTTGGAATTAAAAGAAAAGATTTCCTGTTCATCTTGGGGACTACAAGTAGATTTAAAATGGATAACTTGCAAGCAAAATAGATTCAGGAAAAAAAAATGGTGTGGAGTCAATAAACCATGTCTTGTGTTTAATGCTGTTTGAAGGAAATGTGTAGGGGGAACATATTAACTCTCCTTAAAATATTTAAAGAATTATCCCCCAGAAGAGGAAGCAGAAATTTTCAGGAAGACAGAGTAAGAAAGAAGGGGTAGAAATTCTGAAGGGACAATTTTTATTAAATAAACCAAAAGAGAACTATAGAGAGACAAATGCTATGCAGTGGTTTTTTGGATGCAGGTAAATATGAATGGAATTAATACTGCAGAACGAAGAAGAAACTAGATGAACAGCACTTTGCTTAAATTTGAAATGGTACCAACACAAGATGGGAGGCTAGACAGGACTGTGTACAGGAGCTCTTTGTAATTCTAAAATCCTGTGACTTTCACAAGATATTCAGTTATGTCTAGAAATTTTGTATTTCTATTTATGAATTTCATACTATCTAGTTTATAATTGCAAACTAAGGAATTTTCTAATATTCTTCATAGTTCTTTGAATTGTTATACACCCAATTGCTTATTCATGGGTACTTTATTAAAATAAAAATTGGGAATTTGCAATGTGACAACTCTTATACTTAAAGTGTAAGGGAGACACAAAACAAACTGTCCACATGTCAGGGAACATGTATAGTAAGCTATGGAATCTCAGCAGTATAGAGGCAGGAACAGGAAGATCTCTGTAAGATCAAGGCCAGCTTGGTCTGTATAGCAAGTTTCAGACCACTCAGGGCTACAGAGTGAGACCTTGTCTTAAAAACTAATTTAAAAAAAAAATTAAAAAGTTATGGAAGGTAGACTTATCAGACTTGGATGAGAATGATATTTTAAAATGCTGGACTGTGGTCCTGCTCTGGTTTTAAAATCTAGATGTAACTCTGAGGAAAAGTACATTTTAAAAATGCTTCTTAAGTGAATTTAAAAAAAAGTTTTATTTATTTTTATTTTATGTGTATGAGTGTATTGTCTGAATGTGTCTAAGTGCACCTGTGTTGTGCAATGCCCACGGAGGTCATAAGAGGGTGTTGGAGCTCCTGAAACATGTTAGCTGCTATGTGGGTGCTGGGAATCAAAGCAGGGTCCTCTGCAAGAGCACCAGTGCTCTAACCACTGAACCATCTTTCCAGCCCCTTTTTAACTGACTCTTAAGCATAGTAAATCTTGAGAATAAGGAATAAGGAGACTAGGAAACACATTTACCTGGATTGCTTAGAATATATGAACAATGTGGTTGATTCCACAGAGAAGGGAAATTTAGCATCAGATGTTTAGGAGAGGAGAAGATAAAGGTGCTTCTCTGTAGACAATTTATTGACATAGTTGATGCCTAACATCCTGCCCAGCACTGTGTAACAGGGAGATGATATGCAACACGAATGTGATTTTTGTTCTGTTCACAAGTTCCATGGACTGTATTGTGATTTTCTGGAGCAATGTGTTCTACTTGAAGCTATGTTCATCAAAATTGGTTTAATAGGTTAAAGGGAAAAAATGTGGAAGCCAATTTGGACATAGCACTGCCCAGGTACATGACTATCAGTTGATGTTGATGATCCATTATGCAGGTGTAGCAGAGATCTTGTTTTAAAGTGACACTCACATTCACAGCACATCGCTAACTGCCATGCACAGGTGCGTCATTTCGCTTTAACAAGAATATAAGATGAGAATGCAAGCGTGAGAATTTTACTTCATCAAGTAGATATCCCTCAAGGCTTTTCAGAGCAGGCCGCACAGCTGAAAACAACTGTGGCAGAGAGAGGTCTGTGGCTGTTCATCGATCTTCCATCCTTCAGTCAGAGCACCATGATTCAACAGTAGTTAAGGACAAACTCATGAGGAAGGACTGGCAATGGAACTGGACCTATGGCCAGCAAAGGTGGCGGCATGTGTGTGGTGCATTCTCACACGCACTGAAGACATGAAGCTTACATGTAAACCGGTGGGGCTATGAAGACACTGGCAACACAAAGGGACAGAGGGCTGGGAACAACTCTGGAGGATAGATTGTGTCTTAGTTTGTTCTTCATTGCTGTGACAAAATATTCTGAACACTACCAACTTGGGGAGGAAATGGTTTATTTATCTTACATCTCCTGGGTCACAGTTCATCAGGGAGCCCAAGGTAGGAACTCAGGGCAGGAACCTGGAGGCAGGAGCGGGAGCACAGGCCATGGAGGAACCCTGCTTACTGGCTTGACCCTGGCCCCTGCTCAGCTGCTTTCTTATGCAACACAGGCCCACCTGCCCAGGGGTGGCACCACCCACAGTGGGCTCGGCCTTCCCACATCACTCATCAAGAAGATGCCCCTCAGATATGGCCACAGGCCAGTACAATAGAGGCAATTCCCCAACTGAGGCTCCCTCAACCCAGGTGTGTCAAGTTGACATTAAAGCTATCTAGCACAATTGAGCCCTTGTCAAATTGACACACAAACATCACTATTAAACCATAACTTTCCAATTTCTGTCCCCAAGATATGATGTTAATATCACAACCTAAGATAGTACAACCTTAAAACCCCACAGTCCTTAAAAAATTGAAACTCTTTAAAGTCCATAGTCTCTTTTAAAAGTCTCAACTGTGTGTGGGCTTCTGTAAAACCCAAAACAAGTACTGTCTTATTTCAAAGGGAAGAATCAGGCACACCTAAGCAAAACCAAAGTCCAGCAAAGTAGCTCAAGGCTGGACATCTGGGATTCACTCACGATCTTCTGGGCTCCAAAGGGTACTGGCAGCTCCACTGCTCTGACTCTGCTGTCCACAGCACACACAGCTCATCTCGCAGACCCAGGCCAGCTCCATTCCACACCTGCCACTGTCCTTGGTGGTTGTCCCATGGTCCCAGCATCTCCAAAAAGCTGGGGTCTCCACTGAAACTGAGGCTACACCTTCACCAATGGCCTCTTCTTGCCTCTTGGGGTGCAAAGCCTCAGATTCTCTCCATGACCCCTTCAATCCTGGGGTCTTTGCTGCAACTGAAGCTGCATTTTCACCTATGGCTTTTCCTGTCCTCTCAGAGTGCCAAGTCTCAGCTGCTCTCTGTGACCCCTTCATGTTTTCAACACGAGAACCATGCAGGAGACTCTTACCAAGTCCTGCTTCCAGCTTGAGATGGAAGCTCAGGTCCCTCTCTGTACCACAGCTTCTGTGTGCTGACCTGAGGAGATACCTCCCGGAAGATTTCACCACAGTAATGCTGGTCTCTTGTTAATTACAGCTGATTATTCAGCCCCAGATAACCAACATCAATTGTCCCAGTAAAGCAAGGTTTTACTTCAGGTTTTTGTCTCTTCTTAATCACAGTTAATTCTTCATCCCCAGCCAATGAGAACCCAGATTCTCTATTCAAAATATCACACAAACAACCCTGATAGCCTCTGCTTTCCTTTGAAACTTTACAAGCCAGGCCTCCGTTGTCTACAACTCTTTCAGCATAACTGTTCCAAGCGCCACAGCAATAAACTCTGAGCATTCAATGGCTTTTCCAGCCCAAAGCTCCAAACCCCTCCACAATCCTCCTAAAAACACCAACTGTCACAGCAGTGCCTGACTCTCTAGTACCAATTTCTGTCCTAGTTTCTCCATTGCTGTGACAAAAGACTCTGACCACTACCAACTTGGGGAGGAAAGGGTTTATTTGTCTTACATCTCCCA
>NW_008351881.1:2253412-2270670 GCF_000622305.1 Nannospalax galili | reverse complement strand
GCCATGGAGGAACGCTGCTTACTGGCTTGCTCCCCTGGCCCCTGCTCAGCCTGCTTTCTTATGCAACACAGGCCCACCTGCCCAGGGGTGGCACCACCCACAGTGGTCTGGACCCTCCCATATCACCCATCAAGAAGTTGCCTCTCAGACATGGCCACAGGCCAGTCCAATAGAGGAAATTCTCCAGTTGAGGCTCCCTCAACCCAGGTGTGTTAAGTTGACATTAAAGCTATCCAGCACAGATTGTGCAGCCTTTGCCAGACCGAGAACAGATGATGAAGGAAAGTGTCCTTCCTGGTCCACACAGAACACTGTAATTGTGGAGATTTAAAAGTGTTTTTGCAATGGTAATAGATTAACATCAAATCATTTTTGAAAATTCAAGCAGTCATCTTTGATAAATGGATCCAGAAAAGACAAGACTCTCCATCCTTGGTTATAGTCTACTGTTAAATTAGGATGGATAAAGCTTAATAAATACCCTGAAGCCTTAATTTTGTAAAAACCCTAAGGACCATTTTGCATAATATAATAGCTTCCCTTTGTCCGCCTTTAAAGGACTCCCCCCACCATTCCAACCAAGTAAGAGGGAAATGAAAAAAAGTAATGCATTTATCCTGCAAATATTCTCTGATAATCTTTTGCATCAAGATATCTAGGTTTTCATCAACTTTTATCAGCAATAATAATCCCCCATGAGCATAATACTAGGTAAAGAATATGTGTAAGTATAAGGTGCTAAGTTCCTGGAAAGTGAATGAATGTATATGTAATAACATCCAGAGCCTTGGTAAGTTGTTTTTGTTTTTTTTTCATGGATTTATATTTGTTTTAACCTTTAACTGTTAGCTATTATCTTGGAGATCTGACAAACTGAAATATGGGGAAAAGTGTATTTCAAATAATTTATTGGCTTATTAATTTTTGGTATGTACTTAATTGTGTAACTTCAGGGCTCTATTCTTTAATAAATATATCTTCGGTGGTAAAGCAAATATAAAATGTGACAAGCAGTTTAAGAAATAAAGCAATCTTATTTTACAATCTTTTTCCATTGGTAGAAATCAATGAGTGTTATGAACTATTGGGAATCCTAGTATTATTTCCATTCAGTACTTGGTGCCTATAGCATACCTCTCCAGTGAGTCAACTTAATGTGTATTCAGTGAATAAATTTACATTTTTGGGGGGTTCCTCAGGTATTTTCTCTCCCATTGGAATGAAGTGAAACTTAAATTAACTAGCTAAGAAAATTTAAAAACTCTTGGAGAAAACAAATTCCTTTAATAAGTGCTTCAGAGCAGCCCTGTTCCCATCATTAGTGGAGGTCTTGAGTGGTGCATCTATCACAACAGTTCCGATGACCTGAGAATGGTACGAGATGTCCCTCCCCATGGGTCAGGACACTCACTGAATGCACACACGTGGAGGAAACTAACGGGGACCCACTCCCTAATATTGAACAGAAAAGAATTCTTTTTCTTTGTCTTCACTACCCCCACATCATTTTTTGAGACAGGGTCTATCCATTGTAGTCCATGTTGAGCTCAAACTCTCTAACCTCCTTCCTTCAACTCCCAAGAGCTGAGAGTGCAGACATGTGCCACTATGGCCCACTAGGAAGGATTCTCAAATAAGCTTAGAACTCAGTGACCTAACTTGATAAGCATGGGGTTACATTCAGGGGAAAACATCTCAACATTAAATAAGAGTACAGCATGTCTGCACATTGTTTTCTCCTGAAGTGCAGCATAAACATCATCAATTCACCAAATCCCAAAGGCCTGCAGCTTTGAAATGTTAAATTACCAATTCAGATGTCCTAAGAATCCAGACAGAGCTAATAGCACTGTGAGTAGATGGATACATACTAAGGGTCTGGAATGAAGAAGGACTTTCTCTCTCTCTCTCTCTCTCTCTCTCTAAATGTCCAATGGTTATTGTTTTGGCCTGAAAACCAACAAGCTATTTGGCCTTACTGTGAAAATTTCAGTTATCTGAATTTTCTCAGTCTACCATAGGTACCTACAGAGAAAAAGTGGAGGGCAACTGGCTACCAAATGGGGTATAGCAGGCCAGTGAAAGGAGACAAGTGTGTTCTGATGCCACAAAGTCCAGTCAATATTCAGTCCAGAATCACGTAGGTCATCTGAGAGCTTGTAGATGTGCTGAACTTCTTAAGCTTTTACCATCGGCTCTGGAAACCAGTCTTACAGATTCTGTATAACCCACACAAGGGGAGGATGACTGAAGATGGTACGCATACGATGACTATAATAATGGCTTTAGATGCCACAGTATTATGAATACTCCACCTATTACAGGAAGCCATTGAAAATTAGTTTTATTCCAACTTTTAGCAATGCTTCTCTTAAAAGATACTAGCCCAGGCCAGGCGTGGTGGCATACACCTTTAATCCCAGCACTCAGGAGGCAGAGGCAGGCGGATCTCTGTGAGTTCAAGGCCAGCCGGGTCTACATAGTGAGTTCCAGGACAGCTGGAGCTACAAGGAGACCCAGTCCCTAAAAAACCAAAAAAAAAAAAAAATACTAGTCCATAAAAATCAATGAGTAATCAATGAGTAATAATGTATATTTTATTAATCATTTGTTTGAAAACCCTTTTTAAGGGTATCTGAACCCAATATAGTGTTTGCTTTCTACCTAATACTGAGACCAAGACAAAAGAAATGGAGGGTAAACTACTGCAGTCATAACTGAGTGATCTTATTTGCCAATAAAAGGCTCTTAAGTTTCACAGCTCTGAGCAAATCTCACTCCAAAAGTCAGACTGTCAATCCAGAAAAGTGTTGGCACTTTGGTCATAGAACTCAAAGTTAAGTTCCAGTCTCCATACAATTATCAGCCACCATTCACACTAGGAATTGGACCACATTAAATAAATATTTTGTGACTTGGCTTTTCTTCTTTTTCATTGATTTATGCTCATATTTATTTTGGTATAGTTAATCATTACCTAATGCCATTTCTCTTTTTTATTACCTCATACAGGATAAGACAGTTATATCTTTATAGCTCCTTCTCTTAGCTCTGACCTGTCCTTAGATCTTTCTTGCATTTGATACCTTAATGGAATTAAGGAATGCTAGTCATGTATTATACAAAATGCCCCCCATTTTGATTGACTCTGTTGTCTGCTGATTTATTATGATTAAACTTGTATATATGTATTTTAGGAGGAAGTTTACAGGAGTAGCATTTTATCAGTCATTTCTAGGGAATATATTATCAATATCACTTATAATGGGTGATGTTATTCTTGACTTTCTGGCTGTAGGAGGATTTTCAGATGTCTCCAGTGCAAAGTTATTCCATGACCCAAGTCATCACACTATACTATTAGTCAAGATATTACTATGTAAGTCTCATGTTTAAGAGAAGAGTGTTATTTTCCATTGTGTTAGGAAAGATTTCTATAGTTTATTGAGAAAATATCCCAAGAAATGTGTGTCTCTTCTTTTACTTATTTATGGAGTCATGCATGCAGAATTGGAAGTTCGATGTGACTGAGTTGCTAGTGCTCCCGTGCCCACTGTGCTGGCAATAGCAGGGCAGTACAAGCAAGCACACCAATCCCTGTATGTTCTCATAGCTCACAGCTCTGTTTTGTATATACTCAGTGGATCTGCATTCAAATAAGCACAAGTTTGTTCTGATGACTCTGTACTTGCACACTATCACTTAGGTAGTTTCCACCTCATAAACTTCCCTCCACTGTCACTATTCAGCATCCAGTCAGCCAGCTACCCACATCCATATACAAGCGTATGATGGTAGGTTTAGTATTCTTCATTAGTGAAAGGCAGATTAAAACAAGTGTGAGTTATCACTCCATAGGAACTAGAATGGTTGAAATCTAAGAATCTGAAAATATATTTCCTAGGCTTTCATCTAAAGTTGTACAGTTTTCCTATGTATAGATCTGACACCTTATTATAAAACAATAAATATGTATTTCGTGTTTTTATGACAATGCAATTTTTACACTTCAGATTTAAATTGTTAATCCCCTCCTAGGTAAGAAATAATTTTGCATAGTTATCATGTACTTACAGGTTTCCATATTCACTCACTAGATGCTAACGATTTTAGAGATGTGTGACTTAGTTTTTATTCTGCCAGATTAGAAAAACGTCCTGCCTGATAGCGTAGGTTTTAAATCATGCTCCATATGAATGTGACCAGAACAGAATATCGTGCATAGTGAAAATTTAGTAACATTAACATAACTGAACCAATACAGAGCTGCAAAGATGGACTTCATTATGTTTTGAAAAATCTAAATAAAATATTTTCTTTAATAAAATATGTGATTCTATGTTTTCTCCATTTTTTGCTCTCAAGTTTCTTTGGAAGATTCATGAATGTGTGACTATGCTGTCCTTTGCTTTACTTTCTGTCTAGGTGTTTCCTGTGTAAAGAAATGAAAATCTCTCATGTAAATGCAAGTTGCACCAGATGTTTTTTTCTGTAATGTTGCATGAATGTTGATCTTCAAAAATTACATTCTATGATTAATTTTCTTGAGCCTAAAGTATATATAAATTTAAGAAAAAATACTTAAAATATTCTTTCATTGACTTTCCATTTACTTGAATTTTTTGTTCATTTTGTTGGTCTTTGAGACAGGGTCTCCCTGTAGCACCAACTGGTCTAGAACTCACAATGTAGCCCAGGCTGGCCTCCATCTCACAGAGATCTGCCTGCCTCTGCCTCCTGAGTGCAGGGATTAAAGCTGTGTACCACCACACCTAGCTTGTTTGAAAATTACGTGAGCAAAAATGGTGGCATGGACAAACGTGTTGAAAGAAAAGATGGTGTTAATGAAGAGCCTGATGCAGCCTGGCCAGAGAAGTCACTGTGCAGAACCTTCCCCTCTGTGCACGGCTGCACATTATACATGTACTAGTAAGTTCATTGGTACTGAGCAAAAAACTCACCTTTTTTTGTTATTTTGTATTCTCAAACTTTGCATTAATAATTCTGACTTGTTGAGTCTTAATTCCATCTTGGAATGAACATCTGAACCCTACTTGGATGGACTGTGGGCATATGTTCTAAGTTTCCTAGAGTATCACTGAGAACATAAGCCTATTGCATTCTGGGTACTTTTCATATAAATGTGCTCAGTATTAATTATACAGAGTCTCATCCTTTACAGAATTAAAAAAGAAGTTGATACTAATTATTTTAATAGGTAAAAGTGAAAGCAACAAAGAAGAGAAATGCATCAATTTATACGTTTCTCAAGAATTGTCACAGTTGTCAAGAAGTATGGCGTATGATTCCTATTTTTTTAAATCCTGTTTGTTTCCATGTGGATGTTCCAGAAACAGCACACGAATCATTATTTCCTGAAACATACAATATTCCCCCCCCCCTTTTTTTTTGAGTTATGGTCTCCCTGTAGCCCCAGCTGTCCTGGAACTCACTGTGTAGACCAGGTTGGCCTCGAACTCACAGAGATCAGCCTGCCTCTGCCTCCCGAGTGCTGAGATTAAAGGAGTGTACCACCACGCCCGTTTTTGTTTTTGTTTTTGTTTTTCCTTTTTTAATTGGATAATTAGTGTCTTCTTTTATTGGGGTCAGTGACAAAGTCACAATGGATGGTTAGGTTTAGTGCTGAGCCACCTGGTCAGGTGCGTGCCAGAATTGCACATTATAATACTGAATAACTGCCTCTGCTTTTGTGAGAAAAGCGAGAATATCATTTTCTCAAGAGAAATTCTGGGAGCATCTCCACTAGAGCTATTCACAACCAACAAATTGTCATGGACTTTGGAAAGGTATGCGGAGGGGACATTCCAAACCCAAAGGAGAGGCTGCCAGGGCATAGCGTCCCAAACCAGGAAGGGGCTAATGTTCACAGCGTGATTCCTGCAGGTGATACCCATCTTGGAACTGGAATGGTGTGTCTCAGAGGCTGTCTCCTTGTTGGCACTCTCCTTGCTGCCAAGTCCCCGTGACCTTGCCTTCTTATAACCCAGGCGTCTTTCCTCTGGGTTGGCATCTCCAGCCTAGAATACTTAGAAAGTCAAGGCAAATGCACACTCTCCTTTCTCTCTCAGATTAATGGAAACGGCACAATGCCACAGGCCTGTGAACAATGAAGCCTGTTTCATGATGAGACTGTGGGCTCCTGGAACAAAATCAAGCTGCTAAATCGTCAAGGCTGGATGAGAACTGGCAGCCAAAACAAGACAAAGAAACTAATTGTGTTGATGATAAAAGATTATAATGATAAACAAACTGATTTATGTAGTGGAATTAAGCTGAACCTGAAATAAGGTTGAAGACAAACCACAGATTCACCAAACAGCTTTTGTTATTGCTATGCCTTCTTCTTCGCCGATATGCTGGGTTCATTTAAGTGGGTCAGATGTATCGACGTAGTGTGCATGTTTCACGCAGTGAAAAACAGGCAAGCATATCTCCATGCCCATTCTTTATGGCATTCCTTGCTATTTCCACTGCTGTTGGCCTTTCAACCTGTTCCAGCTTGGTAGGAGAGATGTTGCTTCAATCCTAGCAAACAAAAAGGCACAAATAAGCTGATCACCGGATTTGATAGCTCATCAGTTTACACGTTAACCGAGAGAAGCTGAAAAAAGAAAACATGACTTTAGTTGTGACAGTCACATATACCATGGTCTCGGAGCTGCAGACTCTTACAACATGTCCAGTATACGCTCACATTATCAAATGAAATTAAGTCAGTACATAAAGGTGTGGAGTAAGTGGCTGGTAGTTCTTGGGACTAGGAGAGGAAGACTAGATTGGTTTTACTTTCCATCTTTATCATATAGTTTAGATGATATGTCAAGATGGGTTTTTTTGTTACTTTCAAGGCATTAAAAGGCATTTCTTAATTTCATGATGATAAAATAAAGATCAAGAAAGGTAGATTTTTCTACTATCTTCCCCACATTTAGTTAACCAGAAAGTGAACAGAATGCCTGTTCTTATTCTTTATCTGATATTCTTTCTCCCGCACTTGATTGGGTTTCTCGTAAATCAGAAGCTCTGTGCTTCTGAAAATTGTTGCTGAATTGAATGTGCTTCTTATTGCCAGAGTTGGAAGACCAAGAGCAAATGAACACGTGATTGATCATACCTGAGGGGTTAGGGCAGAGGTCAGAGGTTGAGAGTGCTGGGTAACCACAGGACCTGAGTTCAAATTCCCTATACTTCTGTAAAAAGCCAAGCATGGCTGTGTGTATCTGTAACCCCAAACTGTGGTGGAGGTAGTGCAGCAGAGGTGGGAAGATCCCTGGGGCTTGCTGACTGGCAACCTAAGTCCAGGTTCCAGAGAAGAAGACTGAAAGTGAGCTGGACGAATAATGTCTTCTTCTGGCCTCCTTACAAACACATACACTCTTACCACACACATACCATGCACATATACTGTATACACACACATATACTATGTAAACAAGCATATATACAACTGATTTTTTTCGATGTCTGAAATCTAGGAGAAGAAGTTGATTTGAAAAACAATATTGTACTGAATCACCAGATCTCAAGAATTCTCTCATCGCAGCACCAAGTTCAGATATCGCATTGGTGGTTTGAATTGGCTGTGATGTTAGTATTTACACCATAGAAATTGGAAAGTGCTGCACAGAGGCTGCTTTTAAACATTTATCAGATCATTACTGCACATGCATAATTAGTGTTGTGGAGGTGGGGGTAGGCGATGGCTAATGAATAATAGAAAAGTTTAGTCTTTGGAGTAAAAAGGCTCATTTTGTCTCTGACAAAATTGTCTCTGCTCTGGAGTTTACATTTCTTCTTAAATATAAGCAGCTAATCCAACTTCCTTGTACATCCTAAGTTTTAATATCATGCATCTAAGTGCTGACATGTAAAATTGCCATTTAGGTATTAATAGTAGAATGACTGGAAGCCTCATCATTCTTTCCCTCTTGTTTCTATGGGCTGAGTTTAAGTCACAGCATTCTGTGGAAAAATGTATGATGTTAGAAATACAGATAAAAAGCCAAAAAAGTCATGATCTTTAGAAATAGGTACCATTATAATTCTAACTATTTGCTGTTACTACACAATACAACACTATATAAAACCCTGCTGAGAGAGTGCTACTTTTGCCAAATTGACATTCCAGGAGGTAAATGGTACTGCTCCCCTCCAAAGAATCCATAGATTTATAAATGGTTGGAAGCGTTTGCTTTTTTTTTTTTTTTTTTTTTAATGCCAAGCACTGCAGTCCTAATTTTATCCTGGGGCATCCATTCAATACTTGCTTGGAGAGAATAGTGGCACCAACAGCGTCCTCATAAGCACTGCCAAGTATCCCAGTTTCTTGTGCCTGTTTGGAGACAGATATACTGCAAAAAAACAGCTCTGATGCTCAAGCAAGGATTTTGTTCAAGAGAAAAACCCACCCTTGCACAGAGGTGAAAATTCAGGAGTAAGATTTTCATGTTTTATTACATTTAAAAACTCAAGGAACGTGATACAATATAAATACTGGGAAATTTTTAGGACTATACAGGACAGTAAGTAATAGTCATAAGAGACTATTAGAAAAAAGCAAACAACAACAACAGCAAAATTATAAAAGCTGTTTCATTGATGAAAATGCCAAAGAGGTATGGCTAGTGCTTTGGATATTTCTGACGTAGGGAAATTTGGTGACCTGGTTGCCTGGGCACACTGCATTGAAGAGGTTTATAAGAAAATAAAGTTCAAGTCAATGCTAGAGAGAACCAGCCTGCATGATAAATCCTCCTTCTGGATCATGATTCATGTTGAAAGGTAGAACTTTGAGTTATTTCAGCTTAATTGCACATAAACATTGCCAAGTCTGTATACCAAGTCTGTCAGAGTAAGGCATTCAAGTGATATGTGCACATTTTGGGGAACTTGCTAATAAAATTACAGTTAATGATTTTGGTGAATGAAGAGATTTCAGAGTCTCCCTTTAAAGCAAGAATGCTGGTTGTGGTTCAAGAAACCATTGCAGTGGATGTCTAGTGCCCCTGCTTCTTTTGCCTGTGATTGAGCAATAATAATACATGCTGGGCAATAGTTTATGTTCTGCAGTGTGGAGTTACATCAGTATCAAAGTATTAAAGAATCTTAACAAAATCATCAGTTACCTTCAAAAAGTGTAACCTTAAAAATGGACAAAATACCAAGGGTCCGGTCAACAGACCATTCATCATCTGGAAACAAATGTTTCACCCTGAAACATTCCAAGTGAGATCACAATTAGCTTAGACATATATCAATAATCCTGAATAATTGGATGAGAAATCTTAGTTACTTTGTGCAATTTCCAGGAAGTGATTTGAGGATTTTCCATTTGTTTTATTATCAATATCTCTTTTTATTTATTTTATTTTTATCTTTTTTAGCAGAGTGTAGGGTAGGGCTTTATTTATGGAAGAGTGGGTGCCCCACATTTACCACTGTGCCATGTAAAGTCCACACTCAAATACAGATCCTGTGACCTCCCAAAAGCCACACAAAATGGTGAGAGAGGTGCCTCTTGGTGTTCTTGGTTTCTATAACCTTTGCTCCTCCCCCCACATGCAGCTAAGGTTGACTGGGTGGGAGGAGTAACTAATTTTCCCCTGGACTCCTTGATGAGGGTGGGAAGAAGGTGTGACTATAGCTTGCCAGAATAGTGGTTGGAGGACACTTCCAGTTAACACTCCACCCCTTCCTCTGGCTCTTAACATTCTTTCCTCCAACCTCCTCTGCAAAAGTCCCCAAGCCTTGGCTGGGTGGTAGGTGTGGAATGATTTTCCTCCCATTGTGGCAAGGCACTGAACTTTTGGGTCTCTGCATCATCCGTTTTTCATGGGCTGTTGGCCCTTTTCCGTGGGATTCTATCTACTATACAAACACACACAGCAAGAAGCAAGAACATCTAAACAGTGACTGCTATTATAACAACCTATGGGTGTAAACACAAATGCTTGGCTGGTACTTCAGCAGGTGCATCATTTCCATCTAACAAAGCAATTGCAATGACTTACCACTGGGGCCTATATTCTCCCCTGCCACAAGGGGTTGGCCTGGTCTACAGTACCAGATGTGTGTTCCACCCCTAGGAGTGGGCATTATATCCAATCAAAAATTTGCTGGTTGTACATACACTAGACACTACACTATTGTACCAGCTGGAACATCATGTTTGGTATGTTGGTAGTGCAACACGCAGGGTCCGTTGTTGAGGAGAATTATAGGGGACTATTATCCCACAGTCATCTGTGTGCTGCCTTTTGGCCCCATGAAAGCCATCCATCCAGTGCCAGGGAGTTTCCAGCTTAGTCCAAGCTTGATTTCTGCCTTTCCTGTGCTCACATCATGCAGTGTCTTCAGCAATAGGGTTTTTCTATACACTTCAGGTGTACGACCAACATTATTGGCAATGGCCTCTATTGTTTTGAGGACCTCTAGTATCCCTCAGGCCAACAGCTCATAGGGGGCATCCCACCTCTGGGACTCGGATTTCATTTAAATGTTATCAATATCTTAACATCAAAGGTACAACAATATATAGGAAATGGCTTGCAATAGAGATTAGTTTTCTTAGTTTACCAAATGGAATTAGCCATGATGGAGTCCTTCTATTCTCTCATTGTAAGGCAAAACTTTTTTCTTCCCAAATTGTCTAGGAAACCATTTCAAAAGAATCCAGAGTTTCACATTGTTTGAAATCTTAGCTAGCTTTTATATTCCTTACTGCTCAGTTTAGCCTTCTCATACATTGCTAGATATTGACAAACATTTACATTTGGTTTCATAAATATAGCATTAATATAGCATTAAATATTTCAAAAATATATACAAATTCCTTAAAAGGTATTTCTTCTACACCAAAGGGTAGACAAACTTATTAAATACAAACTGATTTTAAGCTCAGCAGTAGAATACTGATCTAGCAGAGGAGAGGACCTGGGTTCCATCCCCAGCAATGAAAAAAAGAGATTTTCGTTGTAGTGAAATGGAGAAGCATTATGACAAAAATCAAATGGTCTAGTGATGCAAACAACTAAAATAGGCCTTTCGCTGGGAAAAAGCCTAATGGATTTCTTGCTTCAAAGCCTAAAGAGTAAAACCAACCGGCCATGACAAAGCTGCATGTTATTTTTTGGGTTTTATTTTGTTTCCTTTTTGTGGTCAAAAAACCTGAGTTTCATGTGACTGGTAGTCAATAACAGAAAGTAACCATGGGTCCAATCGACTAGCAGTGCACGGCTCTGCACCAGCTACCCTAGATTAGACTTGTGCTCTCAGGCAAAATGTGTGCGAACTGTAATCTAATAAGTTTCTAGATCCCTGAAAAGTACTTTTAATATACATGCCCAAATCACAGAAAATGGTGAACAAAATAACTAATTTCAACATTTACAGGACAGTGCAGCCTTCTGGGCAAGGCTTATTTTTGTGTGTACTGGGAAATATCTTTCCATACTCAATTCTCAGGTTCTTAATTAAATGTTACAGTTTAAGACAGCTGTGGGGTGAATAAGCTTTGAGTGTAAGAAAAGTCCAGTGCGGACCTCTTATGCCACTCTAACCTCTGCTTTAATAGATACGCTATTCACCTCCAAATAGAAAATAGCATCTCTGCCTCTTGAGCGTTGATATCTTGTGAGTAAACTTCTTAATGTCTCTGAAATTCATCTTTCTTTCTGTAAGAAGAATGTTTTTAGAAATAATGAGACCTGGGAGCTGGAGATGCGTCTCAGTGATTAAGAGCTGGCTGCTTTTGCAGAGGACCTGGGTTTGATCTCCAGCACCGACATGGTGGCTAACAATCAACTGTAACTCCAGTTCCAGGGGAATCTGTCACCTTCTCCTGACCTCCATTGTCATTGCACCACATGGGTGAGCTTACATACATGGAGGCAACACACTTGTACACATAAAATTAAAATAATGAATTAATAAAAAAGAGTGAGCTGCAAAGTACAGAGAGCCAAAGAATGTGGTTTCAATGAAAGAAAAATTATGTGTATTAGAGATAAAACTTTTCTCCTCTTGAGAGACATGAAGAAATAAAACATCTACAAACATTTGATGTAGTTTTCTCACGGTTTTGTTATGTTTTGAGTCACCTGGATTTTAGAGTATTGATTATTCAAATTTAGCAAGCATTTAGTTGTAGAACTAATTGAGATCCAAATACTGTGTTGAACATTGGCATGACCACCTAATGCAATGTCCCTTCAAAAAAATTCCAGTGTGGAGGAATTAATAAATGTTTAAACAGTGCACTTTCTTGCAAGGCCTAATTACAGAAGAATCAACTTGAAGTTATAGAGAGCTGAGTCTAGAGGCATAGGGCAGTGACCATAGGCTCTCAGGGAGCTGAGATTGGTGAATCACAAGTTCAAGGCCTTCTTGGGCTATTGATTGGGTTCATCGACAGCCTGGGTAACACAATGAGAGCCTGTCAGAACATTACAAAATTAAAAGGCTGAGAAGGAAACCCAGTGGCATAGTACTTGATTAGCATGAGTGAGGCCCTTGGTTCAACTCCCAGTACCACCAATAATAATAATAATAATAATAAATAATAATAATAATAATTAATAAAAATAATATAAAGTAAGAAAAAGAATGACATTTCCTATAATCATCAGAACTTAACTTTTAAGACATACACTGAAAATGGAAAAGGACTTGACTAAGTGAAGAGTAAGGTAGTGATAGTCCCAGCTAAGAAAAATACCCAGGGAGCGAAATCCATAAATTTGTTGAAGGTTTAGGCAACACAGGGTGCTATTGTACTATTCTAGGTAGAGCTATGAGGCAAGGGTCCACTCTTAGCACTAACTTGTAGTAGTTCTCTACACCCTGTAAGTGGAGACTGCCCAGTGGAAGCTCCACATTCCGGGTTGCCTTAGTACTGCCACATCCAACTCTCTCTTGACTAGATGATATTGCTTATGTTATTTATGTTATTAAGATGTAATTTTAATCCCATTTAAAATATCAGTATGTGAAACTTCAATATCTGACAGATCATCATTTAACATATTATATTTATAAAAAGTACATATATGAATATGTTTTATACTGTAACTATTGCTTATTAAGTATGTAGTAGTCTACCATATGATAGAGACTTATTTATTCAGGCATATGGAAACTGAACCCAGAAGACAGTAAATGATTTTCAAAGTTTACTGTACTAGTCAGCACAAGATATGATACAAAATCCCAAATTCTTATTTTGCTTTTCAAAACTTATTCTTCCTATTATAGCATTTTTCCTCATACCTTGATGTCATAACTAAGCACAATTTGGTATTGACAAATAATGTTAAGTGAGACACATGTCTAAAGAGAAATGAGGTGCGATGCAACTGGCAGGCTCACGTTACCACGTGAGTAGTGATGCTAGAAGTGGAATGGTTGAATTTTGCTGAATGTATACAATAGTTTTTGATAGAGCTTGACCTTGTTACAGTCAATAGCATATTACGATTCTTGCTTTATTTTTTGTGATAGATTGAACTTCATATGGTAGATTCCTATTGCCAATTTAATATAATTTTGCTTGTGTAAAGATAATTCAAGAATGACATCAATTTATTCTCCACACTAGAACTTTGTGATAAAAAGATGTTAGTTGCACAATCTTTTCTTGAAATATTCAATCTTTGGGCAAGGAAATAATCACAGGATAACTGCAAGAAAACTATATCTCTATATCTGTCATTTACATGTTTTCTCAGAAATCAAGGATCAATAATAATAAACTAGAAACACATCTGAGGACATGCTTCAAAATGAATATGTTGAGGAGGCATGACTCCAAAGTCACAACAAGGAGGGCGTTCCGCTTTGGGGATTATAAGTTGAGTAGACTATCAGGGAAAACACCACAAAAGGTTCTGAAATGGCCACTTCACAACTCTCTCATAGAAAACTGACTACAGGAAAACAGTAATAATACAAATGATCATACAGAAGGGGAAATGGATTGTGTCTGACGGGATGTGATTGATTATTGCCCTGTGAATAGAGTAGTCTTATGTCTTTCCTAAATTCATCTCAGCATTTTTACTGCTTACACATGTATGGATACTGAATTTGCTTGGAGCTAACTATAACTTCACTACACTCCCATAAAGTTAAATAAGTTGACACAAGATTTTTTAGGATTGTATGAGAGTCATGATTTTGTTCTTTAAACCTTATACACTGTGTATTAATGAATCTAAAGTCCCAGTGTGCTTTCTTATCCCATGGAGGATGTGTTGAGATGCATTCTTGGCTTCATTTGCAGAGTTTCTGATTTAATATTCCTGGTTGTACACCAAGAATTTGCTCTTCTAGCAAGTTCCAGGTAATAACTATGTGCAGTTCGGAGACTATGTGAATGAAATCAGTGGCATGAAGTCACCTAGGCTGATGACACAATCCTCAACCCCTTCCCTGTAGATAACTAGGAGGACATTTATTCTAGGAACTAATCTGCAGCCTCACACTTTTCTCAGGTCTCTCTGTGAGAAGAAGTCTCTAGTCCTTTCGTTTTTCTGCTTATAGCTGCTTAAATCCGTCTCTTAAACTTCCCTATTTGGACATTCGAAATAGTGGCAGCCTCTATGAAGTGACAAGACAAGGATACAGAGGTATTATGGAAGACACTGTGAGATTCACTCTAGACTAATTACGTAGTTAATTACTCTAGTGTGTGAACTTAGCCTTCAAAGAAATCTCACTTGAGCTGAGGAAAAAGCTACTACAGACAGTTACAGGATGCATGTGACATGAGCAGGGGTGGAGAGAAATACATGCAAACGCTGAGCAATGTGCTCTCAAAGAAATGTACACAGAGCCTGCGGTGCTGAGCTCCAGTCTATGCACAATTTCCTTCCCAATCTAATGTCTACAATTCACATGCTCATTGGGACAGTTTTATATTTTTCTTAGTCCCTCTTTCCTGTTGAAGGATATGTATTATTTTTCCCTGTTGTAGATGTAGAATTCAATATGCATTTTCGTTGTCAGGAGAGTAGCACTCAAGAGTATTTAAATCAACAACCATCTCCTTTATATTTAAATCGAAAAGGAGATATTATACCCCTGGGGAAGCGCCATAGACCTGAACCCAAGGTGTAAGCACTGTTTTCTGCATTATCATTCTGTCAAAAGAGACAGAAAAGCAAGGTCTGTTATTGGTATGCGGATAATGGGAAAAGTATACCCAGAATTTGCAAATACTTCAAAGCCTTTTGTGAACCCATAAAACATAAGGTAAATTAAATCTAATTTGCATGCAGTTTGTCATGTATTTAGAGGCTGGTGGCAATTAAGAAATGCAATTTGCTTTTAACACTATATTTCTCTCTTATGTACATTAACACCACCACATTTCTGGGTATCCATGAAATCACAACGATGCACTCTAGTGGACAAATGAAAACTTAAGATTGTGCATTGCATTTCTGTAAGGTTTTCACAATTTATACACACAACTTAACCTGTATTTAACTTAAGTAGATGCTTAGCAATACTGCTTTGTAGTAAGGAGCAGATTATTTGTTATTGTAAGGGATGCAATTTTGAATTGGACAATATCCCTGAGCAGATTTGTATTTAGAAAATGCTTCTCCCCCCCATTATGTTCTTTATTTCTCTTCCTTTCTCTTTTGCATTTTGTTTTAATCAATTATTCTTAAATCATCATTATAAAGTAAGCACAATGTTTGGGCTTGAAAGCCGAGGACATAATTGAATGCATTATTGGGATCCATTTTAAAGTCTTTGAGGAGTTCTCCTCATTTGGCGTGAAAGCTGTTTTACCAAGAGTATAACAAAGCCATATCTCTTCAGAGTCCTTGAATCTGGATTGTCAGGTAAATGGTCCATCAGAAATGTCTCACATAGAAATTCATAAACAGTTTTAACTGGTTGATACTCAAAGCATGGGAAGTAAAAGAAACTCTATGCAGTAGAGTGTTCCTATGTAGGCATGTTTTTCTTTCTGAATGCCAGTGATATTTTGAGTCTAAGATGTTTCTCTTAGTCTAAATTACCTAGCAATGATGAATACAATACTTGTAATGTCCTAAAGTAATTTTCATATAACGCATACTCTTAGAAATATCCAGAGGTGACATAATGTTGTCTTCTTACCTGAATGCTTAAGCATTATTTTATGGTCCTAAAGAGACAAAATCTTTTATATTTATGATACTTAAAATTATACACAAGTAAGAAGCAATAATTTTTTTTCTTCATATCCAGTAGCTAAAAAATTAGGGAAATAAAACACAAGGGCTTCATAAGTTATTCAGATAATAAACACTTAATTTCACTATCAAAATAATGTAATAGTCCATGAATATAGCCTGTTTCTCTAAATCTTTGTTATCAACCAAACTGAGGATCTAAGAAACAAATTATGCCCATAAGTGACTCAAGCCTTTACATATTATTACAGCTAATGGTTAAGCAAACAACTGTCATGTGTGAAGGAATACTCCCAGTAGACGTCCACAGTTCTAACTTTGGCTTCCCAAGAGTACACACAGCCATATGCTTCTCTTAAACTGTTCCGAGATTGGGTGCAAAGCCCTAAAGAGATATAGAGTGCCATTCTTCAGCATGGATGTCAGGCCTCTCTGTGGACTGCTGAACAGGAGAGCATGTGGAAAGCATTTCTAATCTCACCCTTTATTCCAGCGCTAGCTCACTCCTGAGACTCAGTTCACACTTGGGAACCTTAAATATGAGCTTACTCTCTCAGGCCAATGCTTACTGTACCTAGCAAGGAAAGAAATGGACTGAAATATTTGCTTCGGCTCACTCGCTATCTAAGATGTCATTGTTACATTCAACTGAGAAAATACATAATTATTCAGAGCATAAAACCTATTTTGAATCTATTTTATTTTTTAAATTAAAATGAATTTAAAACACAGAAAAAATCTGATATTTGACAAAGGGGTCAGGAATATTCACTGGAGGAAGGACAGCATGTTCAGCAAATGGTGCTGGGAAAACTGGATCTCCACTTGTAGAAGAATGAAACTAAACCCCTATCTTTCAACCTGCACAAAGGTCAATTCCAAATGGCTCAAAGACATCAATGTAAAGCCTGAAACTCTGAAACTATTAGAAGAAAACATTAGGAAAACCCTACGAGATATAGGTGTGGGAAAGGATTTTCTAAACCAGACATCAATTGCGAAGGAAACAAGGGCAAGAATTAACAAATGGGACATACCTCTCTCGACATG
>NW_008351881.1:2175340-2252701 GCF_000622305.1 Nannospalax galili | reverse complement strand
GGATAATGGAAAGGAAACAGGGAGGTAAAGGAAAAGAAAGAACCTGAAGGACAGTTTTTGCTCATTGTCCTCCTAGGTCAACTAGTTCCAGGGGAATATGAGCATCTCTCAAAAGGTCCTATAATGGTGGTGGGTCACCTGTCCTCTTGATCAAGGAGGCTGAGGAGACCCCACCAGATAGACTTGAACCAGTGTCCAGCCTACAAAGAGGAGGGTCAACACAGAGGAATCATTTCCTCCATGCTTCCAAGCGAAGCCAACCATGATCAAGCAGGACCTTTGACCTATCTTCGTATAGCCTGAACTGGTAAAAGGAAGGAGCCAGGGGCTCCTCCCAAGCCCATGTGACCCCTGAGGAATAGATCCTCAAACGACCTTCAGAGTAAAAATAAATTGGTTTATCTGGACCAACTGTATGGCCTTAAACACCCAAAAGGAAAGTATAACCAAAGATTAAGGGGGCCAATATAATTTCTTAAGAGTCCATATGCATAGCTAAAGTCTACATAACAAGCAACAATGCCAGACAGGCAATACCTTCTTTTGAGTTGTTGGCCAGGGTGGCCAAAGGGACTCCCAGATAGTAACCTAGCATAGAACTGGGAAAATGAATAGCAGACCCCAATCTTATCTAAAGGAATATTGACAACTGATTACTGCTAGATGAGGAACAGCTGACCTTCCTAAAACAAATAGCCCTAGATAGGCTGACTAGATTCACCAGAAGGGCAAGTAGTGTGGAATGGCTGGGGGAGCCGACAACACAGCAGACAGTAGCAGGGATATCAGAGTATAAGGACTCTAGTGGGGGGAGGGAGGCTATGGGTGCCTGCTATCTGGGAAGTTGGAATATGGTCGAATAAGATGGTGTGGGATGTTCTGTGTGATACATACATACACACACACACACACACAGAAAATCATTAAACAAATTAAAAAAATGTATTATATTTGAGGAGAAAGCATGGGAATTTACATCATGCTAATTAGTAGAGGTGATAAACATTAGCATTGAAATCTGGTTGATGACTTTATAGACATACATAGGTGCCAAGGATCCAAATGCAACCGATTATGACTAGTAATAATCATATACATAAAGATTAGAGATGCCAGTGCCAACATCTCAGTGTTAGTAGCAAAAACAATGAGTCTGTCTGCAAGGAACAATATATTCTAAAATGAAATGGACATCTTTTTTAAAGGTTAAAAACTCATCCAATTTTATGTCTTTCAGGGCTTACACTGAGTTCAATAATATATAACTATATTAATTCAACTGTGAACTTAGAAACTTACACCCACTTGTGACAGAGATGTACTGTTGCTCTGGAGCATGTTACTGAATATGTTAAAGCTGTAGTGAAAAGATTCTGATCATGTAGTTATTAAAAATTTAAAAAGTATAATGATTAAAAAAAGTAATTCTTCAAAGCATAAAAATTTGCTCCTTAATAATTAGTAGACGTGAGAAACATTACCATTGAAATCTTCCTGATGATTTTATTATATCCATGCTCAGATGCCAAGGAGCTCAGAAAGTAACCGACTGTGACTAGTAATAATCTGATATATAGAGATTAGAAATGCATGCAGAAACATCTTAATGTCAATTGCATTAAAAATGAACTTTTCTGCATGAAACTCTGTATTTTAATAATGAATGGGGGTCTTTTTAGAGGTTAAAACCTCATTTAATTTTATGTCTTATAGGGTTTATACTGAGTACAATATTGTATAACTGTAATAATTCAACTGCAAACCTAAAAATGTACAGCCAATTTTGTAAGAGATGCAGCCTAGCTCAGAAAATTGTTATTGAATATGTCAGTGCTGATGTAATGAAGTGCTTCTTCTAAGTATGTGGTTATTAAATAAATAATTTTTAAAAACACATAGAAATGAGCGGGGAAAGCCAGTGCATTTCATTGAGACAAATATTTGTTGTCTCAATGTGCTTTTATTTCAAGCAACAGAAATAAAACAGAAAAATATAAAAGTTCTGGGACTAAAACAATGCGGTTACTGAAGAAGGTCACAAAATTGAGTGGCGAGATCCACAGCAATCCCTGATGAATCCAGGACTGCGATCTACAGCAGATGTTAGTACCTCAAACTCTGGGCTCTAGGAAGGTTTAACACCCTCCAAGAAAGAATTTGGGCTGTATTATACTGTCTGGGAAGGTTTGTCACCAGGTCTAAGTTGACAGAAGGAGAAGTTATTCAGATTGATGGAAATGACTTGAAAACACGAATGAAGACAGAATAGTGTCAAAGGAAAAGATGCTGAGTAGTCATGCCTGTAGATCACCAGTCGCATTCCCTTCTCCAATTCCGCTGTGCTAATCATAGACTCACAGATTCAGATTTTTAACAGTACTCACTTTCAGCAAAATGCGGTTAATCTTCCATATTACCAAAAACAAAAATCTCAGTGGAAAATGCTTTTCACTTTCACAGGACAGTGATGACATTGCTAAAGTCCTGAATTTATTCTTTAACTGTGTTATGAAGAGTTCCTCAAAGGTTGAAAATATAAACAGTGATGGTTTAGTGTGAGATGTATTCCTCGATAACATCCTTCGGTCCACAGTTGCATAATACTACAAGTGTATACTCTGAAGTATTCAGTCACATGTTTTATTTTTGAAAATGTATTTTAATTGAATTGACAGTTACTTTATCATTTTTTCTGTGGTGCTTACTCTCCATCCCACCACTGAATATAAGAACCAGTGAAACTCATTTACATTAACTGTGGTGGAATGCTTTGGTCCTGAGTAAAGCGAAGTTCCAAACTTGGACTCGGACCTTTAGTTACCTTCAGCAGTGTTTAACCTCTGAATAGGAATGTAGATCTTTACTTTTTAAAAATATTTTATTTATTATTTTTATTTTATGTGTATGAGTGTATTGCCTGCATGTATGTGAGTACACCTGTGTCCTGCAATGCTGTGGAGGCCATAAGAGGGCTTCGGATTCCCCTGGAACTGGAGTTAAGGATGGTTCGTGGCCACCATGTGGGTGCTGGGAATCGATCCTGGGTCCTCTGCAATAGCAATCATTGCTCTTAACCGCTGAGCCATCTCTCCAGCCCCATCTTTGCTTTTGATTCCCTGGGACTGAATTCCCTGTGAGCATTAAACTGTGTCTCACAAAAGTCCATTTTGTTAGCCAGCTGCAAGGTGTTTGTATTAACTGTATAAAGGGCTTTAGGCTGTATTCAACTTAAAGCCCAGATGTGCTCACTGTATAAAATAGAATCCAAAGGGCTAAATTATGGATGTGTTGAATTTGGATAGACCTTATCTGGAAGAAATGTTTTAACAGAGGTAATCAACTTAAAGTAAGAGATAGGTGTGCTCTAATCAAAGTATGATTAATTTCCTTATTTTTAAAAGAAGGAAGTTGTGACCTAGAAATAGATATGAATAGCGGTACACAATTGTGAACAGACAAAAGGGAAACCATTGACCATTGTCTGAAAGCAGAAAAATGTCTAGTGAGGTGCTAGAAGGGGCATGGCAGAGACAGGACCCCGACCCCCACCCCCACCCCCACCCAGGTTTGGCCTGGGCCTTGATTTTGCACTTCTTTCTTCCACAGCTGAGAAACTGACTCTACTGTTTGGGTCGTCCATCTATGATGCTTTGTTTTGGCATCCTAAGGAAAGCATGCGGGTGAAATCTGTATACATTGTAATCAGAATTGGGCTGCCATTTCTCACCAGTCTCTGGATCATACCCTTTTCTGTACCACCCTTGATTTTCAGGCTGTATTCACATGACCACAAGGGAATTCCAGCAACTTTTGGATTTTTAGCCTCAGTAAGGCAAGGAACAAAAAAAGCCCTTTCTAAGTATATACTACAGAGATCCTCGTTAATGTGACTGTGCTGGATAGCTTTAGTGTCAACTTGACACACCTGGGTTGAGGGAGCCTCAATTGGGGAATTTCTTCTATTGGACTGGCCTGTGGCCATGTCTGAGGGACATCTTCTTGATGGGTGATGTGGGAGGGCCCAGCCCACTGTGGGTGGTGCCACCCCTGGGCAGGTGGGCCTGTGTTGCATAAGAAAGCAGGCTGAGCAGGGCCAGGGGAGCAAGCCAGTAAGCAGTGTTCCTCCATGGCCTGTGCTCCAGCTCCTGCCTCCAGGTTCCTGCCCTGAGTTCCTACCTTGGGCTCCCAGATGAACTGTGACTCGGGAGATGTAAGATAAATAAACCATTTCCTCCCCAAGTTGATATTGGTCAGAGTGTTTTGTCACAGCAATGGAGAAACAGACTAGGACAGTGACCAACCAGATGATACATTTGGACTCTTAGCTTGTCTCCTGGGAGGCCACGTGCTGTTAGATATAAGACCCAGTCTTTAAGCCAATAACCGGTAAATGGGAAGGACAATGGAGAGATTATCATAAATATTGTGGGTTGATTAGTACATACCTCTGGAGTTTGGTTGTCGTCCTGAATTAGAAGAGTTGGGGGCAGTGGGCTGTACTTGAGAAGGTCAGTGTTGGTTTTAGGAAGGAAGATGATCATGCCATACTCTCCGTTCTCCATGACACAAACACTGGACTAGTTGAATGTTATTATTAAATGGTTTTTTTTTTTTTTACAAACGGAGGGTCTTCCTTGAGCATTTGTATGTAGTATAAATATTCAGGCATTCTAAGGACACTTTAAAAGCGCTGCTGATACACCCTGACTAAATCTTTCTTACCACTAGTCCTCCATCTTCGCCTCTGAAGCCCTGAGCATGAGTCAAACTTTCCTAGTTGGTTAGCTTAAGGTTAGTCTTCATTTTCAGATCAATGTCTTTATAATGAAAGAATGTAGGAAATATTGCTTTAAATGCTGATCTCTGGAAAGATTCCTCCTTTGCTAATGCCTTTGAGTTAACAAAGGAGTTCTGTCACTGAGCTCCTGGTCCCTCCAGCCACTGACTGGGTTTCACCTGGTCCTCTGTAAATTTATTCCTATATCAAATATCCTCTGAACTATCTTTCATGCCCCCATGTTAGGACACAGATTGATAATGCAGTATATTACTATTCATAATATTTTTAGATTATATTGAATGTTAGTGGATAATTATTGCACACGGTTCTAGAAGTTTGAGGCATAACCTTAGCACATGGTATTAGGAAATCAAGTCAGAATACAGTTAAGAAGTCTATCCATGTATCTCCATCAACCTGGACTGAGACTAGGAATCATTTTTTCTGGCTTATAATTCAGTGCCTTTTTATATCTATGTTGCCTTGTATTTCATAAATATTATATTTCTGCTTATACTTAATTTTTTCATTTATAAAGACTTCAATTATTTTTATAACTAGCAATAATAACTATAAAATTAATATCTGGGCAAAATTTTTTAGGTTCCGTTATTAACAGATTTTAAGAAAGACCATAAGACACTGCTCACTACATTAAACAACACGAGTGATGTGAAAGAGTTAATTCAGCTTGCATAAGAGCTTAATTTATTCCCATGATATGGTTCATACACAGAGAAAATGTGGCTCATTAAATCCCTTTCTGAGATTCCCAATAGGGAAGTGAGCTTTTGGATCAATATTATAGTCTCTGGGTTTCTCTGAGTCACAATTACTCTTGTAACAATACAATACCAGCCTTTTCTTGTGGGTGTAAGCCTCTCTTTAAAGGTGAATAATACCTCTGGTTACTCTGATTGTGTGTGAAAAATTGTACTGGCTTCATGTTTTTAAAATACTAAAACAATAGGAAATATTAAGTGTTTGTTTCTAAAAAACATTAAATGAAATAAAAAGATTAATACTTAAGCAATTTTATTCAACGTTTTTGTCTTTCCAGAAACTAATGAAAGAGATAACCTTGCTTTGTTGAAAATTTTTACATCTGCCGTCTTCAGCTAGTCAGATTCTGCAATAAAAGTCACTGCATTTCATGAATTATTCTTTAATAAGCACTGCTCATAGGTCAGAGACTACAATGCAGAACAAATTTGCTTCATTACACACTCATTGCTCCATATTTATGTAGAATACACATAAACGTATACAAATCAGTTTTATTCTGTTATCATATGAATCAGATGCTTATGATACTGTCTATGTGAAGTTAGCAGTTAGGAAAAATCTCAGGTGTTGCAGTCTCCCCGCCTCCATTAACAGGGAGAGCCACTACGGATGATAAGAATACATGTCTTTAAGTCAGTGATGTGTTAGCTCTGTGGCCTTAGACAACTCACCTCAAGTCTCTAAGTCCCATTTTTCTCATCTGTATGTTGAAGCAGATGTAGGATCTACCTCACTAGAACATTTATGAAGTGAAAATACCAATTGAAATTACAGGCAAAAAAATGTGAAATCAGCACATATTCAATGAATACTTACTTTGAACATATCTGTAAACATCCATTATTTTAATATGCAAGTAGAAGTACTTGATTATAGGTGGCATCAAAGAAAATCTGCAGCAGGTCAGTAAAAAAGGTGTCTCTGCACCGGCTGCTCCAACCAAGATACCACGAGTCAACTGTTGTCTGTAGTCTGCGCCCTTTATCCTCCTCTGGAGCAGGGGAGTCCTAGATCAATACCCCAGCAGATTTAGTTCCTGGAAAAGATATACTGAGACTCTCCTCTCTTCAGTGACACTAATGGCGTCATGGTGACACTATCCCTCAATCACCTTTCTGATCATCTACCATAAATACCTTAACATTGCATCTGAGGTCTAAGGGCATGCAAATCTGTATCAGCAAGAATCTTACTCAAGACTATTAGTTCCCTGGAGGCAGACATATGCAGATTATAAGTTCAACCCTAGGCAAATAAAGGAGATCTTTTCTGAAAAAAAGTAAAATAAAAAGAGGTCTGGGGGCGTAGCTTAGTGATGAAGCACTTATTTATCATGGGTAAGAACCTGGGTTTAAGTTTTAGAAAGGGGAAAAAAAGATTATTCTAATAGGGAATTCAACTTGGTTAACAAAAGATAAGAGGATTTTTGAGGGCTGGATGAGTGTGGAGAGGTGGGCCACTGTGGCTGAATTATCTTTGACTGTCTTTTGATGTTTATTTGAAGTGACAATCTCACTCCTCTGCAAATGTCAGGAGACAAGGGAATAATTTTCCCTACTGATAACATTTCAAATAGGTATCTCCCAAACTTTGAAAAAGGCTTTTCTGAGTTACAGATTTAGATTTCAAAAGTCCAGGAAATGATTTATATTACTATTTTCTAAGGTAAATGTTCTAAGGACAAGGAATTTGGAAACAAGTATTCAGAAAGAAGTTTCTGAAATTACAGACAGCTAAAGGAAGCTTTATGGTCATCTTAGTCATTAACAAATAATAATACTTTCCTTTGCATATTTAAGGACAAGAACTATCGTATGTAAATATGAATGGAGACCCAAAATGTATCTCCTTGTACATGCCATCTTCATCAAGAGAAGAAGACATTTATGATGTTCACTCGCTAGCTTATTAACTGCCACATCATTTATCCTGTGATGTGCATCTGACAGGAACTCCCTGTCACCCCTTGACTCTTGGACATATTCTCTTTGACTAATTTGTAAGTGGATTAACAGGAAAATAAAGGAGATTTTCAAATCTAAGATGTGTGTGTGTGTGTTTGTGTGTGCAGTGTACAGGTATAGCTAACTGACTTTTATGTTCTGGGTCTTCTAAGTACATATACTCAAAGATAATTTAAAAATATGAGAAAACACTTTAAAGCTCAAAGTGTTTCATAAGCTCAATTACCATTCACTTAAAAAAAATCATTAGTGCCACATGCCTTTACTCCAAGCATTCTGGAGGCAGAGGCAGGTGGGTCTTGGTGAGATCAAGGTCTCCATAGTGAGTTCCAGGCCAGCTGGGGCTACAGGGAGACCCTGTCTCAAAAAGCAAGCAAGAAAATGTCATTCTTTGTAGTTAGAAATAAGTGTCTCTACTAGTATACAAACGTGTATTTCCAATATTTACTCACTTAGAACATCCACAGCAATATTGCCCTTTTAACTAACTCTGTGGGTTATTTAAATACCTGAGCAAATACCTCAGTCTCATCGTCTCACTTCTGGGAACCACCAAACTCCCATGAGATGAACAAAGACACAGAATGCTAAAAGCCCACTGAAAGGCTACTGTCTGTCAGGTGTTGGCTATCTCTTTGGCCTCGTCTGTGTATCTAAAACTTTAAATATCAGAGAGCTTCCAAGACACTGCATATCTGGAACTCTGGTCAGAGCTGTTAAAAGCAAATCGTTTATTCCAGGTGACACACTGATGTCATTCATTCTCAAGGGCACAGTTTGAGGTTGCTGGCTCCTTGTTCTGTCTGACCCTTCAACTAGAAGCCTTACAGTATTTGTCATATCTGTTGTGCTCAGGACATATTTTCAATATTTTACATGTAATATATGCTTGTCAATTGTATTAAATATTACATAAAATAAAAATATGTTCTTCATGATTACGGCCTCAAGACTGATGTGGTACTTGGTATGTCGTAGATGCTAAATATATGCTTTCTAGATGAAGGGAAGTGAGGACAGAAGGAGAAGTGATGGAGAGTTCGGTTAATAGACTCAAAAGTAAGAATTGGGGTAGAAAGCAGGAACTTGGCAGTGTTTCCATGGGAAAAGCAGAATTTGAGCAAGAAATATCTGCTTGTGAGCCTGGATCACTTTAAATGTATGACCGACCATTATTCTTTACACTTGTTAAAAAAATGTTGCTAATCATCACCTTTGCCTTTTGAGAACTGAACCTGATAATGTGTGGAAAAAGCCTAATTTCACAGCACCTGGAGTAGAAGGAGTGTTGCATAGATGTCCTAGTCTCTTCTTTTACATACCTTGGCCTGATTTTACCTTAAAGGCAGGTTTTTCAGTGTTTTCAAGTTACAGTTGAACAGATGATTCGAAGGTGGAGATGACACAGTTCCAACTCTTAGCACGTCTCCCTCCCGCGCAGCTCCTTTGGGAGCCTGCCACTAAGCAGGCGCCTTTTTTTACCTCACTGTTTGAATGAGCTCATCTCTAGAGAAAGTTTCCCTCTTGAATTCCTCTTTATCCTACTAACTTCAAGGCTAGGAGGAGAGCCCTGACACACGCAGCGAAACAGTCCCATCCGAGGGCTAGATGGCGTTTTCACAATCATAATTATGTACAATAGCTGGTTACTGTTGTGCGTCTTTAAATAATGTATAATTTTGAAAAAAGAAAGTAGTTTAACACTCCTTACGAGTTAAAAGGAAAACAGGCCATAGTTGAAAGTGCAGTTTAGAGAGTGCATTAAAAAAGGGAACATTTTGTTTGGTTGTTTTTTTACTAGAAAAAGCAGTAGATAAGTAAGCGTGTTCCTTGACACAGGAAGAGGAAGTTTGTAGTTTTGCTGATGTTGTGAAAGGAAAAACACATTACACTAGGACTAACAACAGGAGAAGATGGATTAAAGTGCTCTAGCTGTGAGCGTGCTCACACTGGGAAAAGAGGCTGGCGAAGCTTCTAATACTTTAAGGGAAATAGTCATAAAGAATCGTCACTGAATTATAACCAAGTCATGCTTCCGTGAGTAAAATGCTTCCCTTCAAAACTCTGAACAGTCTTCTCCCTTGTTTCCCTAACACAGAAAATGAATTCGTTTCTTAAAAATAAAAATGACTTCACTCCATGCTTATAGAAAATACTGTGCTAGGTACACAGAACTCAGTGGAATCTTCATTTTTTTTCTTTTTTATGTGGGTGTCAGTCTGCTGTGAGAACATAACTTTTATCATGTCTAAGACATGACTGGAGTGGAAAGGGAAGTATACTTTTAGGGAGGTTTGATAATTATAAAAAATATTTAAAAATAAACATTGCATGTGTTTGCCCTTCTCGTCAAGTTTAAACTGGAAAATAAATCAATATTGTACACGCTAATGTAATTTTCTAATGTGACTGCCCAGAGTTCACTTCTCAGATTTGTGGACTGTGCAGCATCATCCAGGAAGCTTACGTGATGTAAAGCAGGAAAGACAACCAAATCAGGCAGGAATAGGCATCTGAAGAACTCAGCAGTCATCTCTTCTTAATAACCTATTAGCCATGCTACCACTCCCTTATTTAGAACACACTGAGAACATCCCGATTTTGTCCAGGTTTACTGTATGAGGCCAAGTTAGATTTTACAGCAACATGAACTCTTAACTTCTTTCAGATCATGGTAGACTCTTCAAATGTGGTCAAGCACTCCTCTATTCCCAAACATAGCACTGTTTCTCTTCTGACCGTTACCCCCACCACATTCAGTGGGCTCAACCTTTCAGTCTTCCTCAATATCCTTTGGTCTTCTGTTTCAACAGATACTTCAGAAGCTTTTATTCTGGGTACTTTTCTTCAGAAATGCATGTGAAAGCTTTCAAGAACTTTCATTGTAATAGAAGAGTAAATATGTACAGAAAATGTGTTGTGGTGAGTGCTCTGGTCAGACTGAGAGAACTGGATTCTGAGAGAATTCTCTCTAACATCAGATGAAGCATAAATAACTGGTTCACTGCAAAGAACTGGTTAAGTGTAAACATGTTGCTGCTTTATGTAAATGCAGACTTGGTATGCAAACCTTGTGTCTAGCAGAAAATTGTTGCTAGAATGTTTACAAGCAGCACCAGTACACACACACACACACACACACACACACACACACACACACACATACACAGTTGAAAAAACAACCTAACTGTACACGGATTTTCTCTGGTCCTTCGCTCCCTATTTATTAATAGTTCTTGAGGGTCTCTGTACAACTGCACATTTACTATTAGAAAACTGAGTAGCCCTTGCATAGTGTGGAGTCACTTGACATTCATTTTATTTTTCTTATAATTCTGTTAAAAATGACCCCAAAGCTTCAGCAGCATTACATCACTTGATATATTTAAAAAGGGAAGAGCCTGACTTAAAGAGGAAAATGGAACAGATGGCAAAGTGTGTGCTACACTCACATATGAGAACAGCATTTTTCCTTTTGTCATTCTTTTTTCCCAGGGAATCTGATCCTCCTTTGAATCCAGTTCAGCGTGTTCTGAGGCAGCTACTATTTCTGACAGCATTGAACATGCAGAGCCAAACTTTCTAAGTATGGGGTACAGAGGCGGGAAAAATGATGTATTCTCAAAATCCTGGAAAAATGAAGAGGCCACACTAGGTGATCGCAAGAGCCTTTCTGGCCGGTGCTCGGTGCTGTGCCTTCCGCAGAGGCCCAGTGGACATGATGTGGGGGCTGGCGCACTGTCTGATGTCACTGCGTTCACATCTGACCTTTGCTTTTTTTGTTTCTTTTCTGACATGTATGTGTGCACTTCAAACTTTGAGCTCTCAAAGTAGCCTGTCAGGGATCACAGCTCTCACCTGCCCTTGAGGTAATTTCATGTCAGACCTGTTCTGTAATTACTCGTTACATGTAATTAAAAGTCTCCTAACTCCGTTCATCTTCTCATTAACTTTCTGCTTTTATTTATTTTTTTTAAATCTTGATTCCCATTAAAATCAGATTTTGGAGGTTTACTTTATTATAAATTGCAAACATTGACATAAAAGAAACACCTGAAAAGAAACTCTCTTTGTAAAGAATTATGAGGAATTAAGTAATGTGAGCACGTTTGCCCTTGGTGCCAAAGACCTAAGAACTGAAGATCATGGAAACTCCACTTCTTCCCATTATAAATGCTAATGGTCATAAATCTGCCCGCCTGTACAGAATGTTTTCCCATCAGCTCTCAAGTTGACATTAGTAATGATGATTACTGAAGCTGGAGTATAGAAGTTTAGAATCAAGCAATTCTAGATTTGACATATGCAATTAAACTGCAAACAAAAATGAATCAGTGAATGTAAAGGCAAGGACGTAGCTGAAGTGAGCCTACCTGGTACCAGTCAGCCCAGAGGCTGAGGCCAAAGATGAGATGGCACTCGAGACTCTATGAAAACATGTCTGTGAACTAGATAAGGGGCCAGCTAGTCAGGAGACTTGAGGTACCAGAGACTGAGAAAGTCAGCCCAGAGGCTGAGGCCAAAGATGAGATGGCACTCGAGACTCTATGACAACATGGCTGTGAACTAGATAAGGGCCAGCTAGTCAGGAAACTTGAGGTACCAGAGACTGAGACTCAAAAGTCCTTTTTTGACAGAAGCTTGAAGAAATGTTTTAAGAGTGTTAGAAGAAAGCAGAAGTCACGAAAGCGCACAAAGAAAGGCGGGCTCTGGTGAAGAGAAGTAGTGAAACCAAGGTCGAGAAGCAGCAGGATGGGCACGCCGAAAACACAGCAATGGGAGTGCGGCGAACTCTGCCTCACTTAGGAAAAGTTTTATGTTCCTTCCTTGCAGCAAAGAAAAGAAGGTGGGATTTAAGAGTAGAAATAACACAACTCGCAGTGGCTGATGCCTTGCTGGGGAACTGGGACGTCCACCACGTTGTGATGTTAACTGTCAGCGGTGAAGATCTGCCCGCAATCCCGATGAAAAGGCACACAGTAACAATACCGGTTGGTGAAAAAGAGCTGATACGTCAGCGCTAGGCTTTCTGTCTGTGTCAGCCCATTTCGTCATACTTTTAGGGATTATGAGGGCGGCAGAAACTTTTGTAGGGAAACTCTAAGTAAAGTTAAATGAATTGCTTCCATACACCCAGATGATTCTTCTGGTTCTCCGAACCAAAGAAGCAAGTTAATGATGTGGGAATGAAACTCAATTTCCAACGCTGTCCCCTGTACATACAGTCGTATGCCACCTGATTTCAATGCTTCCAGACTTACAAAGTAGAAGAAAATGTTGGCAAGGCTGCAAGTGCGGCAACCACAATGGTGAAAAAATAAAGTATGTGGCCAGTTTTCAAGCCAACCAGAGACAGGGCATGCTCAGACAGGGCATTTTTCCTTGGCTATATTTTATATAACTTGTTGTGTCCCAAAGAATAAACTTCTACAGAGTTATTAAATGCAATTTTTAAAAGTGAGTCATGTAAAAATCAATACATGTTTAGTAAATGCAAGGTATGATAAAGCCTTTAAAAGCATTATCATATACACATATATAATTACAAATGGTTATTATTACTAATGTGAGAATGTGAGATTCAGTGAGTTAGGCATAAACCCAGGTCCATAGGATTACTAATTATTTCAAGCAAGATCTCACATAAGCATGTCCTCACATGTGTTTTAGTCATCAGAAACTATAATTTCTTTAAAAATAAAAAAAAGTCGGGTGTGGTGGCGCATGCCTTTAATCCCAGCACTGGGGAGGCAGACGCAGGTGGATCTCTGTGAGTTCAAGGCCAGCCTGGCCTACACAGTGAGTTCCAGGACAGCTGGGGCTACAGGGAGACCCTTTCTCAAAAAGACCAAAAAAAAAAAAAAGAAAAGTATTTTATGCTCTGTTTTGTATTTATATAAATATGAATAAAATAATAAATATATTTTATATTTATTGAAACGATACTGCAATTTCAAACTTAATAATATACTTAGCTTTCTTATGGTATAGTTGGCAATATTCAAACTCTAGGTGTGACACCTCATAAAGACCATTCTCTGTTCTACAACATAACAGATGTTTGAACAGTAACAGATCTAGACTCACAAAATGTCCATGGTATTTAAAATTGAATTGTCATTGTTTATCTGTAAGACTGCTCTAAAATATTCTAGTTTCAATGTCTGAATTTTTATTGATTGAATTTGTAAAACATCACAATATGATAGGTGTCCTGGTATTTTTGAATTTACGTATTTTGTGGTATTTCCATTTTCAGTAAAGTAGGTGTTTGATTAACTTGCCTTCACAAGAAACATTATTCAAAATAATGATGTCTTCTTGCTCTTCTTCACTAATTGAGTGGAGAATATTAGTTGCTCTCTGAATGCAATCATCCATTATATCAATTCTGATAAATGGTACATATCTGATTAAATTTTCATCTTGCAGAATTATAAGTAAATAATGGCTATATTTAGAAACACATTGCTTCTCAGAAACACTGAAGCATCCAGAGGAACTTTGATTCACTCTAGTGCTTCTTGTTCAGGTTTTCAGAGTCATGTATTAAAATCATTTTGGAGAATATTTTGTGAAACAGCATTCTGTGAAAGTTAAAAAATAAATAAAGACTTTCAATTTTGCATATAGCTTAAAATTTCCAACACTTTCAAATCTTAAAGTAATTTTGAATGTTGTAGTTGAAACAGTTTCTTCAGTTCCTCAGAGAAGTATAACAAACTTAGCTAATTTAAAAAGTTGAAACCAGACCAAGCATGGTGGTATACCCCTTTTATCCCAGCACTGTATATATAGGGGCAGAATGATCACAAGGATCCTGAAGCCAGCTCCAGCTACCATAGTGAGTTCAAAGCCAGCCCAAGCTACATAGACTGACCAGATTCAAAAATTAAACAATCTGCTCCATAGACATGTTTCATTATAACTATCAAAACTTGTGAGAAAGTTTTAAGAATAACCAGAAAACAATTACATTAATTAAAATGTAAAACATCAACTACTAATAATTTTGTGCAATTCATTAGATTTAAAAGTTACTTTGTAGCTTGATACATTCATATTGTAGAATGTATTAATATGGTTGTACTGAAATTCAATCTTCTTTAAAAATAAAGGTAACAATTGGAACTCATATTATTTCAATGTTTTCACCAATATTGACTTAGTTTATCTTATAGGAAATGGAAAACATACGCATAACATATGAAAAATCTGCAAGTTAACAGAATAAAAGGAGCAAGTTTCTTTTTGAAATTTGAAGAACATAAAAATTTCTTGTACAACAGCACAGACTAGTGGTGATAGCTTTGTAGCAAATGTTTGAAATTCTGAGACTTCATTTGAGGTAATAATATGTATACATATATCTTGAAATTGTGTTAAATAAGTTACATGTTTAAATAGTAATTATGACCATTTTACATAATTTAATTAATTTGAGATTATTTATCCAAGTCTATTGATTTTGCGATTATTCCAAATTGCCAGGATGTCATCCTTAGTGGTGATAAGTGAAAAATATACACACCAATGCAGTTAAAGTGTATCTTATCAAGATAAATATTTTAAATAGCTGTGTCGTTTGTTTTAAAGTTACATTGTTATCTAATACCCATCAGGTACTGGTGTCCTTATTTAGCACAGTGACAGGTTTAGATAAAGGCCTGACTACATTTTATAGTTGCCAACTTGCTTGTTCCAGGACTCCATTTATACAAGTCTACTTTGTAAGAGTCTGTTCAAATATTTCAACATTATTGCTCTTCTTTTAACCTGTTTTTTTTTTTTTTTCATTGCTAAAAGTATTTGCCTAAATGATCTCTTTCTTTAACATGTTCTGGACAAATTAATCTGTAAATAAAAGAATGCTATTTGGGCTAAAGAAAAGTTAAAGATTTTTCTCATGCGTCTCCTAATAACATGAAACAGGAAAAGGATGAACAAACTGGTTCAAAGACGATTGCCGCCTTCAAGTTTGGCTTTTAAATCTTTAGCAGTTTTCTTTCCAAAGTTCATGTTATGGGCTTCCTATCTGTATTTCCTGTTCCATCCTGTTCTGTCAGTAAAAGTGCAGAGCAAACTTCACCCTGTGTTATATGCTGGAGACACTGAAAGTATAATTACAAGTTGATGAATAAAATCCTTTAGTATCAAAAGAGAGATGGAATATTGAATGGTTTAGATCAGTGGATAACTATTCAGAGACAGTTAGACCTGGGTTCACTCCCAGGAAAGTGAAAAACTCTGCATCTGACTTCAGAAAATTTGGTATTGATCAATGAGGTAAAAGAAGAATTTGAATTTGAAATCCAGTCCCAGATCTAGTGCTTTTTAACCCTATAAACTTGGTAAAGTTTGCAGTACCACAGAGTTTCAATTTTTCTAGTCTGTACATTGGGTTTAATTTCAGTGTTCAAATCAGACCCTAGTGATGGCTAAATGAAATGAAGTTTATAACCACTGAAAAAAAAATGGCAACATAGTAATAAATGGAAATAATAATAAAATAATTATTACAAAATTATAGTCTGTACTGTTGTTAATCCAACAGTTATTTTAAGATCCGTTGATTATCTTTTTGTGTCGAAATATCCCATCATATCTGATCCCATTTTTACTACAACAATTCTTCTAGAGAAGCTTCTATCTCTACTTTTTTAATATAAAGAAAATCAGTAGTATGATCTCTATCTTCTGAATTTGATGATATATCTATGATGTCCTCTTCATTATTCAATCATAAAGCATTATTTTAGGAAAATTCTTAGACATTGTTTTCTTGTTCTTATTAATCTGTACTGACAAAAGCAATAATAGAGGTTGATATTCCCTCTATGATGTGCGGTGTATTGGGGATGTCTTCAGCAGTGAACAGCAGGGTATAAAAGAGGAAAGATATATCCCTGCTACCTTTCTTGGTGTTTCTGGGTCCGATCCTCTCCTTTTCCTGTGAAGAGTTCTCTCTGAAGAGGCTCAAGCCTCTTTAAATCACAATTGTCACAACTGATGATCAAAATATAGTGACATCTGAGCCATCTTTGTTAACACAGGTACACGCTATGATGGAATTACCTAATAACGCATTTCTCGGGACAAATTCCTGCCATTAAGCATTGCATGTTCTAGGTATTTTATTCTGTTTTTGTTGTTGTTGTTGTTTATTTTTCCTATTTCTTTTAGTCAGGGTCTCTGACTAGCCCCAGCTGGCATGGCACTTCCTGTGTAGACCAGATTGGCCTGAATCTCACAAAGACCTGCCTGCCTCTGTCTCTCAAGTGCTGGGATTGAAGGCACATGTCATTGCATCCAGCCTGATTATATGTATTTTAGAACTTCAAATAACTGTGTGCACTCAATCGTTTGTATCTTTATCTTCCTGAAGACAAATGCCATTAGAGCATTGCTAATATATGCAAGTGGAGTCTGTCAAAATGCAGAGAGGATTCTGCAGCACTGGGGGCTCAGGTCTTGACAACTCGTGGGCACTCCCTTTAGTCTCTTTATCTCTTTATGACACTGATCTTCAGATGCATACCACTGACACGTTTTCTTGGGGGGGTGTCATGAAGCTTCGTGAATTGCAGTTCTGAGCTGTGAAACAGCTTAGAAAACTGTACTCATGTATTTGACACAAAATTGTACAAAGTTTCAGAAGGCTCACAGAAATTTTGAAGTTAATTCTTGAATTCATGAAAGTTCATTAGCAGGAGCTAAAATTTCTTTGCTACTGGATTTTACTCTGCTCCCTGTCATTAGATGTCACTCTATCATTTTAATATTCTATTTTTTCTTTAATTTTATGTATGAGTGTGTTGCCTACATGTATGTAAGTACACATCTGTCTTGCAATACCTGCAGATGTCAGAAGAGGGCATCGGATCCCCTGGAACTGGAATTACAGATGGTTGTTAGCCCCTATATGAGTGCTGCTGACCAAACCCAGGTCTTCTGCAAGAGCAGTTGGTACTCTTAACACTGAGCCATCTCTCCAGTCCACTAAAAAGTTTTTTTTTAATATTTTATTTATCATTTTTATTTTATGTTCATGAATGTACTTAAAGATTAACTGCTTCTCCTATTGTTTATTTAAATGAAAGCTTAATTGAGTTCCCAAAATATCTACCACATAACACTATTTGATTTATGCTAAATCTGAGATTAGAATTCAAATATTCCCTGTTCAGATTCAATATTCTTTTTTTCCTGATTTATTAAGCATTTCAACTCTTCTTGTGTTAATATTAGGAAAGCCATAATCTCTTAGAAATTTTGTTTTTTGCTTGCAATAAAATGTCATTGAGCTTTGTAAAATTCTGTACAATGATGTGGCATTTATTTGGAACTTAGTAAGTTTGTGTGCATAGAAGCAATGTGAATTGGCCTTGGTGCTGAAGGAGCTAGGCACACCCTGGGGTTCATGCATTTCCAGCATGTGTACAGGTCCAAAGTTCATTGTTCCTATCCTTTCATTGATCTCATCTGGGATATACATTCTCTGCGTTTGACCTTACATAAATAGCACCTTCTCCTTCAGTCCCCTCATGGTTGCCAATGTAGTAGTGGACCTGCAGGTAGGGCTATCTGCTGCCTCTCCTGAAGCCAGGAGAAGGAGGCTAGCATTAGTTGGTATAGAGTCCAGTGAGAAGGAGAGTATCCGGGCTTCTCTGCAAATGATCTGGGCAAATGGCTTCTTCCCCCGAAGCCCTGTGGGGGTACCTTTAACCAATCTGGTAAATTATGATGTTTTAATAGGTAGTTTAATAGGTTATTCAACCTTGAACATCCATCTCCAGCTTCTATCTACCCTTACCTCTTTATGCTGATTCCTCAAAAGTGCAGACAGTAGGACAGAAATGCACCCAGCACTGAGTTACGCTGGGAGAAATGGGGTTAAATTTGCACCTTTTTTTTTTTTTTTTTTTTATTTGCCTACAGGGCCTTATTTGCTGGTGTTTAAATCTCTGGGAAAAAGCAGTGGGAAGCTGAAGAGTTTTGCGCCTCTGCGTCTGCCTTCCCGCAGGGGTAGTGCCCTGTTTCTTTCCATTCTTCACTGTCACTCTGAGCAGCCATACGTTGGAGGATATGTGCAGTCTTGCAGACACTGCTTTACTTGAGCTCAGAAGACATTCCAGAACAATGCTGTCACTGAGGATGTGCTCCTAAGAAGGATGCTATTTTGCCATGAGCAGATGAGGTTAGCCAATATCTGCAGCGTTGTCAGGGAAGGGAGGTGCTAATGAGTTAACAGCCTAGATGAAGTATGAGAGGCTTTAAGAAAATAAATTTTCTTTGTCTCAGGTGACAAAATTCTATTTAAAATGCTTAGCCATTTCATGCACATCCTCTAGCAAAGAAGAATAATGTCAAATGAAAATGCTGAGCACATCTCCATCCTAGTTATACCTGAATTGTTGATACATTTTGATTTGTAATTCTTGTTCGCATTAAATCTTTAACAATTCTGTAGTCTCCAAATTAAGATGTTTAAACATTTGTTCACCACTCTTCAATTTCTGACACTAGTGAATCAAAGGATTGAAGTATTGAAGTAGTTGTTATAAAATATATTATGCTGGGGCTGGAGAGATGGCTCATCAGTTAAGAGTACTGTTTTTACAGAGGACGGGGGTTCAATTCCCAGCACCCACATGGCCTATAACAACAGTCTATAACTCCAATTCCAGGGCATCCAATGACTTCTGACTGCTGTGGGTATTGTGTGACATGGGTGAACTTACATACATTCAGGCAATACATTCATACACATAAGATAAAAATAAAAAATAAGATATTAATATAGATATTATGCTTATATTGCATCTTATGTTAGGTCCATGATATTTAGCTTTCTGAACTCCTGAAAACTTATTTTCTGTAGATAAGATCTGGGGTTCTAGTTCTTTTAAGTTGGATTTTCCTATCATTCAATTCCATCCATTTTATATTTCAATTTATTTTATTTCTAGCACATTTACTACCAGAATCTCTTCAGCGATAGTCCTTCACATAGCTTCAGTGCCTTAAGATATAACTTTATTATCCTTAAGCCACAATTTTTGAGTGTGTGGGTAAGACAAAAAAAACAACATTCACAATAGCCACTTTTGAAAACTATTTTCTTTCCATAAACAATATGCTTTTGTTAGTTAATTGCATGTATTTTTTCCAAAGAGTGTATTTATTATGGAAAATGATACATATTTCTGCAATCTGTTTTGCAGAAAAGAAAAACATTTTAGAATGTATCATTCTTCAAAACAATAGAAATCATGAAAGAAAACCAGTCTCACCCACATTACAGTCAATTTTGTTTGCAGGAGGCAGAGTTGTACAGTAATAGCTTTTAAACAGATTATCCACTTTCAGTCAGTGAATATTGCACTTTGTGTGAAATCGAGATGGAAGAACACATTTCAATTTGATTAAATACCTTTAAAAGGGAGGTCTCTCTGAGCCCAATTTAGTTTTTCATTTATTTTTTCTCTCTTTTTTTTTTAAAAGAATCTTTCTTTGCAAGAGAAGAAAATACTTAAGCAATTTCAACTCATGACCACTAACTCAGAAAGAAGTTAACTCTGGGAGTTTATAAACAAATTATGAACTTGTTTGGTTGCCTGTATGAAAACTTTTAGTGAATTCTGTGCTCTCTGCAAGTAGCAGTGTATTGAAGGATCCTGTCCCTTCCCTGCCCCTTGGTTTTACGTAATGGTAGAACAACAATTTGAAATCATTATTCTAATGTGTACTATGTATACATATATGAATACTGCATATACCATGCTTATCTCCGCAGGTCTTTACAAAGCGTGGCTTATTGGCTTACTGAGAAAACTATTTTCTATTAAAAATGACTAGAAGTCTGACCTCCATCAAATTTATAACTTCTTGTTGCTAAATAGCTTTCAGCTGGTTCTCCCAAAAGGTGGTCAGTCTACTAAATGGAGAGGATGACCAATGTTTATTCTGAACAAAATGGATGAGTGAGCAGTGATCGTATTCCACACTCTCAGTAATGGAAATTAGGTTGTAATAATGTGGCTGTCTGTATAATTGCAATTCTTGATATGGTCTAATAGTTTGCCGAAAATGCCTTGATTAATGTTGAAGAGGGTTTCTGTTATATCTTCAATAGATAAATCCTAATCCAATCACTTTCCTAACCCAATATTCTCAACCTGCAAACAAAGTGGAGGACTTTGGGGTTGTCTCATCATCCGTGAGCTCACATGAATTCATCTACTGAACCAAAAATGCTTGCCTCTTGTCCTCCACTAGACTGGGTTTGTCTTGATAGAGTTTTCCAAGGAGTGGAGATTGATACTGTCCCTTTTCAGGCTCTACTTTTAACCTCTCTTCCAAGTAAAACTGCTCATCACTGAAAACAGCCTATACCTTCTCAGTTCTGATTGGTGCAATAGAATTTGAAGCAATTTAAGAGAATGATGTTAAATCTTTGGGAGATCTTCATGAAAGAGGTGGATGAAAAATTGAAAGAGCCAGGGGTGGTAGACACCTATAGGAAAACAGGGTTTTCCAGACAGAAGGGCAGATATACTTAGGACAGCATGAACAAAACTTGCTTTGTATAATTAAGCAGGACAAAAATCCCAGCACGGAGCAGGGGTGGGTAGAAAGTTCATCCCCTTGCTGAGGAGCCATTGGTATTTGGTAGCTGTTGTAGCTATTGGGAGAGGAAGAGTCAATTTTCTTTAAAGATGTGATCCTGGGAGGTTGACCACAATCCAGAGCCAGTTCCATACCCAGGAGTATATGGACACCACAAATTGAACTCAATGGGAAGAAAACTAACACAATTTTGGGTGATTAGGGAAGTTGGAATGAGTGACATTGAGAAGGGAGGATATGTTTAACACACATCATATGAAGTTCTCAAACACTTAATATCTTAAAATATAACTGGATTCACAATCATAGCTTCTCTTACTTGAGCAATTTTCTCCACTATCTTCTCCATTTTCTACTTTGTTCAGGAAACTATTCAAATACCAGATTTTAATGACAAGAATCAAATAGGTCCTTCCTTTTTAGAACATTGTTTCATACAACATGAAAATAATTGGCTCTGGGGTGTAGACAGTGTACAGTTCAGCCTTAAATGAAAAAGCATGGTCACTGTGAATTAATTTTTGGTAGATACTACTGAGAGTTTTAAATTGCCAAGGCACAAATAGATTATTTTTATTTCAAAGTTTTATAAATTCAAGGATTTTTTTTAATTTTTAAATGTACTTATTTTCATTATATGCCTATGAGTGTTTTGCCTTCATATTTGTAAGTGCACCACATGAGTGCAATGCCCATAGAGGCCAGAAGAGGGCATTGAATGCTATGAAACTGGAATTACAGATGGTTGTTAGCCATCACAGAGGTGTTAGAAATCAAACCTGAGTTTTCTGCAAGACCAACCAGTGCTCTTAGCTGCTGAACCATCTCTCCAACCCCTAAGTTTCAGAGGGTTTTCTGGTATATTTTTTATTGAATTTTTGTGTATTTCATCCACAGCATCTTAATCATCTTTATATCCCTTTCCCTATTGGCACCTTCCCACTGGATTTTATGCAATTCTGTCATTTATGTTATCAAGTCAGGTTAGTGTCCTCAGCCATTCCTCAGTGCAAGTTCATCCCCTGGAATCTATCAGCCTACCTAGAGTCACTCCCTTAAAGATCAGCTCTTCCTCACCCAACAGTAATCAGCTGTCAAGTGTTCTTTGGCTATGACTGGGGCCTGCTGCACATTTCCTCAGTTCTATGCTGGGATTTTGTCTGCTTGAATTTGCATGGGACTTGTGCATGCTGTCCAATTTTTGATAACTAGATGTCCTCTCCTAAAAATAAATAAACTGAGCTACAGAGATTGGAAGAGTTCTGTGATTAAGAAACCTGTGTGCATGGCTTGTTTTTATATAGCAACTGAAAATCAAGATGGTATTTACATTAGCTTTTACATAATCTATTTTTCCTTGCCTAATTTCAAACAACAACAGGTCATAATATACAGAATTGACCCAACAGATTAAACTTTATTGTCAGTATAGGGACTTGTGTTAAAAAGCCATAATTCTAAATATAATCCTACAATTATGTCTCCTTAGCTGCTTGTGTTTATAATAAAATCTATAGTTTGCCTTCCTGTTTGAAGTGTTAAACTCATGGGATAAACTGTTCTAGATTTCTATTATAAAACACTATGAACTAAAAGAAACAATGGATAAAACAGTTTATTTCATCTTAAGGGTTACAGCCTACCATTGAGAAGGGTTGCTGTCTGAATCCCTTTCCCTGGCTTAGGCTTAGCTAGATTTCCTATACAGTCAGGACCATCTGCTGAGGGAATGGCTCCTCCCACAGTGGACTGGACTGTCCTATATCAATTAGAAATTAAGACACTCTCCCACAGACACGCCCACAAGCAAATCTGATCTTAACAATTCCCCAGTTGAGACCTCCTTTTCAGATGAATTTAGGCTATGCCAAGCTGACAGTTAAAACTAGCTAGGGCACATAGGATAAAATTTAATTTATAATCTTGATCCTCTTACAATTAAAAAAAGTAACGAGTGTGTGAAGAATGGTGAATTGGCTTCTGAATTTTTAAGAAAAGTTCCAGGTTCTTTAAGAACAGTTGCATAATTTAGGGAAGGATGGCCTCTGCTTGAGAGTCATTTTTCCTAGACTTCAAACAGCAAGGGTGTGGTGAGCTCCATCTCCCTCAAAGTTAAGGGCTACACATACTTACAAATGTTTCTTTTCACAATAAATCCTGTAACCTATTAATCAGCCCCCAGAAAGAAGAAAAACGGTAATCCATGCATACATGGTGTTTTTTTTCCTGAAAAATAAAGTGTGGGTTTAAGGAAATAAGAAGTTTATAACAAAAAGCTCAAATTACCCTAAAGTACTCATCCTATCTATGTCTTTCAAGGGCCATGCAATACTCAAATATATAAGATGTTCAAAATAGAAAGGGGAATATACAGATTCAACTTGAGTCATGTTGTTTCAAGTTAAATTCTATAATGTAAGTATAATATACAGATGAATACTTATTAGAGCCCACTCAGGCATAGATACATATGTGTAGATGTAGATGCATATTGAGACAACATATTACCAAGTCTCCCTGGCTGGCCTTATACTCACTCTGTAGCTCAAGGTGACCTCAGCCTCGCAGCAATGCCCTTGCCTTAGCCTCCAAGGGTGATACTGGAGCTGTGCATCCTCATTCCCTTTTAAATTCTAATACTTTACTAAATGTGTTCGGTATGATTGAATGCTGATATAACTATCCAGAAAGGAATTTCAACTTTCTTTTTAAACTTTCAAATCTAATCCTATATATGATTATGAATTTCTAAATTTTGAGATGATTTATAAGAAAATATTGATTCCAGGATTCTCTAGGAATCTAGAGTGTTTGGAGGTGGGGGTCGAGGAGGAGACAGTTTGCAAAATGCGTACCTCAGTCCTCATAGCGTAACTCCATTTTTCTCGTGTGCTGTGCTAGACCAGGACAGCCTTATTTTGCAGCTGGACTTGCAGGTTGAGTCAAACTACCAATATTTAAACCTCAGTTCTACCAACTTACAGAGCAGGGGATTTAGGACAAATTAGTGGAAATTTCAAATTTTCATATGAACAGTAGGGAAAGCAACATGACATTCTACCTCATTCACCTGTTCTGAGAAGTAAAAACAGTTTAAGGGCTGGAGAGGAAGGGCTGCAGAAGAGGCAGCACACTGCTCTTGCAGGCAGGTCATAACCACTTGTAACTCCAGCTCCAGATCTAATTAATACCCACCTTTGGACTCTGACAAACATATAGACATGTGGCATACACACACACACACACACACACACACACACACACATGCACGCATGCACACACGCACGCGCACACACACAACAAATGAAAATAACTAACTCATAAAAATATAAAAAATGAAAAAAACAAGAAAACTAATAACAGGTATATAGGGTACCTAGTACATAGTAACTGGTCAAAAATTCTTATTTGGGGAATGGAATGGAGAAATGACTCAGTGCTTAAACAACTGACTGATCCTGTAGAGGACCCAGGCTTGGTTCCCAGCACCCATATGGCAGCTAACAGCCGTCTATAACCTCAGTTCCAGGGGATCTGACACCCTCTTCTTTCCTTCATGACTGGTTACACGTATGGTACACTTACATGCAAGTAAAACATTCATAGATATAAAATGAAAATAAATTTTTACAGATTGTTACTTTGCTTTATGTTCTGATAACTTCAGGAGGTTTTAGGAGAAACTTTAATTTTCAAATATTATTTGCTAAAGGTATGTGAAATGAACTGTTTCCAATTTACTTTATATTAGTCCTAAGTACAAATAATTTCTCAAATAATCCAGAATGGTAATTTCTTCCTTTCAATATCATTATTTAATCATTAATTTTGTATGCAAGCATCACAGTATCTCAATGTAACTCAAAAGTATATAGAATTCTTAACAAGAATTCTTCAGTTTCGTTAACCTACAACAATTTTTACTGAAACACTAGTTCATTTACCTTTGTGCTTAGCCTTGGAGCACCTCCCCCAACAGGGTGTGGATTAACCATGTCCTCATTTCCTCCTTCAGGGGAATCTTGAGGAGTTTCAAATTGCCTTCCTCCAGCCTTCATTCACCTTCTTAGAGGTGCTTCCTTGGTAAGTCTTACATGTTTTCCTTTTTGAATTTTGTTTAATAAAATCTGTGTCTCCGTTGTGAAGTAGAGCACATAGGAAAAAGGAGAAATCAATGTCCTTAGCTAAGTGCAGAATGTTTTAAATTTTCAAAGTCGTAGCTTTGCTCCTGGTTTAGATTATTATAATAAATGTGCTATTTACCTGCAGGCATAAAATGAAAATTATGTATTAGAATAGAAAATGATCATTTTCTAATTATAAATGGTGCTGGTGTTGCTTAAATAGAGCAGATACCTCGGACCCCAAGCAGCAATTGAATAAGCATCCATGAAGAGATCTGAAGCTTTAGTCACACATTCCTGTTCTTCCCAAGGTGACATGAGTAGCACATTTTAGGTCAACATTACTTAATTTGCACATCCCAACTCATCTACGCTGTGGAATAAGGAATGTTTCCTCCTCACTTCCGATCACCAGAAACTTAATTTTGTGTTTTCTTTTTAAGATGGTCTGGCTGTGTAACTCAGGCTGGCCATGAACTTGTGCTTCTCCTACAGCAGGTTGGGTGCTGCGATTTCAGTTAGGCACCGACATTCCTGGCTTTAATCACCCACATTTGGCTTGTCTTTTCAGACATGCCTGTAACTGCAGCCTCAGAAAGCAGAGGCAGGGGATCTCCAGGTCAATCTAATTAGCAAGAATAATCATATTGCTGAGCTCTGGGTTTGGTGGAAGGAAGAGCTATTGAGGACGACCCCTGACATAAACCTTGGGCCTCCACATGTATGTGCACACACTTGCAGTGCACACTTAAGGTATGCATACCTGCACACATGCAAAATTTCCATACTGAAAATGTATACATCATGCATACACACATGAAAATAAAAAATCTAAGCCTGCACTGAAACACATATACATTGTAGGTTACATTACATAATTTTACTCCAAACAGTAAACTTATAAAACACAACAGGAATTTTAAAAGACGGCATGAAAAAATTTATGTGTAGAAATTACACTAGAATTTTGGGAACCTCTGTTCTAGGAATTTTTTGCTTTGGATCAATGTCCACAAGTTATATTACACATTCCAAGACGTTTTGTCATTCCAAGACGTTTTGGGGAAAAAAAAAAAAAAAACTTCTGAAAATTACCTTAAATAGTTACACTGCATATTGTAAGGTAAGTGTATTTGCACAGTTATACATCAAAATATACATCTAGAAATGGTTGGTGTAGGCAAGAGTGGCTGTATCAAGCTTTTAAGAAGAACCTTGCAATGACCTAGTGATCATAGCTGAATATTTTTGTTCTGGAAAGTTCAGGGAGTAGGAGAATTTCAGAGTGGTTATGAGAGAAAATGAAATGGCCAAATGACTGAGATACCAGGTTTCTACCTGGTATCAAAGGAGATATCTCCTACAACTTCTGCCCAAGTCAGTCTATAGATTCACACTCTGCTGCTGTTCAGGTAGAATACCTTAGTGAGGGATTAGCCCAGTATGTCTTTTTGCCTGCCATTTGATCTGTGAATGACTACCAGATATTAAATTAGAAGGAAAAGGCAGTGATATCAAAAGGGTATAATGCAATTTTTTTTAACCCAAAATACCTGTGCACCCATGAACCTAGGAGTGTGTAAGAGTTGTTCCTCTTGTGGCACCAGACTATGCTCTGAACATTATTAGTAATTCCCCACTTAGCTCTGAAAATAGGAACTCACATTTGATAAGTCAAGCCCCCACCTCAAATCTAAAACCAAGCAGGAAGGACTAATGACAAATGACAAGTGACATTTGACTAAATGACAAATCCAGGATGTTCCAGACAACTAGACCCCATTAATCTTGCATATTACTAGTTACTGATTTTACCTATGTGAAAATTCTTTTCATTGAGAACTAAACATTGCTGAAACAATTTGAAGTTCATTAAATATTTTGTTACCCGGGAACGAAACCCTTAGAGTTTCAGAAATCTCTTACTTTGCTGAACTCAAATTGCTTTGACCCATACTATTCCTTTATCAAACTTAAATACTAAGCTCTTCTGTGTCAGCCCTGAGTGCTTAGTCACTCTTAGTGCCCAATCGCCGACCGCTCAGGTAATGAATCATTTAAATTCTACTCTTATTTTGGGGCCAGTTTCTCCCTCACCAAGTTCAAACATGTGCTTTCCAGCACATATTTTAAAAAATGTTATCTGGCAGTATTTTCTCTAACCTGTAGTGATAGAAACTGCACATGACCTTTGTCTAGAGAGGCGGACAGAGTCATCAATTTTACTGTTTCCTTTTGTATTGACTTTTTTCTGTTCTTTATTCTCAGTAGTGAAACACTTGACAAAGATGTCTGGGCTGCATGCTGCTTATCATATACACAAATGCAAATTAGTTTGTTGTCGTCTCAGAATGTAATGAAGATTTAGGTAGTCAAGATTTCTGTAGAAAAAACAACCACCCAGAATCCATGAAGCGCAGTCCTAGAGTCACTTGGCATGTGGGCCTCTCATTGGATGCCTTTGTCCCCTTGTTAGATATTCCTAACATTCAAGGCATCTTGCCCTGTCCATAAAACTTTCAAGAATTTCATCATCAGAATTTTCTTAATAGGTGGAAAACGTGTATACCCCTCCTATCCCTCCTCAATACATCCTTAATATGTTTGAACTTTCACTTTCTTCTGAGTCTCTCCTTTCCCACATCTCCCTCCTAAGAGGGATATCTTAGGTCTTGCTTTATCAGATAACAGAGTCACTGCTAAACTTATCTAGTTTTAGAGTTTGAATGATTTACAGCTTATGACATGCAAATCAATACATCCTCCTCACATCTCATTCCTGAGAACTCAGCATACCTATTTCTTAGCACATTATTTTCCCAGTCCCAGGAATGGGTGGGGGGTGGGGGGTAGCACTTTTCTAGGAAGTGTCTTTGATGCCTTTCACATTTCCTTGTATCTTAGCTACTCTTTCCTGAAGCCTTGCCAAGTTCAAGGCTGGGCAGGTGGGAAATACTACAGGAAGCTAGCGATGTGATTATATATATATGTGTGTGTATGTATGTATTTTGGTCTTTTTGAAGCAAGATCTCTCTGTGGCCCCAGCTGTCCTGGAACTCACTATGTACACCAGGCTGGCCTTGAACTCACAGAGATCTGCCTGCCTCTGCCTCCCAAGTGCTGGGACTACAGGCGTGCACCACCACGCCTAGCAACTCAATATATTTTAAGCCATGTTTGAAATGCTTCATTAGAAACTAATAGGTGATGAAAAAAAACCCTTATTGGGGACAGGAAGGTCATTTACCTCCAAGAAGGAGGTCATGCTGGCTACCTTACCACATAGCTTAGTGTACTTTTATTGTAAACATCAATGGTTTAATATCTTTATTGAACTGTTTTCTTCTAAATGTGCAGTTAACTCTCAATATTCATAGGCTCTGCATTTGCTGATTCAACCAAACATCGATTGAAAATATGCAGAAAAATCACTTTCGTATGGAACACATAAAGCCTTTTGTGTTCTTGTCATTATTCATTACCTAAACAATACATTTAGCAGCAATTTACATGACATTTACGTTGAATTGGGAGTTATAAGCTATCTAGAGGTGCTTCAGACATCCAGGAGCATGGGTGAAGATTATCAGTAAACACTGCACACACTATTTTTACAAAGTACTTGAGTACTTATGAATGGATTGTAATATCAACAAGAGATCCTGACCCACAGTGAGGATACTAAAGGTGAAATACACACACACACACAGAAACGCACATACATACATGTACATGCCCATAACCCTAAAGGGTTCATGTCCTATATACTAATAAAAACAGGAGCAGTGATCTGTGTCACACAATGAAACATTTCCATTTGTGATTAAATATGTATATTCTGTTCAGAAACTTTTAAATCTAATATCCCATTTGCCAGTGAATATTTAAACTTTTGTTCACCAATTTAGGAAGTCCTAAATGCCATTTGAATGAGACTCACATGCCTCTCTGTACTTTGTATTTGCAAACGAGGGCATCTTTCTTCACCATTACCTTAAAGAAAGTGAAAGCCTATCTACCTCTCTTTTCCCACAGACCTAATGCTTACCTCTTCATCTGAAACAACTGCTTTGATTATCCTAATGAAGGTTCTTATCAGTCCACTGGATGTATTTTTAATTAGTGGGCTAGGAATTTTGTTTGTTTTGAGACAGGGTCTCCCTATGGCCTCAGCTGACCGAGAACTCACTATGTAGAGAAGGCTGGCCTTGACTTCACAAAGATCAGCCTGTCTCTGCCACCCGAGTAATAGGATTAAAGGCGTGCACCACTACACCTGGCCTAAGAAGAGGGAATTTTTAATTACCTTTAGATGTATGATAAAGTTGATTATTCGTATGACATTTTAAACTTCAACTTATTTATAGAAGACTGCTTTCCATCAAGCTTGATGCTTTCAGGAAACTGACTTTATATTCCTATCAATGGGCTGGGGGAACCGAATTAATAGAAGGAATTACCCCTTTTTATTTATTCTACCCGAGGCCAAGTCTCCAGAGGAGCACTTCATTATTGAAGACAATACATCCTCTGGTTTGCTGGCTGCTTAATGGGATGTTAGCATCGATTGGAGCTATTTCTCTGTCACCTGAGAACGACCATATGGTTTGTGGTGCGCTGCAGTTTTATATAGTTCTCAAGTCCATGTTGGAATTTGACATCGCTAAACCAAATATCTTCCTTGTTTATGGGACCACAATGTCCTTTTCTGAGGAAATAGTTCTTGTAAATGTATAATGTACCTGGAATCCAAGCCACACCACGTTAGCCGTGTCAAGGCCATAACAAGTAATGACTACTCTGAAAACATGGCCTGTTTGCTGTTATCAGTGCTGTCCTGTGAACATATTGCCCCCTTGTGAAGGTTTACATAATTATCATAATTGTTAAAAAACTGAGCTTAGACTGATATGTGAAACAAAAGCAAGTTTATTCTTGTCAAATTAGTGCAGTCAAGTTAATCATACTGGTCTGGACTGGTAGGAATTTAAAGCTGATAATTCTGAGTGTGTGTGTGTGTGTGTGTGTGTGTGTGTGTGTGTGTGTGTGTGGTTTCTCTTCAGCAACACCATCGATGCATCTGTAGAGCAGGTCTATGCAAGTGAGATACATCCTATACACTGTGAATCTACAACACGGGGTCTGTGCCTCACCTCCACATTCTCTTTCTGGAGATCACATGCCTCCTGTCCCCTTTTGTTAGGATCCTTTCTGGCCTTCTAATTTCTCAGAGAATGTGGTCAAAATGCCCACACCAACTTCCCACAGGTGTTTAATCTCCCTAGCACATTAGTCTCCTTCTCTCTTGTATTGAGATGAGTGCATTATCTTTCAAATTCTTTAACAGTCAGTGGTGTAGTCTTATGGCACAATTCTTTCTCCAAGAAAGTCTTCAAATATCATCCAGCTCCTGATTTACTCAAAGTAGGCAAGGCATTTTTTTAAAAACAGACCTAAAATTGAAATATCTTTTAGTTCACCAAGCAAGTGTTAGGGAGATGTGAATTTCCCATTGCTAAAGTTGTCAAAGTTTGATAAATCCCCCTTCAATATGACTGTTAAATAATTGGTATTTTGCTTATTTCAGATACACACACTTTCATATTCATTATCCTCAAGTAAATCTTTTAATGTCAATAAAATGTTTGAAATTTCTTGAAGGACTTGGAAAAAACTGGAATTCTGTAGGCTCAGAGAGGAAACTTAGGGATGCTGAACTGAGGACGTTCCAGTGTGGAATGCCCCACGGCATTCTTTCTCTCTCTTTGGAGTGAGTGGCCCTTTGATAGAGTTCACTTTACAATCGCAACAAAGATGCTGGGGTTTGTAGTGATAAAGGGTTTACATTCCAAAGACCAGACCGTTTTTTGCTTTATGTTTCCTCAAGACACCAGGCATATGTAAGTGAACAGTAAACCAAAACAAACAACAAATATAAATATTTTTCAAAGAAAGCCACCTTGCCAGAGAAAAGAAAATCTGCAAGCCTCTGTTTATGTAATACTGTGCAGTTATTAGAGAATAAATTAAAATGACAAATATTTTTTGATAATTTGTACACTGTGAAATATTTTTCTTAAATTTATCTAATGACATTAACATTGCAAATAGTACCTTCATAAAAAATTGATGTCACTTTTTTCTTTTTCTTTCTTTCTTTTTTTTGAAACAGGGTCTCCCTATAATCCCAGTTGGCCTGAAACTCATTAACTCATGATGTAGACCAGTCTGGTCTTGATGCACCTGCCTCTACCTCTGGAGTGCTGGGATTAAAGGCTAGTACCACCACAACTGGCTAAAATCACATCTTTAAAAAGTTTAAAATCCTTCACTATCAAAAAAATACAAGAAGTACATATGACTGGAAATAAATTAAAAACCATTTAAACACAATAAATAGCAATAATTAAGGCCCCTATTACAAAAATGGGTATTTTGATACAATTTGTAATCACTTCATCTCAAACCCAAAACTCTAACCATTCCTACAGCTGTTGAGAACATAAAAATGCCTCAACTGTATTTAAGTGGGTTTAATTAGGTTGCCCCCGTCTTTATTTTGAACTTAAATACTTCAGCGATATTTTTGCTTTGATCTTAATTTTCAATGAAGTAACTGCAAATTAATTGTAATTGAGTTACATTTTGTTAATAAGAAACATAAACTAGGACTTAATGACTAAGAATGTAGATTTTACATAATGCTTTAATGATTCTCAAACTTCATCGGGAAGTAAAAAGCTCATAAGGTCTGACAAAAAAGCCTTGGTGTTCATGATCACCTGAAGGGAACACAGGAAAGAACCACAGTAAATGCACTAGTTTGTGAATTACTAGCAGGTTAAAAACACAGACATTAGCTTCATTTGAAGAAAACATGTACTTTTCCCAGCACTCAGGAGGCAGAGACAGGCAGATCTCTGTGAGATGGAGCCCTCCTTGGATTATATAACAAGTTCCAGACCATCTAGGAGGCACTGTCTCAAAAAAACTAAAACAAACAAACAACACACCAAACACAAAATTTGGCGTGATTTGAAAAAATATTACGTTGTCTTCCTCTAATTTCATGGAATAAACGAAATACAGAATTGGCTTTGTATTGGCTGAGGATAGAAAGGAGTCCTGACTTTTCAGAGTACAATTCCCATTTTATAAAATAGCTCTCTGTGGGGCTGGAGGGATGACTCAGTGGTTAACAGCTCTGGCTGCTCTTGCAGAGGAACTAGGTTGGATGCCCAGCAACCCACATGGTGGCTAACATTGGTCTGTAACTCCAGTCCCATGGGAATCCAATGCCCTCTTCTGACTTCTGTGGGCATTGTGTAGCACAGGTACACTTACACACAAGCAGGCAATACAGTCATACACATGAAAAGTAATAAATAAATATTTAAAAAAGAGATATCTGTCTGTAACTCCCTCCACAAGGGATGCTTTGATGCCTCCTTTATGGGATGAGTCTTCAGGAAAGTAGAATAAAACCAAGAGACAGCCTTTCCCTGTGGAAATCAGGGGAAGAAATTTTTGAGAATTTGCTTTTCAATGGTGTGTGTGTGTGTGTATGTGTAGTAACAACAATATGTAATAATATCTAAAATATTAAATGATAACATCTGAAATGCCATGGTTTTCAAACTCCAAAGAAAACTTTGAAGGTGAGTATTATTTGTTACTTTTATAGGAGTTTGTCTTGGTCTGATTAATCACAGTAGTGACTCGTTTATATGCAGATACACTCAGCTATTTACAAAAATCTTAGAGGGTTTCATATGTTTACAATGTCAAGAAAACTTTACTGTAAGTATATACAATGCAGGTTAAAAAATAAGATATATTTTCATTTTAACTTGAAAATTTGAACAATAAATATAATTCCTGTACAATTCCATTTTCTGAGACAGACTGTGATCCCATCCAAGGGAAGATTTATGTAAAGGTTTATGAAGGCATTAAAAAAAATGAAGTCATAAAACATGTTAAAGGAACAACCTGATTACAGCTGTATAACCCAGCAGGCTTGGTACTTCGTAACAGTGACTTATTGAAAAGAGGAAAACAATTAACGGAGGAAATCATTTTTTAAATGGGAAGTCAGCATTTGGGCTCCCATTCTAGTAGCTGAAATAAAACTCAGTCAATGTAAATGTAATGGCTCCCCAGTCTACATAAATTGCAATAATTTAACTTAATGACTTTTTTAGTAATTTACAACTAAATACCCACTGTGTAAAACATGTGTTTGTTGACTCTTACTTTGTGCCTTATTTGCCTAACAGCCATTTTCTAAAGTGGCAACATTGCTAAATCGTGTCCTGTGAGAGGGACAGTGATTCAGTGCTATTTATTTATTGTCTACTCTACAATTGCCGGTGAATTAGAATGCTATATAGAAAGTATGCATCTAAGAAATACGTAAGCAAGTCTAGATCAACATTTTCAGAGGTTACAGAGGTCTCTCATGAAACTGAGAAGTGCATATGTTCCAGTTCCCAGGTTTGGTTGATCCTGGAATGAGGATGCTTGAGGAAGCCCCACCTTGAAGCTCTGCCTTGCTTAGATTTTCATCCTCAGGTGTGTCCCTCCTTATTCACAAGAATGCTCCGGATGACTGCCATCCAGACACTTATCTGAGAAGGCCTGATTTTTGCACACCTGTTCTTTTCTTCAGGCACCTCCCAGCAGACTTTCTAAAGCTCGCCCATCCTGTTTACAACCCAGTACAAATAATTCTCCCAGATTTCACATTGTCATGAGACCTGCGGACCTGAATCTATTCCAACGTAATATGCACAGTAGAGGGACACCAGGGTGTGATGTTGGTCACAAACCAGGAATGTCTGACACAAGAGGTAAAATTGCTAGTGCTTGAGGAGGTTGAATAGAACCAATGCATATCAGCTTAGTAACTCCACAGGAGAAATCCTTGCCATGCAGAGCACCTGGGCAGGGAGCGTTCTACTCTGTTCCTTAGTCTATTGATGATTTTCTTAACCAGTGGTGGACTTTTTTGAACTACATGAGTTAATAATTTTATACTTAGAAGAATTTTCTTTCAAGAAAATCCTGAGAGATCATAAATCTGTGTGTATCAGCACGTGGCCTAATAAAATTTCTCTAACTGAGTGCTCCCACAGTGCAAGCTTACCTGATAAAGAACCAGAAGACTACATTAATTTATCAAATAACACAATCTGTACAGATGACTACCAAAAGAAAAAATAAAAGGAAAATAAATCAATAAAAGCTGACAGTAACACAGAATAAATTTCACAAATATATGACATATACATATGAAATTATGCTAGCAATAAGATAGAAAGTTAAAATAAGAAACAATGTTCCTTTCAATGTTAATGAATGTTTTATGGAGAGAAACTTTGGGGCCGAATATCCTGAATGTTTTCTGAGATTTCAGTTTTCACAGATGATTTAGAACTTCTGTTGTTTCTCTGTGTCTGCTGCCTGGAATACTTCTCTCTGCCTATTACCTGTGTTCTGTCTGTCGTCAATCTTCTATCAATCTACCATCTTTCTCTTATCCACCATTTTTCTACAATCTAACAGATTTATATTATGTCCCTAACAAACTGAAAGTCTAGCTGTCAGATGACAACAATTTTATTTTATATGGTTCCCAAAGGCTTTTTTTTTTCCAAAGAAGCACAATTAATTTGAGTGTAAATTGCTTCATATGGACACGTTAAACTGTATTACTGTAGATGACTTTGTTCTACTGCCTTGATTGCTTTAACTACTTAAATATTTATCTAAAGTAATAACAATAGTAATAAACTGTAACTAGACAGCTGCTAGTGTGCATATTTTTGTTGCTGACATTCAATTAGAGGTCTTGCTAGTGAATCTAATGAAAAAGTAGGTAAGTCTGAAAAGGTCTTTTCTGAATTATTGTTTCCCATAACCATTTCCCAAGCCATTAGGCCAATAAAATCCAAATGAAAGTAAAAGCCATAAAAGTAAATTATTCAAGAGCTGCCCAGTTAGGTGCTGAGAGTGTCATACACATACTAAACACACCTGTCTGCAGAGATTACTTCATCTGATTATCCACAATAGGACTACTTGAGTGAATGTAATTTGGCTATTACCATTTTTAAAACTCATGTCTCAAAGGCATTTTAGTTACTCAAACCGTACAATACAGTGAGGTGAAGTGCTTACTGAAACTTTTTTTTAAACAAATGCATAAATTAGAGGAATATTGGCGATTTTCATCCATTAAAGAGGAAAAAAGTTAAATATAGAAATTACTGTGCACTTAATCATATCAGATGTCTCTTTTTGGAATACAGGTTGATTCCAAAGCTCTTAGGAAAAAATGTACATCACATAGTTCTTATTGAGAATAAATATATATACATAAACATATTTATGTAATACACACACACACACACACACACACGCACACATCATTCTTATTTGTATCTCATTTCGACCTGTAAAGCCAGTTTCTTCATTTCATTTCTCGGTTGCTGTGGCTGTGCCTCTTTATTTATTGAAGTATATTGAAACTCTGAGCAATGAGAATAACATATAAATTCATAATGCAAAATTGAAACTCTGATGGACACAGGTAAATAAACTATATTTTTAATTCAATACATTATTCCTTTACTAAATCAAATATTTTATCCAGCTTCTAAGATTTTCCAAAACTCACACACATTTACAATTTCAAAGTCAATATCTACATCAAATATCTGTGTAATTGAGTGTTATTGAGTTTTCAAAGCAGTGTCAGAGAGTTTCCAGTTCATCATAGTTGGAGTTAGCATGGCAACAGGAGCATAAAAGCTGTTTACATGGAGACACACCAGGAAGCAGGGAGAGTCGGCCAGAGCCAGAGGCAAATGTTGCTTTCAGGGTCTGTTCCTGGTTCAGAGGTTGTTCCTGGTAACCTGTTCCACAAGCCAAGGCCCACCACAAGTTGGGCAAAAGCATTGAAAATAGGAGCTTGAGTGGACCCTTTAGGTACAGCGTGTGAGGTCCGTGAGCCTGGGCATCACTGCTGAGGGTTACTGAGAATGATACTGGCATGACTATTGGGAATTAAAGGGATTTTTCTATAAAGGGCATACCTTTCTAAGAGATTATTGACACAGTTAATATTAACACTTCTCTTTTAATCTAGTCATGATCTCATATGTTCTCTATCTTTTCTGGGTGATAATTTAATCTCACTACACATTGATTTCTTTCTTGATTTTGAACACTCTATTGATTAGTATTTTAAATATCTACAGCAGCAATCGAGTCTTTGGGAATACTTTTACCAGGAAGCTGTAGTTTTGTTTTTGTTCTGTGCAATACTTGCACTGCTTCGCAATTTAAAAAATCCTTATGTAGAGGATTCATCAAGTGATGACAACAGTCTTGTGTTTGACATATGAAATGGTGAGTCCACACTGACATCATTTTCTGCACAGTATGGCTATTAACACAGTTTTCTAAAAGTATCTCATGTATAAGATGGCCATGTGGACAGTGTTCGGTGCATCAGTGGGGGTGTAAGAAGAGCTGGAGAGAGAGCTCAGTGGTTAAGTGGTGAAGTGGTACAGGCTGCTCCTGCAGAGGACTCAAGTTTGATTCTCAGCACCCACATGGCAGCTAACAACTGGAGTTTCTCCAGTTCCATAGTCTCTGATGCCCTCTTCTGGCCTCCACAGGCATTGCACACATGGGTGCACTTAAATACATGCAGACAAAATACTCCTATACATAATATGAAAATAAATTAAATTTTAAATGAAGGAGCAGTTGGAAGCGTGGTTTCCTGTGTTTCTATATTTGTTTTTTTTTTTCTGCAGCATTTTTTTCTCATCAGAACCATTTTTTTTTCTTATTTTATTTTTCTCTTCATCTTGAGTGTAGTTTCATTTTATTTTGGTCACAAATTTAATTACTCTTTTAATGTTGTATTGGATATTTTTATATTTCCAAAATTATTTCATAAAATTTAATTTTTCTACATCTCTGTATGTTTAGAACATGAATATATGCAGAAAATTTTAAAAGTACTTTTACATGAATATATGCATTTCTGGCATCATTTCTTAAAATCTGTGTTAATATCAGTATTTATTATTGAGAAGAAAAAGTCTAGTGGAATAAACTTGAGGTTTCAGGAAATAAATCAACTTTGAAGCCAGAGCACATCTGCATTCACAGGACACAGACCAGCAGAAGCTGCTGCAGGCTGGTTCCCTCTGCTGTTTCTCTACCCTGGACTCCGACCTTGACTATTGACAATCCACTATGCAAAGTTAGATTTTAGGAATTGATCTGTAAAATACATGAAACAATTCCACCAAATAATGTGTTAATAGAAAATGAAGAAGGGCATCCCAGATCTCTGAAATTCTCATTGATGACTACAGATGCCCAAGCCCCGCAGAATTCAAAGTACAAAGGCATATCCTTATGAGGAATAAAGCTCACACTCCTTTAAGGGAGCCAAACCACAGAAGCTTCCACTGTACTGGGTACTCATTAACAGGAAGGACCTGCACTTTTATGTTGGTCTATTCTTTATCATGATTATGCTTTCACTAAAGTAGACAAATCAATGAAAAGTAATTTAAGAAATCTAAGACATTGGACACCTAATTATGAAAAGTGAGTTAGAGTAAGCCATTCATGTATTTTATTAAATTCTGAGTGCCAAGGTCGCAGCAAGTATGTTTTTGATACTTCTTGAGGCTACCAAATGACCTGCAAGGTAAGAGGAAACCAGACAGGGGTTAGCTAAATTCATTCCACCAATAAATGTTTTCCAAGTAAGAGCTTGCCTAATGACAATAGCGCCAGTGTTTAGAATATGAAATGATTAACAGATCAGAGCACTGTCAAGGGTTGCTAACTTCCAATCTAAGAAAAATAGTCTAATCTCAATGAATGTTTTCTTCTAAAAGCAGTGTTTTACACATACTAGAACTTGGTGGAGAAATTATGGAACATTTATCATTTCTCTTTTTAAAATTGACTTTTAATGTTATCATACAAATTAATGGGCTTTACCAAAAGGTGAATATTTGCTTACTCATTACATTTTAAATAAATAGCTTCATCGAATTTGCAAAGTTTTAAACGCATTTCATGTACTAACTGAATGGAGCTGTTTAGTATTGACATCTTAACTATAATTGTATTAGAATGTAATCTCCCTGGTAAATCTAGAATATTAGAAACACTACCTAACAGCTTTTTCAGCCTTAGACCAATGATTGCATTGTTTTTTCTAATTTGACTGAACTGGATAGCTTTAGTGTAGACTTGACACACCTGGGTTGATAGAGCTTCAATTTGTGAATTGCCTCCATTGAACTGGACTGTGGCCATGTCTGTGGGGCATCTTCTTGATTACTGAGTGATGTATGAGGGCCCAGCTCACTGTGGGTGGTGCCACCCCTGGGGAGAGGGCTTGTATTATATGAGAAATCAGGCTGAGCATGGTCCAAGGGAGCAAGCCAGTAAGCAGCAGCATTCCTCCATGGCCTGTGCTCCAGCTCCTGCCTCCAGGTTCTTGCCTTGAGTACCTCGGGTTCCCTGATGAACTGTGACCTGGAAGATGTAAATGGAATTAACCCTTTCCTCTCCAAGTTGGTATTGGTCAGAGTATTTTGTCACAGCAAGGAAGAAACAAACTAGAATAGAAATTGATACTGAGTTGGATATTTCTGTGACAGACCTGACCTTGGTGTTTTGGGGAGGACTGTGGCAGCATTTGGAACTCTCAGCTAGAAAAGCCATTGAGTTCTTAGAGTTTGTTGCTGTGGAACTTGGAACAGGTATTCTGAAAGAGTTGTGGACAATGGAGGCCTGGCTTGTGAAGCTTCAAAGGGAAGCAGAGATTATCAGGGTTTTTGTGTGATATTTTGAATTGAGAATCTGTGGGTTCTGGTCGACTGGGCTGAAGAATCAGCTGTGATTAAGAAGAGACCAGAACCTGAAGTAAAACCTTTTCTGTACTGGGATAATTGATGCTGGTTAGCTTGGGCTGAAAAATCAGCTGTAAGTAACAAGAGACCAGCATCATTGTGGTGAAGTCTTCTGGGAGGTATTTCCTCAAGGTCAGCACATAGAGGGGATCTGACTCTCCATCTCAAGCTGGAAGCAGGACTTGGTAATGTGCAAGAGTCTCCTGCATGGTTCTGGTGTTGAAAGTGTGAAGGGGTCAAAGAGAGCAGCTGAGGCTTGGCACTCTGAGAGGCCAGGAAAGGCCATAGGTGAAAGTGCAGCCACAGTGGCAATGAAGACCCCAGGATTGAAGGGGTCATGGAGAGAATCTGAGGCTTTGTACCCCAAGAGGCAAGAAGAGGCCATTGGTGAGGATGCAAAGCCTCAATTTCATTGGAGACCCCAGCTTTTGGAGATGCCAAGATTGTGGGACAACCACCAAGGGCAGCAGCAGGTGTGGAATGGAGCTTCCCTGGGTCTGTGAGATGAGCTGTGTGAGCTGTGGGCAGCGAAGTGAGAGAGATGGAGCTACCAGAACCCTTTGGAGCCCATAAAATCGTGAATGAATCATGGATGTCCAGCCTTGAGCTGTGTTCTTAGATGTAGGATTTTCTTAGGTGTGCCCGATTCTTCCCTTTGAAATATGACAGTAATTGTTTTGGATTTTACAGGATCCCACAGTTAAGAGACTTTTAAAAGAGACTGCAGACTTTTAAGTATTTGGATTTTTTAAGGGGTATGGGCCTTTTAAGGTTGTACTGTCTAATGTGATATGAATGTTAACATAATGTCTTGGGGTCAAGAAATGGAAAGGTTATGGTTTAATAGTGATGTGTTTGTGTGTCAAGTTGACAAGGGGTCAATTGTGCTGGATAGCTTTAGTGTCAACTTGATACACCTGGGTTGAGGGATCCTCAACTAGGGAATTGCCTCTATTGAACTGGCCTATAGCCATGTCTATGGGGCACCTTCTTGATTGTTGAGTGATGTGGGAGGGCCCAGCCCACTGTGGGTGGTACCACCCCTGGGCAGGTGGGCCTGTGTTGCATAAGAAAGCAGGCTGAGCAGGGGCCAGGGGAGCAAGCCAGTAAGCAGCTTACCTCCATGGCCTGTGCTCTAGCTCCTGCCTCCAGATTCCTGCCCTGAGTTCCTACCTTGGGCTCCCTCACTGATGAACTATGACTGAGAGAAAAACCCTTTCTCCCCCAAGTTGGTATTGGTCAGAGTGTTTTGTCACAGCAAAGGAGAAACAAACTAGAACAGTGACACGTGTGAGTTTGAAATATGGAAACTGTTAATATTATTGCATAGAATTTAGTACTGTGGCCCTTTCAGAACTATTTAAAAATTGGATTTCCTCTAAGTTCTCAGCTTTTAGCCGTTGTTTTCACAGATTTCTATATTTATGTGTGTTTGTATGGAAGATGCAGATGTATAACTTGAAAATATTTTTCTAAATTACTCATCCTTCCCCTCTGCTGTGTGGAATCTGCTTAGTGTGATCACATCCCATGTATCTAGTCCTGCTTGTGCTTTCTGTATTTCTGGAATCCTGGTCAACAGTGAAAGAGATTTGTCCATCCAAATGCTCTGAGTTTTGCCCCTATTTTCTTCTGGTGGTTTCATAGGAAACCTTTTAGTTGACTGTTGAAGGTACTGAGAGTTGGACATCTAGTTTCACATCCACATGTGAATATCCAATTTTCCAGCATCATTTATTTAAAAACCTTCTTTCTCTAATGCATACCTTTAGGGCCTTAGGGCTTGGAATATATGGGCTTCTCCGCAGGGTCTTTTTTCTGTTCCATTGCCCTATATATCTGAATGAGACCATGCCAAGATATTTTGATGCTATAGATTCTTACCATATGAAGCCATACAGTATAATGGCTCGCACTGATTATTGATTGTTGTTACTTAGTTTCACTGTTTGCTCACACACTGGTTTTGTAGATTTATCAGGAAAATTACATCCTAAAATAATTATATGAAAGCCATACTAATTCTACAAGATTCTTTTTTTAACCCATGGAAGGAACCATTATTTTTACATATTTGTATTTTTTTTCAATTGAAATTTTGCTAATTTCATACAATACATCTTAATCGTGTTTACACCTACTTTCCTATTTGCACCCCAAACTCCGTATTTCGAGCATTCTGTCATAGATGTAAAAGTGTATTGAGCCAAGTTTGTGTCCCCAAATGTTCCTCAGTGTGCAAACTTCATGATTTCTTTTTTTAACTGCTGAGTAAAACTCCATTATATAAATGTACCACATTTTCAGTATCCATTCATTAAGTGAAGAACATTTAGGTTGTTTCTATTTCTCAGCTATTGTGGAAAGAGCAACAAGAAACAGGGATATACAGGTATCTCTGCAGTAGATGAGTCCTTTCGGTATGTGCCAAGGACTGGTATAACTGTATCATATGGTAGATTTATTTTTAGTTTGTTAAGTGTTCTCCACACTGATTTCTATAGTGGCTGCACCAGTTTGGAAGCCACTACCAGTGAGTGAAGGCTCTCCTTTGCTCCATCCTTGTCAGCATTTGGTGTCATTTGTTCTCTTGATCTTAGCCATTCTGACTGAGGTAAGATAAAATCTAGAATAGTTTTTTTGATTTGCATTTTCCCAATTACTAAGAATGCTCAACACTTTTAAAAGTGTTTCTTAGCCATTTTATTTCTTTTTTTGATGGCTCTCTGTTCAGATATATAGCTCAGTTTTCAAATTGGGTAATTTGTTTCCTTTGATTCTTTGTTTATTTAGTTTGTATATTCTAGATAGAAATCCACTCTAAAACATTTTAAAGACAAAGAGAGAACTTCATTATAATGAGGCATGTTATCAGCTGTAACTCATGAGGTCGCATGATTTAGCCCTTTAATATTCTTCAAGTTAGAACCCAGCTGTCCAAACAGATGGTCCTCTGCCCTGTTTAACTTGTTCCAAGAGCAGTTGATTCAGAGTGCATCTTGGTATCCTGCCTTCCCTGTCACGGTTAAGAAACTTCCTTCTCCATCATCACATCTTTCATCTAATTTAAGGAACTTTCTGATTATTACATCCCTTATAGATGCTATTTTCTCTGTTGTATCTAGATGGCAGCCTTTCTTCAACAGTGCAGTGTGGCTTAGCAAGTCAAGTTTGAAGTGGAGCTCTACTGGATGAATGGTAATAAGAAAAGAAAAAGCTCTAGTTAATGTAATAAAATCATTGGTTAGGGTTATTGTTTCAGTATTAGGAGAGGTAAACAAAGTTCGGTCATATTCATGAATGGAATCAACCTGGGACATGCTATGACAATGAATTCTATATAAGAAAAATATAATCTAAATGTATCGTACACTGGCATTTGGGATATGTATGGCTTGAATCATAAAGAATGACTTAAAGTGCGTCAGTGCACAAGAACTGAAGAACAATGTTTTACTTTGTTACTGTTGAAAGGCAATATTTATTTTAAAAGTTGAAATTACCACTGAGCTCCCAGTGAGGTCGTAAACAGCAACTGAACAATACAGGATTCAATTATGGTCTTACAGATCATGTGGGACCTATAAATAGAATAATACAATTTGGGAGAGAAAAGCACAAAATAAATCACAAAAACATGTCAGAAAAGGCCCAAACAGGAAACAGAACACACACAGTTGGGTAGGGCCAAAGGACTCACACTAAGTTTGAAAAGGCAGGAAGCTCCGCCCACAAACTCCAAGAAGCGTGATGCTAGGGTGGTTTGGGTGTGATGTGCCTTCAAGGCTGTTGAGCTAAGTACTTGTCCTCTGTGTAGCAGTGCAAGTGGAGGTGGGAGCTTTTAGAGGTGAGACCTGTGGGGAGGCCCTGGGATCCCTGGAAGCATGTCCTTACGAAGGAATATGTAGTTTTCACTGAATCCTTGAGTTAGGCATGAATGTGAGCCTTCTATCTGTCTCCACCTTTCTGTAGCAAGATTTCCTCACTGGCTAGCATGCTCCCATGGTGCAACACCAAACCACTGAACGATGGGTGGTGGATACTTACTCTTCCCTTGTCAGAAACACTCTGTGCTATTTAACAATGCCAGTTCCTCCAGTTAAATTAGTCTTTGATTAGAAAAGGAAATTCAAAATTATGACCTCAGTAGACACAATTAGTAAAACTCATTCCAACTGGTTTTGCTAGGAATCTTTGTTACAAATGAGAAAATAGAAAATGAATACCCCAAAGAAAATACCAGCGACAAATCCAATGCCATTTAACTTTACAATTCACAAATTGTGCAATACATATTTATAAGATAGAACTTCAGGGAAGATGGCCTCTATTGGCCATCTATGGCCTCTATGTATAAAATAAATATTGAACCAAAGTGGAAATAACACAAAATTAGGGTTCTGCTTAAAATAAAAGAGCCTACTTTGTAGCTCTTTTTGCTATTTTTCAAAAGCCATATGTGTTTGACTAACATTTCCTATTACCCAAATCATATCTATCGTATGTTTTGTTGGTTTTTGTCATCCTGCAAATTAAATGATATCATGGGTAGAGAGATAGCTCAGTGGTTGAGATCACTGGCTGCTCTTGCAGAGGACCTGGGTTCAGTTCCCAGCACCCACATGGTGGTTAGTAACCATCTGTAACTCCAGTCCAAGGGACCCAAGGGCATGGCAGACATGGCTGCACTTACATGCATGCTGGCAATACAGTCACACATAAAATAAAAAGTAATGCATAGGATTTTAAAAATTAAATGATATCATTGGTGGATAAACATAAACCGGGTCCTGTAAATCAGCAGCTTCCATCTTCCATCTCATTTAGACTTCTTGGTTATTAATTCACATATTACAGCAACACAGTACTTTTTTGGCACTTTTATTGATAGGTAACTTCAAGTTCTGTGAAGTTAAGCAAAAAGCCTAAAGTCTTCATCTCTTAGCACTGCACTCATGCAGATCCAATCAGCCCAAGTGGTCTGTCTCTTTCCAACACACCTGAGGCAAAGTTCCATTGCTTATTTTTAACCTGTGACACTTCTACCTCTGGCAATAGAATTTCAAATAATAGCAACTACCATGGAAGCAAAATTGCTTTCATTATAGGAATAAATATGACTTCATACTCCGTTTGGAGTGGTCTTTAATTTTCTTCACATTAGTTCCACTTCCGTACATTGAAATGTGAAAGAAATGTGATGGAAAATGTAGGATCTGCAGGTGAATTTAAAACTCACGGGTAACACAGGCTCTGTGCAGGCCTGGCATGGCCACGTGCTGGCGTGTGGTGGTTGCTTGCTCATGTGAATCAATAGGCAGCAGTAAGCCTCCACCCTGTACCTGGGTTAGACTGGCCATCACCAAACAGACTGTCCTCATTCTGGGAAACTGGTGGCAACTTTCTAATGTGGTATCAACGCTGATGAAGTTATTCATCTTTGTTTTGACTTTTTCTTTATTTCTCTAGATTTCAAAGATCAATTGTTCATTTTTCTTTTATTGAAAATACATGGTTTTCTTTCCTTTCTGTGAATGAGAAACTCCTATAAATTCATAACCATGACAAAGATATCAGAAGTCTTACTTTAAAATCTAAAAAACACATTTATATGTGTCAGAATACTTTTAAGTGTATTAACATAAAATCTATTATTCATCAATATGGGGAATATCTCTCATTATTAAAATCTGACTTAAAAGCTAATTAATTTGTTGTAGCTACTGTATATGTGCCATGGTACTTGTGTGGGAGTCAGAGGACAACTCCTGGAGTCAGATTTCTCTTGATAACTTGTGAGACCCAGGCATCAATGTCAGGTCAGCAGACCTTTGTGTAAGCACCTATACCTGCTGAGCCACTGAAGGCCCTCTCTGATTCTTTTAAGAAAAGAAAAATATTGACATATGTATTGCTATTTTACTTCAGTCAGAAAGGTTATTTAAATAATATATGTAACTGGGACTGGAGAGATGGTTCAGTGGGTAAGAGCACTGGCTGCTCTTGCAGAGGACTCAGGTTCAGTTCCCAGTACCCACATGGTGGCTAACAACCATCCATAACTCCAGTTCCAGGGGATCTGATACTCTCTTCTGACCTCTGCAGACATTGTACAACATAGGTGCACTTACACAAAAGCAATACCTTCATACACATAAAAATAATAAATAAATGGCTGGGTGTGGTAGTACACACCTTTAATCCTAGCACTTGGGAGGCAGAGACAGGAATATCTCTGTGAGTTCGAGGCCAGCCTGGTCTACATAGTGGTTCCAGGCTAGCTGGAGCTACAAGAAGACCCTGTCTCAAAAAGACAAAAATAATAGCAATAATAATAAATAAAAGAAAGGAAGGAAGGAAGGACGGAAGAAAAGAAAGAAGGAGAAAGAAAGATATGTAACTGTTAGAATGGAGAACTGCTCTGTCAATAAAATGTTTGATGTACAAACATTGGGCCTGAGTTCTGATCCCCAGTATCCAGGTAAAAACGCAGGAGTATTGTGATTTATCCATAAGTCCATCACTAGGAGAGACAGAGACAGGGAGATCCATGGAACTCTCTGGGTAGCCAATCTACACAAACTGTCGTGTTCTGGGTATACTGAGAGACCCTGTCTCAAAAGATAACAAGGGAAGAAATTGAGGAAGACACCAGATGTCAACATCTAGAATCCACATACATGTGAATACAGGCACCCACATGCACATGTATGCATACACATGATCATAAACTTAATTATGTAACTCTCACAAAAGAAAAAATTGCACATGACAATATACTGGTTTATTTGTGATATGGCACTCTCTATTTGAGAGTCAAGTTTTACATTTAATTCTAAAAATATAGTGACCATAGCTAATATAATTGAAAAAAGTGTCACTCGTCTTTAAGGTCATCAGATTAATTTGCAGGTTTGAAGGTCAGAAACCCCTGAGCTAATCATTTTTTATAAACTAGAAAGCTGAGGTGCATGATAGGTATCAGGTCTTAGCATCTAGGAGAGACAATAAACCAAGTAACAAGGAAGGCAAACTTAATTATAATTAGCATGAATTCATAAATTCAATTTCTAGAATTAGAAGATCAATATGTATAAGGTGTTTTTTTTTTTCAAATCAGTTCTAGTTTATTGCATCGTCCAATAGACAAGTGTGTCTGTTTTCTAGTAGAAATTAATCACTATGGTTATATAATCAATAGAGGCAATTTGCTCTTGAAACAAGCGTTGTGATATAGGTAGGTTTAAAACACCTTAAAACAAGGTTTTTTGTTTTAATTTAGAGATGACGAGAGCAAAAGCTGATGGTTATGCTTTGTTATTGCCATCCCTTAGAAGAAATAAGCAGGGGTATGATTGCAAAGGAACTGCTCTGCTCTTACTCCATTCTGTTAGCTTAATGTCACCCTTGAGCTTCCTTGTGGAATCTCATTACCTAGGGCAGTAAATAACAATCATCCTGTGAAAATACGAGAAATGACTTTCAACAGAAGAGTTACCTTTACCCTGTTTGCCATCTGCACACTGGGAAAAATATCCTGCACACTGACAAAAATATCCTTAAAAATAAAATCTATTTCATATGATCTTATACTACTTGGCAAATTGAGAGAAAAAAAATACATACTATTCTAAGATTATCAACATTAAGGATCAATTAAAGGTAAATAGCTGAGTGACTTGTGGAAATACATTTTATTAACAAATGATCGATGTAATTAGTTAAGATTGCATACTATCTACTGAATTGTTCATTTGATGTTAATCTCCATATATTTGACGGTTGGGTTAGAGATTGTCTATCTATTCTTATTATTTTTATTAATATTCAGACGACCCAGAGGAAAATTGTTGATTAAAGGGAACAAAAGTGCTTTGCATTGAAGTCTAATCTCACTTGATCATCACTACAAGGCTTGCTTCCCCAGTCCTGACCTGTACACCCCATCAATTCCCCATGCCTTTTCTTTCTTCTGTGCTATTTTTTCATCCCAAAGGCTGATTACAGCATAATGGTATTCTCCTTAAACTAATAAAATCAAGTTTCTCGTATTAGGATTCTAGAGAATATTTTCATTAGAGTAAACACTATGTAACTTGAAATCTACTCTAGTAGAACACTTTAAGTGTGGTGGCATGATGTTTGAACTGCTTGTCTGCTATTGTACTGAGAACTCTTTATGACTTACCTTTATGGCTGAAATGGTGTTCTCACTACATGGTAACTCTAGGAAGTATTTTAATAATAACAACAACCAAAAAGCCTGGTGATCTTCTAGTGATAAATTTTTAACAGAAAATGTGATGACCCATATGAATGCTTTTGTGCATAATATAAAACTTGTACTTTATATTATTATTTATCTTTATACATATGCATGATATATATACATATGTGTGTGCATATATTCATATTCACATGGGAATGTGGGTATCCACTTTCCATGGTGTATATGTGAAAATCCTAACCATCTTCCTTGTCTGAGAGAGGGTCTCTTGTTTTTTTGTTTATCATTTAACACAGTATATGCCAGACTAGTTGGTCTGAAAACTTTTAGGGATTCGCTCTGTGCTTCCCATCTCTCCAGAGAAACTTGGGGTTACAGAGATGCACACTACACATCCAGCTTTAGGTGAGTTCTAGAAATTAGAAGTAAGGCACTCAAACTTGCATAGTAAGAATTTTACCTAATACACTGTCCACAGCCCAACTTTTCAAGTTAAGAAAGCATGCACTCAGTAGCAAAAAATATATAAAGACATATGTAGAAAAAGTAAAAATCTCTCAAAAATTACCAGAAGTGAATCTCTGCTGCTAACTAGAGATTATATCTTGATGTTTTTGTTTATATGTGTATAAACTATTTATAGCATGAAATTTCATTATCGTTCAAGTTTCGTTTTACATCAAATTGGAGATAACTATTAATAGTTAACAAGAACATCCTAATGCATGATTTTAGTAGATACATGATTTGTCAATGTGTTAATCACCTGTGATTTATTGTTTCCTCTTGATGAACATTTAGTCTATTAACTTAGTAAATGCTACATACCACATAGTACCAGCTCATCTTTACCTTTCCAAAACTGCCTAGTTATTTTCTAGATATGGAATTTCTGACCAAGAGGAAATAGACACATTTGTAAAACTGCTATATAGAATTTCACGTCAATATTTACTTGTCAACAATATCAAACTGGCTTGTTTTTCTCAAACTAAGCTAAATCTGGATCACATGTCCAGTATTTTTGTCTAAAGACTGAAGTTTTAATTAGTGAAAACTTTTGAACAGAGATTTTTGAGTTACATAATTCCCAGATTCCTATAGCTCTCTTCCTTATCCACTCAAACAAATTAGCAGATCTAAGAAATTAAAAGATTTTTCTTTGACCATTGTCAGTCTCCAGTCTTGCTCTTAAAGTCTGTTTATTATTTCCAAAATCACTGATTCTACCAGAATTTAGGAGAGGGGAGAAAGCAGCAGGAATTGCACCAACAGTATTTTTTTTTCAAATGTGGTGTCTCATTAAATAATACACAAAACATTACTTACAAATATAGTTCTTTTGATAGGAGTTAGGCTATACAGTTTTAGCAAACAGTAAATGCTCTTGGTTATCTTTTCATATCACTTATGTATAGCATGTTGACATAACTTATTTTAAAAAGCAGTGGCTAATGGGGGCTGGAGAGGTGGCTCCGCTGTTAAGAACACTGGTTGTTCTTGCAGAAGACCCTGGTTCGAATCCCAGCACCCACATGGTCGCTAACAATTGTCCATATCCAGTCCCAGGGAATCCGACAGCCTCTTCTGACCTCCACTGGCATTACAAGACATGGGTTCACTTACCTACATGCAAGCAACACACCATACACATAAAATAAAAATAAAATTTAAATTTAAAAACGTGGTGGTTAATACAAAAGAGGACTACAAATATCCACAGCATTTCCTTACTATGCCCTGCCCCAAACACTCAGACTAAATATCTTAAGTTCCTTTCATCAGGCGTCAGTTATTTGGTGCGTGCGTTTTAAAATGCACACTTGTCATTTCCTCCACTGGCTGCATCACTGGGGCCATGCATGCGGAGACTCACCCCACCTTGCTCCTGCAACACCAGTTGCTGGACCACACTCAGTTCTGTGTTCCACAGAGACGATTCGCACAAGGGCACAGAGGAGCAAGTAGATAAAGTTTATTTTTAGCAAGCAAGAATTTGAAACCAGAAAGAGCTCTCTCCAGAGTCCAGGGCAGGCGGAGGTGAGCTGCGTGGCTCAGAGCTACCTCTGGTGCCCTGACTTACTAGTTTATTATTTCTTGCCTTCTTGTGCACACCTGGAGCAATCTAGGATGATCCTCCTGGACTACGCTGAGGTTTACTTTGAATCTGCCCTTTCCCACAATTGAGTCCATTACAACTAGATGCATCAACTGCAAGAATATGTTTAAGATTTAACTACCCATGAAGTTAAGAGTTTATAAGGGGAAAGGACAATAGTGCCTTGTATGATCTTCAAGTAGGGCCTCCTTGTGAACTGATGAGAATATTTGGAGATGGGCTTTGTTGAATTTCTCAGAGCACAGTCCTTCCTCTTCCCTGGTGACTTTGGCTGTCTGGTACTGGCTGCAAGCCCTAGGATAACAGTTTAAGATGTTTTCTATTACTATTGCTTGTTGTCAATATCTTGTTTTAATTTCCTAACTTCCCTTCTATCACAGGCTTGTTTCATGTTACTGGAAGAATAGACCTCATAAAAAAAGCGATATTCTTATCTGAATAACAGGTCAGGAAAATTTATGGGAAAAGCGTGACTACAAATGAATGAATGAATGAATAAGCCTGCTTCTTACTTCCTGTGGCTTTTCCTTCAAAGGTTCAAGTTGTGACTCAGATATCCTGATTTTCCCTAGAGCTCCACTCTGACTTTATCTGTATATTTGAAACATGTCTGACAGTCTATCATAGTAATTTTCAGAACTGTGCATTTGTGAATTGTGGAATCATTGGTGTTATAATCATTTATTTTTAGTCAAACAGAATTTAACAAAAATAGTAAGGACAAAAATTCTTCTTTCTATTTTTTTCTTTTCCAATATATTTGAATTTTGAAATTTCATATAGCATATTTTGATCATATTAGATCCCCTTCCTTATCTTCAATCCCCCCTTACTACCCCCACTCAATCTTACATGCTGTTATCTATATATTAAGACCTCTAGAGTCAAATTTACACCCCAAAATGTCATTTGATATGAATCCATACCTAGACTGACTCTCTCCTTCCCATCAGCCATCAGTTTTGAATAATACCTCAGTTAGGTTTGGGGTTTCTTACTTCTCCGTTTCTGTGATGAGGTTTTGTCTAGCTTGAGGTTACATGAATCCTGTGCATGCTGTCATGATTGCTGTGAGTTAATATGTGTAACTGACCAGCTGTCTGGAAAAATTCTGTTTCTTCGTGGTCATCCACCACCTCTGGCTCTTACAGTCTTTTTGATCATTTCCCTCAATGATCTCTGAACTTATAGAGACAGAAGTTTGATATCAAGGATAGGTGATCTTCAGTTTCTTATTATTTGCATGTTGGACAGGTCTGGGTTTCTGTGTTAATCATAATCTGTTGCATAAGGAAGCTTCTCTAATGAGAACTGAGAGATGCATTAAGTTGTTCAAGAAAATATAGGAAGAGGAATGTCTACAGAATTTCCCTACCATGTTCCCCCCCTAACTACTCATACTAAACATTTTAAGTTCCTTTGATCATAAATAGTCAGGACTTGCTTTAATACATCTATCTGTTTAGCAGAATAATAGCATTAGGCGCTCCCCTATGGCCTCTGGCCTGTTTAGCCATACATTCTTAGGCCTGATACCAATATCAGGTATGGGCTCCATCTTATGAAGTGGAGCTTAAATCCGATCAGAAAGAGATTGGTTATCTCCATTATATTCCCACCACTATTGCACCAGAGGTTACATCTTTCCATGCCAACAACAGGTAAGTTTAATGATTTTTTTCTTTCAGCAGCACAGATAGTACTTTCCAGCACTATGAAAGCTAGTCAGTAGAGATGAAGCTTTGAAGTCAATACCAGCTTGTTTTCACCTTCTTTTTTTTAATGACTTGGGTAATGTCTTCAACAATAAATCTTACCGTTAAGTTCTGGTGGGTAACCAAAAGAAGGGGTAATGACCAGCATAATTTAAGGGTCTTATGGGATAGCTGGTCAATAGTTCCAAAAGAAGAGCATTCCTGTCATTGGGCTTTTATTTTGGTAGTAGGGGAAACATTCCCCTGTTATGAGGTAACTCCTTTTAATTTCCTTTTATAATATATATGTTTAGACTTTAAGAAGCCTCTATAGTGATAGGTTTCCATATGGCTTTTCCTAAAGGCCTTCAGTGCTGGTTATTGCTCCTCATACTCCCTGCTCTACTCTGCCTACACATTCCTCCCCACAACCAACCCTTCTTATTCTATTAGTCCCCATCCTTCCTTTATAATACTGTATTCCCCCTCCCATGATAGCCCCCCATTGGCTCTTTATGTTTCCCGAACTCTCTGGATGTTCCAACGGAATCATGTATACCTAGCATCTAGCTATTCCTTTTTATATTTCTAGGTCTGGGTCTCAGGATGAATTTTTCCAGTTCCATCCAGTCTTTTTGTTGTTGGTGGTGGTGGTGGCAATTTTTTTTTCACAGTTGAATAATATTCCGATGAAAGTACCGTATTTTCATCATCCATCCATCAGTTGGTGGCCATCTAGGTTGTTTTCATTTCTTGGCTGTCGTGAAAAGGATAGCATTGAACATGGATGAACAAGTATCTCTGTAGTAGGATATATATATATATATATGTATATATAGTTATATATATATATATATAGTTATATGCCCAAGAGTGGTATGGCTAGGTCATATGGTAGACTGATTTCTAGCTTTGCAAGGAATCTCTCTGCTGATTTCCATAGTATCTGCATCAGTTTGCACTCCCATCAGCAGCAGACAAGAGTTCTTCTTTCTCCATATCCTTGCGTGCACTAGTAGTTTGTTTTTTGGCTCTAAATGCATGTTTATATATAGCTATGCTTTTGTCCTGATGTGAAACATATTTGATATAACAGCTAAGTAATCGCTCTGTACAACGATTTACTTTACAGTTGGTACTCAGTGTTTACCAGTATTCATTATTTCTTGCAATTAAAAAGATCAACCTGTCCTAATGATAAAAATCCTCAAACCTTAATAGATGAAGCAAACCTTGTAAGAAGAACAGCTTTATACATTATATTAAATGAAGAGACAGGAGAGCCTTTCCTCTAAGATCATGAAGAAGATAAGATGCCTCTATTCTTTGTCTTGTTTAATATAGTGCTAAAAGTCTGAGCTACCATAATTACATAAGGCCAAGTCACATAAGTGATTCAATAGGAAAAAAAGAAATCAAGCCATTTCTGTGTGCAGATGGCATGATTCTATGCCTAAAAGACCTTATAGAATGTACTAAAGTTCTAGATAGAATAAATACTTTAAAGTTGCAGGACAAGAAATTAATACATAAAACAGTAGCCATGTTATATTCCAGCAATATATTCTCACAGAAAGAAATTAGGAAAACTATCCCATTCAAAATATCTCAAAAATGTACCTAAGAATACACTTCACCAAGGAAGACAAATACCTCTACAATGCAAGCTTCAAAACACTTCAAAGGATGTCTAAGAAGGTACTGGTTAATGGAAAGACTTTCCATGCTCCTGGATTGGTAGAAATTTTATGTGTGAGAATAAACTAGATTTTCTACTTTTACATTTTATAAAAATCAACTTTCAATGGATCAAGTATCCTAAATTAAAACCTGGACTTCTGAAACTCCTAGATGAAAACATAGGGAATTCTCTTCAGGACATTCAGGTAGGCAAGAATTTTTCTAAAGAGAGCATCAATACCATAGGAACCAGCTCCAAGTATCAACAGATGGAGCTGTATGAAATTAAAAGGTTCAAGCATCAGAAATCTCAGCAGAGCAGACAAACAGCACACGAATGGGGGAAAGTCTTTACATGCTATACTTCGTAATGAACTAATATTCACAATTTACAAAAAAATTAAATAGTAGGAATATAAAATTATCAATGGGCTAATGAATTGAAGACAGTTTTCAGAAGAAATATAAATGGCCAACAATTATTTTTTAAAATGTTCAACAGACAGCTGGTCAGTTACTCATATGGACTCACAGCAATGGTGACAGCATGACAAGTCCCATGCAAAACCAAACCAGACAAAATCCCTGCATAAACGGGGAAGTGGGTAGAAATCCCAACCCAACGTAAGGAACTTTTGGCAACTGATGACTGCTGGGAGTGGGAGAGACAGGGTTTTTCAAAGGTAGGATATTGCTAGATTAGCCAGGCTCCAGTGGATGGACCCATACTGAAGGACATTTGGGAACAAAAATTTGGCTCTGTAGGCCTTAATGTATAGATAATAAAGTACATGAAATTGGGTAGGTTGCAGTAAAGGGAGGTACAGATGGGGAGGGGATCTAAGTACCATCAAATTACGTTATATGAAAATCACAAAAATTCAAAACTTAAAGTGTTGAACATGCCAGTCATCAGGGGAATTCAAATTAAATGCATTTCATCCCATTAGAATGATAACCCCCCCAAGAAAGTGAATAATTGAAGAAAACATAGATATGACTTCTGAATTTTTGTTAACTCCAGAAATGCATGATTAAGAAAGAAACTTAAATTAGTTTACGTATTTATTTTATGTGTGTGTACACATGTATGGCATAGCACAAGTGGAGGTCAGAGGACAATTTGTGAGTGTCATTTCTGCCATGTGGGTCCAGGAGATGAAACTCAGGCCATCAGGCATGGTGACATACACCTTTAAACTCACCACTTGGGAGGCAAGAACAGGCAGATCTCTGTGAGTTCATGATCAGCCTGGTCTACATATTGTGTTCCAGATTAGCTGGGGCAATAGTGTGTCACCCTCTCTCAAAAAATAACAGCAAATAAGTTTTTCATGGCATGTATTTACCTATATATAGGTATAAACATTATCGATTAACTGTTCAATAATTTGTGTAACATTCATTCACAGCACTACAAGTCACTGGTTCCAAAATGCATATTTTAGCTTACAGACCACATGTTGCAAAGTGATATTGTAAATGCTTTCTGGAATGTGTGCATCTGCTTGGTGAAAGCTCTTGGCTGACTGCCTCAGCCTTGGCAAGCTTCGGAGGCTGTGGGTTTCATGCAATGTCTCTGCACTTTGGCAGCATTTTCTGAAATACAGGATACATGGAAGTTCTGCTTCACCACACATTTGGCTCAGACTCTGCCCAGCCAGCCAGGCAGTCCATTTCCTATAAGCAAGTTTGGGAGAGCTGATTTCATAAAACAAATAATAGCAAATTATCATCATTCATTTACCAAAACTTCATGAGCAATTTTCATTACCTATTATGGGTTACACATTGTGGAAGTTCAAATATATTTATGTTTGAAACATGCTGAACCCAAACAATCTAAGAACCTTGTATCATAATAGAAAGAGATAGGTGTTAAATAATAAACTACATAAATGTCACAGGTGACAGTTGTTATGGAAACAAAGCAAATAGACTACAGTAAGATGATGAGGACTTCACTTTCATTGTCCCCCAGTTATCTGAGATCCTCAGATCTATTTAACCCCTCCTCATTGTAATCTAATTTAATGGACATATGTTGGTATTAAGAATTCAGGGATTGGAGAGATGGCTTAGTGTTTAAGGGAACACATTGCTCCTCCTCAGGTCCCAGCACTCATATCAGGAAGTTCACAGCTACCTGTAACTCAAGCTCCAGTGGATCCAGTCCCTCTTATGATATCCATGGACACTTGGACACATATGCACATAGCTCACAAAATTTAAAAAGAAAAGAGTGCAGTAGCACTGGTTGTCAATGGTACACAGCTGTAATCCCCACACTTGGACAGCTGAGATGGGGGATTAGAAGTTTTTAAGGCCAGCTTTGTATACACTGCAAAACTATTGAAGGAAGGAAGGAAGGAAGGAAGGAAGGAAGGAAGGAAGGAAGGAAGGAAGGAAGGAAGGAAGGAAGGAAGGAAGGAAGGAAGGAAGGAAGGAAGGAAGGAAGGAAGGAAGGAAGGAAGGAAGGAAGGAAGGAAGGAAGGAAGGAAGGAAGGAAGGAAGGAAGGAAGGAAGGAAGGAAGGAAGGAAGGAAAGATGGAAGGAAGGAAGGAAGGAAGGAAGGAAGGAAGGAAGGAAGGAAGGAAGGGACAGAATGGAGGGAGGAAGGAAAGGACCAGGGGAGGAAGCATGACTTTTATGTACATTCATGATTTATCTAAGTGCCATTACATATAAAATTTGTTCAGTCTCCTATGGAAGTTGAGTGGGTTTTGAACTCCATCATTTGTCTGTAAAATCATTTACTTACTCCTGTAGGCTTTGTGGATACCATAGCATATAGCCACAAATTTTATTCATGCAAATAAGCATACTAGTTATCACCTCCAAAATACAAAAATTTTGTGGTCTTTAAGTGTTTATATTTGCCAATTTTGAGAACATCCTTAGTCACAAGAGTAGGCTTACTGGTACTAAACACATTCAAATTTCATAAACAACATAATTTAGCTCTATAATGGCAAGATTCCCTTACCTGTATCCCAGGCAGCATTTGCTCTTATTTATTCCCTCTCTACCTTGCCATTTTGATTAGTGCAAATGGTTGAAATTAACATCTTATGGCAAATGTGTTTGAGTATGCAGACATCTCCTGCCTGTCATACACTGGTTTTTCTGATTTTCCCAATGCTGACTTAGAGTCTTTTTATCTCTTATAATCTAGAGTTTCTTTTTGCTTTTCTCATTCTTATTATTCTTGAGTGATTCAGCCTATGAAATCTTAATGCCACAAGTATATATATATATATATTTCTTTTTAGATGACTTGATTTTGTTCTATGTATTTAACCACTGGCAAAATTAATGAAGCACAAGAAAGGAAATTGAATTGCTTCGGTTTCACTTTTGCTGATAAAATTAGGATTAAATTCCAATTAAGATAATATTGACACACATACATACTTTAATCTGCAATTTAAACTGCTTAGAATTAATAGATCAGATGTTCAGAAACAAACAGAAAATTTAAAAATTCCTTATTCTTGAATGTAATTTGAATCCACAAAAATTGCTTTTGCCTATTTTATCCAAGGTGAAGCTATAACACCAAACAGAATACTTACTCTTGTCTTTTTCAGTGAGCTCTCACTGTCACAGCTTTGATCACTCTGAGATCTTGGAACCATGAATCATTCCAGACAGAATGTGGTGCTATACAAAAATAGTCACACTAAAAGTATGAAACCTGTGTAAGGAAGTTAATGGTCATTCTCTTATCAGTGTGCCATGTTTCCTCTCCAAAGCTAAGAGGCTCTCTCTCTCTCTCTCTCTCTCTCTCTCTCTCTCTCTCTCTCTCTCTCCTCTCTCAGAAGTTTTTATGCATCCTCCTGAGGGACTGCAGCAGGTAACTGGGTCAGCAGTTGAAGATGATTATTACACAATGTAATCTGCACTGACTTCTTGAAAAACTAGTGATGGCTACTTAGTAGGTAACTAGGTAAAGGTAGTCAGGTCATTTCCACAATTTTGCATAATTTAGTCAGAGTTTCTTCAAAGAAGGGAAAAATATATGCTTAGTATTTCTACACTGAACCACCAACCCAACAACGACGTAATTTATTTTCTTATGAAACTGTTGAAGTATTTGTCTTCGTTTACAAATTGGACATCAAATAGTGTAAACACAGTCTCAGTCCTTCTGTTATATGAAGATATTTCAAGATACTTAAATCAAAGGAACCTGAATAATATTGAAGATTACACCTTTGAATTTTCATATAAAAGTAATCACTAAATCATAGTATGAACTTTCAAATTAAACCAAAAGTTCTGTGTGCTTCAATAGCAGGGTCATAACGACAGAAAGAACCACCCAAGTAGAAGTCACTCTAGGTAGAGAGTCTGTGTTACTTCATTTACTATTAACAGTTTCTAGTTCCATCCATTTATCTGCAAATTCAGCATTTCACTTTTCTTTACTGTGGACTAGAACTCTGTTGAGTAAATGTACCACTTTTCCATTATCCATTCATCACTTGAGGGATATTTAGGGTGTTTCCATTTCTTAGCAAATGAAAAGAACAGCAACAAACATGGTGGCTCAAGTATCTCTGCAGTAGGATGAGTTCTTTGGGTATGATCACATGGTAAATTGATGTTTAGATTTTTGAGTTCCCCATACTGATTTCAACTGGTTACACCAGTTTACCATCCCACCAATGGGGGATGAGGGTCTCCCCTTTCTCTGCATCCATGCCAGCATTTAGTGTTGTTTGTTCTCTTAATCTTAGACATTCTGACCAGGGTTAGATGAAATTTCTTTTTTATTCTGTATTTAAATTTTTGACAATTTCATACATGAGTATTATCTTTGCATTATTTCCATTCCTCTGTTTCCCATATTACATATGTTTATTCATACAAGTATATCTGTGCTTCATATAGTAAAATTAACATTTTCACACCTAAAATACCATGTTCCCTACTGCCAAGCAGTAAACAATAATTATGGGTTTTAATATTTCAAAGCACATTTTTGGTAGTATAATTCATAATTGCTAATAATAGCTGACCATTTCATCTGTGCTAACTTTCATAGAACACTGTTTAATTTTGAGAACTGAATACTTCACGGACATCTTTATTTAGTTCTTGTTTAGTAAGTCTTTTGGATTATTGCTTACAAAGTGCTTTCCCAATTGTCTTTTTATTCAGTGGAAAAAAAATTGGGGAGGGGTTCTTTTTTGAGACAGTGTCCCCTGTAGCCCCAGCTGTCCTGGAACTCACTATGTAGGCCACGCTGGCCTTGAACTCACAGAGAACCGCCTGCCTCTGCTTCCCGAGTGCTGGGATCAAAGGCGTGCGCCACCTTGCCCAGCTCTCAGTGGAAATTTTTTTATGCATTTGAATTATTACTACAGCTTCAGTCTTCGATCAAGACCCAGTTTTGCTTTTCTTGATGTCAGAACCAAATTCTCCCAACGTTGTTTATAAAACGCAGTGCCTCCCATGGCTTTTTTTGATTTTTTACACATATGTCATTTTCATAAATGTGAGAAAACAATTCCATCTGTCCCTTGTCATTCATTTATTATTTATCATTTTTAATTTTTAAAAATTATAGGTTAGCACACAAAGTAATGGGCAACATTATGGCATTTTCAAGTTTCTGTGCATTACACTTTCTTCTCATTTTCCCCATCTCCCACTGGCCTTGTTCATCTCTACCTGTGTAAGCCCCTCCTGAATTGCCAGCCCTCTGTCCTGTCACATTTACACAGTTTTTCATACTGTATCTTTCCAGGATGTTATTAATTGTTTTATAACTTCCCACGGTTTGTAGTTCTAAAGAGAGATCACTTAGTTGTCCACAAGCTATAAATTATTCCTTCTGGATAATATCTTCCATAGTTTATTCTGATGGAGATTGCTTGAATTTGATAATTGATTTGAGATAATCGTTTTACTTATATTATGAATCTGTGTTTAAATATTTATATCATGTCATTTAGTTTTAATATGTTTTTATTTCTTAGTAGTAGATAATAGTTGAGCAAAATTTTAAAAGTAAAAATATATATGCAATTTTTCTCTTTCCTTTTCCTTTCTCTCTTCAGTAAGCTATTAAATTTTTGTGTATTTTTATAGAGAATACATGGTTTTTGAATTACAAATAGTTTATAACTTTACTAATACCATTATTAAATGTATGCTCAATATATATATATTAATCTAACTATTACATTTTGTCATACTTAGTATTTTTGGCCTAAGATTCTTTTGTTCTTAGGACTTCAAAAGTCATTGATTTTTAAATGTATTTTGCACACAATCTTAAGTTTATTCCTAAGTTATCACTTACATTGCTATAGTAAAATCATATTTCACTTAATTATATCTTCTAACTTTAGTTAGCACAATGTTTGCCTGGAGAGGGCTATTTAAAGATTATTTTAGCATATGATGGCCAAGTTGCTGCTAAGATACAACACAGACATACACAAGTATTAAATGGACATGTGTGGGCATTCTCCCAGCAGATTTACCCAATTGCCAAGTGTCCACAGGACATGTGAAAGGGTTGTAGTGAGCTGAGAATTGTTTCCATGCAAGAAACACATTTCTACATTGGTAGTCCAAAAGCTTACTGAGTTCTTTCACCATTGACAGTGTTTTGAACTTCTTCCTTGCCAATACATAGCTATGTTATGTAAAGATAATGATTTTTTTTTTTTGCTACCTTGTTCAAGTCCAGTTCACCTCAAAAATCTCTGTGCAGCAGAGACTGACCTTGAACTCCTAACCCTCCAGCCTCTACTTCCCATGTGGGATAACCCACATGGTCCACCACTCCCAACTCTTTTATTTATTTAATATTTTATTATTTTTTTTAATTTTATGTGTATGAGTGTATTGCCTGCATGTGTATAAGTGTACCTCTGTCATGAAATGCATACAGAGGTCAAAAGAGGTGTTGAATCCCCTGGAACTGGAGTTACTGACTACTGATGGTTATTAGCTACTCTGTGGGCCCTGGGAATCGAACCCAGGTCCTCTTCAAGAGCAGTCAGTGCTCTTAACTGCTGAGCCATCTCTCCACCCCATTTCTTTTCATACTGGGAATGTCTCTCATGCTTTCCAATAATCAGGAGGTTGACTTTGTAGCTGTTTATGTGTACAAAATTTATATTTATTTCTATTCCTAAGGTGTTTAATGGATAGGAAAGGATGTAAAATATTGTTAACCATCCCTTAAGCATCCCCAAACATAAATTTTGATCCCTAAAGCTTATAGTATTATGTATCAATAGCTACTATAGTAAATTGCAGTTACATTCTTGAAGTAAAACCATTTTGTCATTATTTTATTTACCAGTAAACAATTTATATTTATTATTTATTTATAACTTTTGGAAATTTAGAGTTTGTAATTCCCTTTGAAATTCTTTATATCATGTATAAAATTATGCTTAAATTATTAAAAATAATAAAAACTATATATTCATTGTACTTTAAAATTGACATTAATGATACCAAGATTATTCATTTTAAAGGTTTGATACAAGTACTTTGTAACATTATTTTAGTCTGCTAATATTTGGACATCTATTTGCTTTTAAACTTGACACAGCTGACAAAGAAAATCACTTTTGCTTTACATTGTTTTGTATAAATCTCTGGATTTGTGTCAAAAGAGGCTATTTCTCCAGTGATATTTTCTTTTACATAAATACCGCTAACAAAAGAGGGAACTATAGTTGCCTTTGTTGCATGAGATCCAAAGCATGAAATTTTAAATTATCAGCTCAACTCTCCAGATTTTAGCATTTTTCTTGAGTTGATTTCCAGATAATTTATACACTTGTTATTGTATTGTAAGTCAATATGTATTCATTATCTGCTGCTGAAGAGCCAGTTATTCCAGAACTTAGTACCTTAAACAGCAGTAGTCATTTGTATTCTTTGTGGTTCTGGTTGTCAAGACTGTAGAAACGACAGCACAGCCAGAGGGATCTCATGAGCACAGAAAGGCCTGGAAGAGGTTGGAGGCTGCATTGCCAGATCTTGTGCTCATATTGCTGATAAATTAATGATTACTGTTGAAAGTGTTACATTCCTGCCTTATGCAGACCTCTTCATAGGACAGTGGAGTGATTCAGAAAGGGACAAAATGACTTTCTCCAAGTCAGATAAAGAAGACCTCAGTGGAACTCAGAAGTACATAGAACTCAGATTCTACATGTCAGAAATGAGCTGACAGCAGGCGTAACTCCCCTCCAGCATCACTGCTGAGATGTGTGTTTAATTAAAGCACACTCCTACTTACCGTGCACTTAAAAAGATGAAAAAAGCCATTCTTTAAAAAAAGGGAATGACTTGATATCCCTGATTTGCATTTATGGTAAAGGGAATGAGGTTCGACCTGGAGGGAAGAATGTCAGTGGATTTGCATGCATGTTTTATCTATTTGTGTCTGTATTTGTTTGAGATCTCATACATGAGTGCTGTTTGATCCTTCATTTCCATCCACTCTCTCGCACCTCCAACTCCTCCACTCCTACTCCCTATCCCTTCAACTTCTTGTCCTCTTCTTTGACGATTATCCTATTGTTTTGCATATCCATATATGTAGGTATGTATACACGCATATATACATACGTCCATTTAGTGGTGCTCATGTGTACAGGTATTTAAGCTTGACCACGTGGGATTAGATAACCTATCTAATGGGCAGTTCAGTCGATGCTGTCATTTTCTGTTTCTTCTGTAGGCATCCGTACTGTTGAGATTTCAGGGATGAAGCCTCCCCATGTCATGTCTAGAATACAGATTCTAGCAGAAGGCATCCCATTCCCCTGGCTCTTCTCATCTTTCCATGATGTCTTCAGTGGTATTCCATGAGCCTTAGGTATAGGGGTTGTATTGTACATGTGTCAGTTATAGCTAGGGCCCACAGAGTTGCTTATTCTCTGTATTTGGTTCAGTTGTGAAACTTTGTGAGAGTCTCCATCTGTTGCCAAAAAGAAGGTTCTTTGGTGAGTTGTGTGAGTTACATTTATCTGTGAATAGACAATAAGTATAAGAATATTGTAAGAATTGGTTTAGGAAAGTGACGATAGTACATTCTCTTCTAGGGTCTCTGAACTTTCCAGCCGGGTATTTGGCTATATTTACAATACAGGGCAAGGATTTCCTCTGACTAAGTGGACCTTTAGTTCAATTAACAGCTGCCGATTATCTCCAAGACAAAAGGGCTACTATTGCACCAATAGAGATATTTTGCCAGAGCGGTCATTGTGATTTATAGTTTTTACATCTACGTAGGATCACTGATTGGTTATCTCCCTTTAGCAGCTTAGTTAGTACCTTCCAGTACTATGGGAGCTAGTCTTTAGGGAAGAGGCTTCCAGGTCACTTCCAGCTCAATTTCTCCAAGTCCTATGTTGGAAGTGTGTGGTGTCTTCCACAATAGAGTTACCTTCAAGTTCTGGGAATCAATGAAAGGCTGTGGCATGGCAATAGGCTGTATTATTTGGGGAGTCTCTTGGACTACCCTGACCAACAACTCAAAGGGAGGTTTCCTTTGCCTGACACTTGATTTTTGTTAGCTATTCCTCAATTATACACACATATTATATACATAATTTAAGTAACTTTATGAAATAGTATATTTTCCATTGGTTTTTTGGATTTGTTTTATTTATTTTTATATTATGTGTATGAGTGTATTGTCTGCATGTGGGTAAGTGTACCTGTGTCATGCTTACCCATGGAGGTCAGAAAAGGGTGTCAGAGCCCCTGGAACTGGAGTTAAGGATTGTTCTTAGCCACCTTATAAGTGCTAGGAACTGAACTTGGGTCCTTTGCAGAGCAGCCAGTGCTCTTAACCCCTGAGCCATCTCTCGAATCCTTGGATTTATTTTAAAGTCATAAAAGTATGCTTTCTGTTCTACATGTTATATGTTAGTAGTGATATAGAGTAATGTTAATGAACTTAAATTTTCTTGTATTGTCATTTCTTATTTCTTAAGACCTACTTTCATAAGTTTTGTAGCTGGTAGAGAAATATCATTGAAGTATTATTTGTCATCTTATTTATTTAAATATTTAAGAAAACATTATTAGAGTGCCCCATGACCAAATATTTCTAAAAGACACAGTTATTGACATCAGAGTTTCTGATGTCTCTAAAAGATACATTTCTCAATAATAAAGGAACAAGGCTGAATGACTTTCATAGTGATACAAAAATAAGGTGCACCCCAATCATAACAGTACAACTGCAATAGGGCCTAGTGGACAATGTTATGAAATACAGCTGTGTTGGTTCCTCATTAAAGAAGAACTAACTCCTGGAGTTGTTTAACCAAGAGTACACCTGATCTATTCTCAGAACTGGTCCTCCGCAACAAAAAGCCTTCTCTATATTTATATTGTTAGGGCTGGAGAGATGTCTCAGACTGTTTATTTCTCTGTAAGAAAGCTGATTTCAGTTTCCAGCACCTACCTGGCAGCTAACAACCACCTGTAACTTCAGCTGCAGGGGATCTAACACCACATACATGGTACACAGACATACAATCAGGCACACACAGATTTACACAAAATAAATAATTTAATGGGATTATTAAATGTAAACAAGCTCATGACATGGTAGGATGGCAAATTGAATAAATGTTAAATGGTCTTGAAGTATATGATTATCTTGATTACAAGTTTGAATAAAGCATTCCTGTAAGAATCATTCTTACATTCAACCATTGTATATATTTCTCCATAAAGACAAGTAATCAAGTAACTTAGAAACTACTAGGCTGGGTTTGCTGCCACATACCATGTCTACTTTTTATGCGATTATCTGTTTAGTTTTGATGTAATTATTTTGTTCGGTTTTTCTTTACTGCTTCATTTGAAAAGACAAAATTAAAGCAAAGTTAGTAACTCAAGTTATTATTAAAATATCATATCATGTCTAATAATTGCTTTGCCAAGTATTTAGGACAATCAGGGAATGTGAACATTTTATCAGTGCAGAATGCAGAGGCTTGGCACCTTAAACATTGGGGTATAAGCCTATGGCTATTGTTTAAATAATTTTGTTCTAGCAAGAGCGCATCAAAGTTAGTTTCAAAGACAAGGGTACACAAACAGCTGTGGAAAGGTCTTCATTTTTTAGTGTTCCTCAAAAAATATGCTCTTTTTCCCTTTCCCAAACCATAACGACTAATGACTTATGCATGTAAAATACTTTTATTATATATTTGTTTGTGTATAAAATTCTTTAACAGAAAATACTTTTTATATAGTAAAAAGCTTTTATAATAAAATACTTTTATTGTATATTTAAAATTGTGAGAGAATTTGTTACAGAAAAGTTTATGAATGCTGATTACTACGAGGTGAGGGAGAATAGACCTTCCTTAGGATGTCTGGATAGGCTGATGAGACTCCAGTGGATGAACTTGCTCCAAAGGACATCTGAGTACAAATGCTTGACTGGATAGGACTTGACATGTATGGATGAAGCCCAGTGTGGGGGGTAGGGGTTAAAGATGGGGGAGAGGGCCTATATTTGATTAAGAACTGCTGTGTGAAATGTACAAAAGCTCAATAAAAATTTTTCAAAACAAGAAAAAAACATTTACAAATCAAATTTCTTCTTTTTTGGTCTTTTTGAGACAGGGTCTCCCTGTAGCCCAAGCTGTCCTGGAACTCACTATACAGACCAGACTGGCCTTGAACTCAGAGATCTGCCTGCCTCTGCCTCCTAAGTGCTGGGATTAAAAGTGTGTGGCACCGCGCCTGGCTATAAATCAATTTTAATAAAACTAAAATTTTATTTTTTATTTATGCAGTTATTTCAATTATCCAGCCACACATGCATCTAATTACTAGTAAGCTATAAATCATGTATATACAACCAATATAGTAAAACATATTTGTAATTCTGTTAAATGATTACACAAATATTAATTTTTAAATTTTATGTGTATGAGTGTTTTCCATGCATGTATGTAAAGTTCACTTATTTCACATAATGCCCACAGAGGACAGAAAAGAGTGTGAAATTCACTGAACCTGGAGTTAAGTACAAGTATTAGCTGCCATGTGGGTGGTTGGAACCATCCCAGGTACTCTGTAAGAGCAGCTAGTGCTCTTAGCCACTGAGCCATCTCTCCACCCCAATATATTATTTTACTCCATTAGAATTTTTCACTTAAAATAGAAATATAGAACCAAGCATGCAAGTTCACACCTACAATCGTGGAACATAGGAGGCCAATAGATTACAGTTTCTAGGCTACCTGGGGAGGCGGGGAGAGAGAGAGAGAGAGAGAGAGAGAGAGAGAGAGAGAGAGATTGAATATACATATGTTTAGAGCAAGTATCTTCAAATATTTTAAAATATGTTTCTCTTGTTCCCTATATGTAAACACATTTGAAGAATTTTTTACGGGGAAGAGTTAGTGTAATATTTAAAAATTAAATATAGACTTAAGCACATTAGTTAAGAGAAAGACACAGCTGAACTAGTAGCTGCTCTCCAATGAGAGTATTCAGTTTGGAAGGCTTGCTAGAAAAAAAATTCTTTCAGAACTTTGTTCTGAAAATCCAAACAACTCACAAGTCTTTGAATTGTGTGTTCTGTTGTGACTCTCACAATTATTCATTAATAACAAAGATTTCTCTGAGCTCCAAACCCACTTGTGGAGCTGCTGTTTGACTTCAGGGTCCCTCTTGGATGTCAAGCGTGCTTTACGTGCGTCATCTCAACACGCATGCTTGCTGTGTTTCTAACATTCATCCTAGGATGTCTGTTACCTCTGTTTTATTGATGCAATTATACTTTGTTTCATTAGCAAATGTAAGCGTCATGAGAAGAGGCAGCACACTTCATTATTAACAGAACAATTATTCAGAAAATAAGGTTTGTAAGATGGCAATGCCAACTTCACTGACTGAAAGATGGTTCAGGAAACTCTGAGCTACATTGTTCTCCCTCTCAGGGAAGACACCGCATTACTCCTAGAGTTATGTTCTACAAAGGACTTAAAAAACAGTGTTCTGGCCCTGTGGCCTTAGTTTGGGATTCCTGTAGGAACCTGGCTAGAAAGTCAAAACTCCCAGTGTCTCCTCCATGGGGAAAAGTGAGCCGTCCGCTGGTCAGTAGGCCCTTGGGAAAGGCCAGTTAACACACAAAGGTGGCAGGAAGCTCTCTCTTCCTGGGGCAAGCAAGGGCCATGTCAGAAATGCGCTGTGAGCCTGGGTCTGTCTGTTTCATCTCCCTTCAAGTTGGAGTTGGAAAGGCCTGCCTGCCAGAATTTCCCAGGGAAACCACTCACAGGTGCTCTTAATCTCTTCTCTTTTCGCACCTTTTATTTTCTCTTTTGTTTCTGATAGTTTTCAAGGGCCTTATACCGCATCTTTCTTATTTTTTATTTTTTTGTCTTTTTGAGACCACATCTTTATATATCCTAAGAAATACTAATCCTAGGTTTTTATTAGCCAAGATGTGTTTGTTTTAAATAACTGGAAGACTTGAGGAGCCCTGATTTAAGAGTTTCCTGAAGTTGCCAGGTTGTGAACACAGAGAAGGGGCTCCTGGATGGGGACTGACTTGGGATGCCTATCCCAGAGAAAGGTGGAACAGCACTCTGGCCTTTCTGGATAGCCCCCTGTACCCTTGAGGAGACTTCTCCCACCTCTCCTGAGTGGTTTAGCCCATACCTTGCTGAGGGAGTGGGAATGGGAGCATTTTGCTCTCTGTAGGGGATGCTTTCCTAGGCGCTCTTTCCTGCCTCTCTGATGATCAGGGGTCCTCACCACCCTGAGGCCCTGCTGGGGAAGGATAAACATGGCAGCTTCAGGGTTGGTTGGGGCTGCTGATTGCCTGCCACCTCTACCTGGCTATGTCTGAGCCCAGGTCCCATAATGGCTGCAGTAGGAAACTTGGAGTGTATTGGGCTGGATGGGATTGTTTTTTCCTTCCCACAGTGCACGGAGCAGAGGGAGGATTGGGGGAGCCATGCTGCTGACTTCTTTAGGCCTTCCCCTCCTGATATAAAATGGGATGTCTGGGGGTGGGGCATCTTCTGCTTAGATTGCTTATAAGATAATTCTAGAGAAGCACAGTCATCCCTTTGAGCAATATTTGAGCAAAAAAAGAAAACTACTGTAAATGACTTTGGTTTTTATCAAATAAAATTGTTTTGTTTTTGTTTAAAAAACCAAAACAAAACATTGTTCTGAATGTAACATACGTGAAATTTCATTTGAAAAATGCTCCCAATCATAACTTTTAGAATTACTATCAAGAAGTTTTTCAAATGTTGTATTCAGTTTCCTTTACAGGTCTGGCCATCCCTTTCAGGACACTCAAATTTATGCCTCCCATCTCACTCCAGCTTCAAAGATATTTTGTCACTGCTAACGACACAGGGTGCTGGCAGGATAGCAGTTACAGATTTTCTGAGAAGTATTTCATCTTTATTTTTATAATATGCTTTCACTGTGTATAGAATTATGAGCTTACAATACTTCAAACATGTTTTCGGTGTATACATGTGCCTATATGAGATAACGTGCACCACATTTGTGCAGGTGCTCATGGTGGCCAAGAGTAATCAGAGCCCTTGGAACTGGAGTTACAGATGATTGTGAGTCACCTGAGCCCTCTGGGAGAGCAGCAAGCACTCTTAAGGACCTAGCCACCTCTCTAGACCTGGGTTGACAATTTTGTTTACTTTCAGTGCAGCATAATTTTCAGCATTGTGGAGTTTCTGAGAATTCTGTTATATTCATTTTGTTAGTGTGGTATATTAAGTTATGCCTTTCCTCTAGTCATAGTATTTTTTCTTTCCCTTTCACTGATACACATGATGTGCACATATTTTAATTGCTTTGTTTCATTAATTAGCCTTCTTAGGGTTTTCTGATTTCCTGGGTTCTGTAGTGTTGCTCTCTCATTAATTTGGAGACTTGTCAGTCTGTATGTTTTATGTGCATTTACCTGCTGTGTAATGCTACCTCTGTGCAGCTGATAGACCTTTATAGCAACCATTAGACATTATCCTATGACTTGATACTCAATCCTCATTTTTGTTTTTACTTTCACTTCTTTTTCTCTTTGATTCAATTTAGGTAAATTCTGCAATATACTTTGTGCCCTTTCCTTAGCAGGATCAAGCCTTCTTTAGTGCCCATTAAAGTTTTTCTATTCTAACATCACATCTTTATGTTTTTAATTATCATTTTTTTTTTATTTTGTACAGTTTTCATCTGTCTACCAAAGTCTCACATGTATTAAATCTCATTTTCTAGTAGATCTTCATAGAGATTTCACATATTTATTGTACAGTTCCTATCCAGTAAGTCCAACAGTCTTATTCTCTGAATACAGACCTGAGTGCTTGCTGCATGTATCAGAATTATCTTCCTTGGGAAATAGTTTTATCATTGGAATCTAATATCATAAATTTATTCTGGTGACAATAATAAACGAGCTAAGAATATACGCCATACGTTTCATTTTCTGTTTCTGTTAAGCCGAGATAAGGGTTTGGTTATTCAAATTGTCGCTTACTGTACTAAGCCTTCTAATGGCCTATGAACTTTATAAACAATGGCAAGGACAGGTAATTGGTCCATCTATCAAGGCCATGCACTGACCTTACACCAAGAGCAAAATACAGAACTCAAAAACTTTGCAAAATTAAAACATGTCCATGCATTTTTAAGTTGGCATCTGTATTGAATCTACCTATTAATAGTTGCAAAAGACTTTAAGGCTATAGTTTATGTGCTTAAAATATATTTGTCCAGCCCTTGCAACTTCAGTTAGTTTATTCAATTTGCAGAATATACTTGTTCTAATTAAATGACAAAATTAATACTCATTATAAACGAAACACCAAATCAAATTTACTGTCGGCTAAGGCTGATTTCATTTTTAAGTTTAAGCCCCTTTGTGATACCACGTGTTTGCACTGTCCTTAGGTCTCAGCCCTCTGACACAGGTAGCTAACTGCCTAGTTAATGATATAGCAGCTGAAGACAGAGAGCGCCTTTGGTACCAGGAAATTGTTTCATTTTCTTGTTATGCCCAGGGAAGTGTACCAGAGTGAAGTTTTAAATGACAGGTTTCAGGTTTAGGTCTTGTGAGTTGGAAGGTGGGCCTTCGTGAACATCCTGTTAGGGGAGAAAGCAAGGCGAAATCTAGACACTATTGCAAGAGTCACTTACTGTGATTAATTATGAATTTATTCATATAGGTGTTGTGGGGCTCATAAAGTTTCCCTTTCAAGGAATGGTCTTTGCATTCGACATGGAAGTATTTGTCCATCTGGGGAGGGTGTGTGGACATGGGTGAAGACTATCATTTCAATTTATCCAAGGTTTAAAATGACCTCATGGGAATGCTTCTCATTTCCTTCAGATCCACCTTTCCTTAAAACTATTGGCCATAACTAGTTCACTGATGGCTTACTAGGTGCCAAACTATAGTGTATGGTTTGCAGAGACCATAGGTATTCAGTGTTATCAGTATCCCCATTTTGATACAATAAAGTAGTGCTTAAACACAAAGATGTGATCAAAGTAACATAACTGAGTGTTGAAACCCAGGTGTTTTGACTTCTGAACTCCAGTGTCCACAGGTTCCCTCCTGTCTTCAGAGAGACTTTGATTTTCTTCAACAGTGATTGTATCCTTTCTTAGTGCTGTAGCCCTCTTTTCTGTTGTGATAAACACTATAACCAAAAACACTTTGGGAAGGAAAAGGTTTATTTCATATTAAGCTTCCAGGTCACACATTACAGTTGAGGGATGTCAGGAAGTGAGGCCGAAATCAGAGGAATGCTGCTTTCTGGCTCCCTCCTGGAAAATCTGGGACAGGGTGCTGGGGAGATGGTTCAGTGGTTAAGAACAGTGGTTGTTCTTTCAGAAGACCTGGGTTTGAATCCCACGTGGCAGCTAACAACTGTCCACAACTCCAGTCCCAGGGGATCCGACAGCCTCTTCTGACCTCTGCAGGCACTGCATGACACGGGTGCACTTACCTACATGCAGGCAGTACACACATACACATAAAAATAAAATAAAAATTATAAATAAATAATATACATTAAAAAAAAAAAGAAAACCCTGCACCAACTGCACATGAGTGGCACCACCTACAGAGGACTGGGCCATCCCCTCTCACATCAGTCAACATCAAGAAAATTCTGCCTGGGACACTGTATTTCAGTCATGTGATATGCTCAAACCCAGTGCATCTTCAACTTCACTGTCTGCCTAAGTCACAGAGAGAATTACAAAAAAGTTCTGCAGATCTTCAGAAAAGTCAGATACTACATGTCTCAAGATCCCCAAGCAAGGCAATGCTGTGACTGCTAGCCCCTGCTAAGAGGCCCAGGGGTTCTTAAGCTTGAATACAAAACAAAATCGTATGTTGAGGTGTCCAGCCCTGAAATCTGAAGTTAGGCTGTATGTAACTGGATTTAGAAACACTCTCCTGGCCTACTCTGGATAATGTCCAAGATGAGGAGTTGTGCTTATATTTTTACGATAGAAATAAGATGGAGAGGCGGGAAAATAAAACTACAGAATTTATTTTAAACTGTTGTGAGAGTGGAACAAAAGGGACGTAAATTAACAGATATGCTAAGAATAAAGTCTGCTTTGACAGCCTACTTTCTCGCTGTTCTTATGGAGCACAGCTCTGGCAGCTACAGGTGTAATAATGTGCTCTCTCTTAGCAGTTCTGTGGGGTGTCGGGTGATGTAAAGGTGCTAATGAAGGCATGTGTGAAGGAGGATTTATTTAATTTTCTTGGAGATGCTGATAGACTCTAGGCCTTTGCTTAAAAGTTACAGGTTCAGAGCATGTACTATCATTGCTTTTAAATTGTCTATATTGCTTTGAGAGTCTTATGTTTAAATCTCTATCTCTAATAAAAGTGATGTGTCAAAAATAAGACTTATGAAATCCTTTTTATTTATTTTACTGAGTGGGAGAATTATACAGATTCTCATTCATTGCAAAATATCTTAATTTATCCATCTAAAAATATTTACTGAGTTGAAAATATTTTCTATGATAATAATATCCAAAGAAATTAAAAATATAAGATATTGTTCTAGTCCTCAGAGAACTCAAAATGAAAAATAAAAAGGGAAGAAAAACTAAGTTTCCCCCAGACACCTAGGGCAGCCCTCTGAGGAGGTGTTGAAAAGATGTCAGAGACACAGAGATACTCGCAGCCTAGAAAAAGTATCTCAAAGTTAAGAAAGTAATTAGGTCTAGATTCAAAAACCAATTGAAAGTTCAGTTAATCAACTAATCAGCTAATGAAAAAAAATATCAAAATTTGTCTAACACTGTGAGTTGTTCTGAAAATCAAGCTGGGCTGGCAAGGGGATCTCAGTGTTCTCCTGAGCTTGTTAGCAGTTTCTAACTAGAGAGAGAGAAGACATTTCTATGAAACATTTGGCACCATTCACTATAGGCCACCTGAGCATATTCCCACAAGAAAATAAAATCTTAATTGATGCTTTAATATATTGAATATCTCTGGAGGTCAAAACAGTTTAAAAATGATGTGTTAACGGTTCATAGTCAGCTCCTATCAGAGAATGTAAAATGAAAGCAAACCGGCCCTCTCTACACGGGACGGAGAAAAGGAGGGCACTGGCTCCACTTGCTGGAAGTTACAGACGCTGGACCAACCTGTCATAGAACTTGCTTCCATGTTGCAATCAATGACAACTTGGTCCAGGGTCACAGCATCCAAATCTGTGTCCTCCATCCCTATAACCATCAAAGCAATTTCAGCGGTACAGAAGGTTGGTGATCTCCTCTAAATTTTAATTATATTGTGAAAGCACATTCACACTAATTAGGAAAAAAATGTAAAAATAAGATCATTAAAAGTAAGAATTTTTTTAAAAAGTAAGAATAATAAAAATCCCTTCCCTGTACTAAAATTTTTTTCACATAAAAATTTCTTTCAAAGCTCAAGCTGTGATGTTTATTTTTGCAATACAAAACTGCCACAGAAATCAACTGACCACAAACCCAAGTGATTGTCCTCTAAATCCAGCAGCTGTCCTTTCCAAACCAATAATTAGGCTTAGAAAGCTGAATGTGCATGTAGCGTTAAAAGCAATTTACCAAATAAGAGAGATAAAGCCAGTCCTCCCCAATATTCATCACAGCATCTACCAATTTCTAGGTTAACTGCTGTTCAAAACTCCTAAAGTGTTGAGATGTATATGTATGTGTATTTGAGTAAAATGAGTGTAGTCACTTGTCTCTGGTAACAGTAGTTACATATAGGCTTATGCAACCACCAAATTTACTTTCTGATAACTGTTTAAAGTGTGTCCCTTCTTACTCTTTGGGCTGAGTTGTATGATAGTCCTCAAAGATATCCTTTTCTTAATTCTAGAATATGTTATACAGATAATGGCAGAAAGGCTTCCAGATGGATTACAAAATTTACACTGGGTGAGTATTCAGGACTAACCAGGTGGACCCAATGTAATCAATCAGTGGGAGGCAGAAGGCTTCAGGGAAGGGCAGAGAGCTGTAGAAGGGTGCTGCAGAGGCAGGGAGAGGGTCCCAGGGAAAGGGCAGAAGTGGTGGATGTAGGAGGTGGGGACAGGAGACTCCAAGGGCCTCATAGAGCTCTATGGGGGACAGAGAACTCCAGGGAGAGCAAGAGGACTCGGGGGTGGGGGTAGGGGTCAAAGAACTCTGGGACATGGGGAGCGGCATAGTGCTCCCATTAAGTGACTAAGTGAAATGAGAGCGAGAAGAAGCTGCAAAAGGCGGAAATGGACTCTGAGAACCTCGAGAAGGAAATCACTTTCAGATGTAATGGCTTTAGCTCTGCAGGACTGATTCTGGTCTTCAGGGCTCCAAAACTGCAATAATAAAATAACAAAATAGTTTTGAAACACTAAATCTAAAACAACTTGTTATAATGACAGGAAACAAATGTCCTAACACCAAAACGATAAGCTGCACTCACATTCATATTGAATGAAGTGAGCGCATGAATTTAACTTCAGACCCCTAACCAGAAGCAGCAAAGCAGGAATAGCAAGAATCCTCATCCTGGCTCAGCTGTGATGGTCATGACTAATGAACATGGCAAGGACTAGACTGGGTAAATCTCCAGTTATTTGTTTCCTCTGGAGAGAATTAAACCCAGGGCCCAATTCTTACTTTTCACATGAGAGGTGAAAGGGGAACTCTGTAAAACACAGTGTTTACTGCTGAATGTTTACTGTGGCATCAGGTAAGCCAGAAACATCACCATTTATGTGATTATGCTCCCAGTTGATCAAGTCAAAATTTAAGTTATATTTTTGACAAATTCTGCATGACTGAATAAATAACACACAGTCTGATTTTTGTAGGCTGTTAGGTATGGCAAGAAGTGAATCTCATTCCCATATTCCCATGAATTAAATCCTTCTAAAGTAAGGGAGTGAATAGTTTGGGAAACATTCTTTTTTTTTTTTCTTTTTTTTTTTCGGTCGATCAATCCTAATACTAAAAGTTGACCCTTTCCCCTTTTTCTGTGTTCTAAGTTTTCAAGGATCATTATTTATGAAAAACTATCCTTTTGTTACTATGGATTAGTAATTGTGAATTTGTGACTCATCCTCATTACGTCCCTTCTATATTTATAATTATGCTATTTATACTGCCCCAAACTGAACTCCAAAGAATGTGGGAGACATTACATTTGAAAAAGTGAACCTATTCCACGGTGTGAGTCAAAGATATTTCCTGTCTGTCCATCTCATGAAGGCAGCTTGCTGGTGCCCTTTGTTCAATGGGCACCAAGCCAGCATCAGGGTTATCAAAGCATGCTGAATGCTTTTCCTTTGGATACACTAAACAAGCTCTTTTTCTTAATCTTTCAGAAGCCAATGCAAATAAATTAACTCCTGTGACATAATGTAATTCATTCATTTCTAAACCTCTACTCATAAAATTGAGATGTTTTGTTCTGTTGCTTCTTAAAAACTTGCTTTTTATAGGAAATTCAAAACATACGCAAAAGTAGGGGATATCATGTCTGTGCCAGCTCTGTGTTCCACTAACCAGAAACTCCTGACCTTCTTTTTCTATCAGCCCTCCTGCTGATACACTCACCCCCACTGGGGCCCTGCCTCTCCATCAGATCTCCTGAATTTAAGTCAGCCTAGGCTAATGGAAAGTCTTTCCATTAATTTGGTAATCATCCAGATTGTTTGAGAATTAATTCTTAAATGAGAAGGAATGACTTTTATTAATGGACAGAATCTGCACTAATGACTTTTAATCAACCCCAGCAAAACCAGGTCTGCTCTAGGGCCTGATGATCTGGGTGTCTCCTAGGCAACCTCATTTGGTACATACCATGACCCAAAAAGATAAAGACTGTTTGTCCCTATGCTGGAGAATTAACATAACAAAACACTGCCTGCAGAGCTGATGTGTGACCTTGGATACTGGAGAACCTTGAGATGAAAAGGCTGGTTGGTCTATTGAGACAAGGGTGGAACCAAATTTGAAATTATGCTTCCCAATGAGCCTGGAGAAACATTTTGAATAAATTGTGGGTGTGGCCTGAAGGAGAATGGAGTGGGAGAAAACATGGTTCAGGAGGTAGCTCCCTGTGCACTGGGAAGGGGACAAGAGAGGTCCTTTCCGCACAGTTCTGGGAGACAGATTGCTCTAGCAGATAGCTAGGGAAACTAGTGTCCTCTGAGTTCAGGCCCACTCTTCAAGAGTAATTTAAGAGTCAGTCTATTTGTTCAAGAGATTATGATAATAATTTTATGATAAATATGGCGTAATAATAAATGGCACAGAAACATTATTTAATAATTGATGATAGGTAAAAACCTGGATAGGTGAATCAAGTCACAGACAAGAACTTCGGTGCAATAGAGTTTATTAGCAGAGGAAAAAGCGCACGGGACAGTTCCCTTCAGGACAGAGAAGCTGTCCCTCCCCAGGTTATTGTTTGGGGGTCTTTTATAGGGGACTTCAGGGGATGCTGAAGGCGGGAAATTTTTTTTTTTAATGTTAGGCCAGGGAGAGAGAGAAAGAGCGAGAGCCCAGGGCTTATCAGGAGAGAGTAGCCTCTTTCAAACTGCCCCCTTCCATCCTCTTCCATCAGCTAGGATCTTGGTAAAAGGTATAAAGAGTCTGTTTATCTTTTAAGATCATCAAAGAGGAAGCATGCTGTGCTGAAGGGACTCCTTGCAATAATCAGGTCTCTGGTCAAAAGGCGGAGTCTGTTTATCCTGTCTGTCAAGATCAGGGTGCTCATTAACTCAGTTCCTGCATTCTCAGAGCCCCTACAGAACCCTGAGGCCCTGCTGCATTGGGGAGGCAGTTGCTGTAGATCTGAACCCTAAGAATTTAAATGAATAAGAGTCTATGTGTTCATTATGTGAACCATATGAACTCATGGCTGGAATGGAATGATGTCCATTGATGGATGTCTGCACGAGCTGCTCTAGGTGTACAACATCTCATATGCTGTTTCTATGTTGAGAACGTGTGATAGTATTCTCTCAGAAACTTTTGAGAATATAAGTCATTAATTATAATCCTGGGTTCAAAGGATCTCTTGAACTTCTGTCTCTAGATAAGTGTAAGTTTGTATTTGGGTGTCTTCTTAGATCCAACCCCAAGTCCCAGGTTTTTGGTTTTATTTCTAAGAGTTCAAAATATTTATAACCCAAATATGAGATCATGCGTTATTTGTCTGATGCACTTGAATGAACATTAAAATCTTCTCTGTTACAATATTTTATTTTTAGGCATTTTCAATTATTTTATTGCTGATCACAGGATTAGTCCACATGTTCCACGTGCTTCTTTAAAATACTGAGTCTATAAATGTCCTTTGGGTAAGTGACAAACAGGATTTAGACATAGCCCTTCCTTTTTCTTTCTTTTTTCCTTTTTTTGTTTTTTTTTTTTTTTTTTTTTTTTGCCTTTGAATGTTGGTGTCTTGTGAATGTCAATGATTTTTATTAAATTAAAACTACTGAAATTCTTGACATAAAGTGTAAGTAAACTGAGAGGTTTAAAATTTAATAAAGTTTTTCTAAAGTTTAACTACCAGTTCCTTGTAAAACCAGTAAACAGTCCGAATTAAACATAATTCTAAGATATCTCAAGCCATTTCTCTCTAAATCATGATGTTCAGTGGCCCAGGACAACAGAGAAATAATGGTCTTGTGATATTAAGTAGAGCTTCCTTCCAGAAGTGTATTGAAGGCAGCCTTAAGGCACTTTTTTGTTTTGTTTTGTTCCCCCCTCAAGGACAAGAGCTTTTACTGAAGATTACCCATCTCACTGAAGACCATTCATCTCCCTGAAGGCCATACATTAAGGGGAAAAATAAAGAACAAAACCTGCCTCCCTGTTGGTGGCCACAGTGGAATTTATAGAAAGGAAGAAGGAAATGGCTGCCTGTTGTTGGATGGTGATGACGAGGGTACTGGATTCTTTTGTGCAGTTGTAGACAGGTTCTTGTCATTCCACAGACCATGTGTCCATTTTTAAGAGAAGGTATCTTGTTCTTGGAGGATTTTGAGCTTGTGTGATAAGGTAATTAACTACATAAGCTGGCTTCTGTGCATGTCCATTCTTAAAGCTGTCCTTAGGTGGATTCAGAAACCACTTGTTATAAGCAAACTTGGCTTTTATGTTTAGGGAATTTACATATGGTGTGTCTTGGCCTTGGCTGGCTTCAGGACTGATATCTCACATACACGCTTGGTCCTTGGCTAAGCCCAACTGTTGGCTCCTGTCCAGAGAAGGATGTGATGAGTGTACTTCCTCAGTTTCTCTGTAACGCCAACCAAAATGCTTTCTTACAGATACATTCAAATCTCCCATGAAGATTTTAGCTTGTCTGACCTGTGCAGGAGTAGGGGGACAACACTGTGTATTTTTTCATACTGTGAACGTGCCTGGTGCCCTTGGAGCCTCATAGCTGCTGCCAAGGCAGAAACATAGCTCTCACCTCAAAAGGGATAAGAAGAGTTTATTCTGAAGCCAAATATGAGTGACTACGCCCTGGAACACAGATTCAGTATAACCCAAATTCCAGTGTTCTTACATGGAAGCAGTTTCATGAGCAGTTTCATGAAGTTTTTATAGTAACATAACAAAGAAAAGTCATAAATGAAGACAGGACATTGGTGGAAACTTCAAAGTTACAGCAAAAGAGAAATAGCAGCTATAGGTCTCAGATGCTATCAGATGACACTTAGTGTTTTAAAGCTAGTGGGCTAAGGCTTTGTCAACACATTCCAAAAGTTTTTATCTATTAGTCACAGGATGTTAAGTCAGAAACAAAAGTAGGCAAAGTATGTCTATTTAGGAAGCTAAAGATGGCCTAAGGTAAATGGTAATTTGACTCTGGACC